>NW_027361679.1:63720000-64055000 GCF_039654945.1 Dendrobates tinctorius
CCTCCCGTGTGACCACTGCCACCCCTGCCCCGACTTTATCCCACCTTTCACTGCCCGAAAAGTTCTCGGGCAATAGTATTTCTTGCAGGGGTTTCATCAGCCAGTGTGCTATTCAGCTTGAGCTGCTGGCTGCTCGTTTCGCCTCCAAGCAGGCTAAGGTGGGATTTATATTTTCCCTCTTGTCATGACAGAAAATACCCAAAAGTGACACCATTCTAAAAACTGGACCCCTCAAGGTGCTCAAAACCACATTCAAGAAGTTTATTAACCCTTTACGTGCTTCAAAGGAACTAAAGCAATGTGGAAGGAAAGAATTAACATTTAACTTTTTTTTTACAAAAAATTACTTCAGGACCAATTTTTTTATTTTCACAAGTGTGAAAAGAGAAAGTGAACCACAAAATTTGTTGTGCAATTTCTCCTGAATACGCCGATGCCTCATATGTGGGGGTAAACCACTTTTTGGGCGCATGGCAGAGCTCGCAAGGGAAGGAGCGCCGTTTGACTTTTTCAAGTGGAATTGGCTGGAATTGAGATAGGATGCCATGTTGCGTTTGGAGAGCGCCTGATATGCCTAAACAGTGGAAACCCCCAACAAGTGACCCCATTTTGGAAACTAGACCCCTTAGGGAACTTATCTCGATGTGTGGAGAGCACTTTGGTGTGGTGAGCACTTTGAACCTCCAAGTGCTTCACAGAAGTTTATAACATAGAACTGTGAAAATAAAAATCATATTTTTTTCCACAAAAATGATCTTTTCACCCCCAAATTTTTATTTTTGCGAGGGTAACATGAGAAATTGGACCACAAAAGTTGTTGTGCAATTTGTCCTGAGTACGCCAATACCCCATATGTGGGGGTAAACCACTGTTTGAGCGCACAGCAGAGCTCAGAAGGGAAGGAGCACCTTTTTTACTTTTTCAATGCAGAATTGGCTGGAATTGAGATTGGACACCATGTCGCGTTTGGAGAGCCCTTGATATGCCTACACAGTGAAAAAACCCCACAAGTGACCCCATTTTGGAAACTAGACCCCTTAAGGTAATTATCGAGATGTGTGGTGAGCACTTTGAACCCCCAAGTGCTTCACAGAAGCTTATAACGCAGAGCCGTGAAAATAAAAAATCATTTTATTTCCTTAAAAATGATTTTTTTAGCCCGCTATTTTTTATTTTCCCAAGGGTATCAGGAGAAATTGGACCACAAAAGTTATTGTGCAATTTGTCCTGAGTATGCTGATACCCCATATATGGGGGGGACCACTGTTTGGGCGCATGGGAGAGCTCGAAAGGGAAGGAGCACCAATTTGGAATGCAAACTTTGATGGAATGTTCTGCGGGCGTCATGTTTCGTTTGAAGAGCCCCTGATGTGCCTAAACAGTAGAAACCCCCCATAAGTGAACCCATTTCGGAACGTAGACCCCCCAAGGAGCTTATCTAGATGTGTGGTGAGCACTTTGAACCCCCAAGTGCTTCACAGAAGTTAATAATGCATAGCCGTGAAAATAAAAAATCTTTTTTTTCCTCAAAAATGATTTTTTAGACCCCAATTTTTTATTTTTCCCAAGGGTAACAGGAGAAATTAGACCCCCAAAGTTGGTAAATAGTGGAAACCCTTTAATTCTAGCTTCAACCCTAACCCCAACACACCCCTAACCCTAATTCCAACCCTAATCCCAACCCTAACCCTAATGCTAATTCCTAACCCTAATCCAAACCCTAATCCCAACCCTACCCCTAATTCTAACCCTAACCCTAATTCTGACCCTAACCCTAATTCTAACCCTAACCCTAATTCTAACTCTAAACCTAATTCTAACCCTTACACTAATTCTAACCCTAACCCTAATTTTAACCTTAACCCTAATGGAAAAATTAAAATAAATAGATTTTCTTTATTTCATTATATTTCCCTAACTAAGGGGGTGATAAAGGGGAGGTTATTTACTATTTTTTTAATTTTAATCAATGTGATAGGGTTTATCACAGTGATCAAAATGTGTATTGAATGAATGAATGGAATATGGCGTATCGGCCATATCACTGTGATAGGGTTTATGATGGTCCAGGCGGCCATTTTCTTCCCGGACCAAGATGATGGCGCCCACCGGAGGAAGCAGGAGGGCCGAGGACCACCGGGAGGTCCTGGGGGGGATTGGGGACCTTATTTCTCTCTCCTCTGATGTGTGATCACATCAAAGGAGAGAGACATTAAATGCAAAATCACAGCTTTTTTTGCGGTCGCTGTTATACAGTTAATAACGGCGATCGCAAAAGCGGGGTCTGTAAAAACTGACCTGAATCATGTTCTCTGGGGTCTCAGCTACTCCCGGCAGCCGAGACCCTGGAGAAAATCTGACTCTGGGGGGCATGCGCAGTAGTTATCTGCGCCCGAGATTCCCAGCCCCGCAGTGTGAATAAACCATAAGCGACTGCGGGGCCGGATCTCTGGCCGCCGACGTCATGACAGAGGATGGGCGACAGTAACCAAGAAGACATAGTACAGCGCAGGCGCCATGATTTGAAAATAAAGATTTGGAGGTGGAGACACAATGCAGGAATACATGAGTGATGGATGTGAGGCGTCTCTGTCAGATGGGGAAACACCTGCCCCCCTGACAAATATCAGGTATGTCTGACCAATTTTAAAAACAATTATTTCTGCGGTGCAAGGTACCCTAAATAAAAGAGCCACCTTGACAATATGCAGCATTAGTGCTGCACAAGGTGTCTCTTTTACTTAAAAGCACCTACGGGAGGGGGTGACAGGTTCCCTTTAAATTTGTTGCAGTACTGGGGGGGGCCCGGGAAGATTTCTTGCACAGGGCCCCTCTGCAGTCTGTGTCCGCCCCTGGGTTTGTCAATATGTAGTTTGGCAAAATCCAGTCAGGTTTTTTTATGATTTTTTTTCAACAATAGTGTCCTCCTTGGTCGTCTCCCATGATGTCCACTTTGGCTCATAAAATGATGCGATCTGACACTGATGTTCCTTGAGCTTGAAGTTCACCTTTAATCTGTTTAGAAGTTTTTCTGGGCTCCTTTTTTACCATTCATATTATCCGTCTCTTTGATTTGTCATCAATTTTCCTCACCCGGCCATGACCAGGGAGATTGGCTACAGTCTCATGGGGCTTATATTTCTGAATAATATGTGCAACTGTAGTCACAGGAACATCAAGCTGCTTGGAGCTGGTCATAACTTTTACCTTTAGCATGTTTGTCTATAATTTTCTTTCTAATCTCCTGAGGCAACTCTTTCCTTTGCTTCCTCTGGTCCATGTTGAGTGTGATACACACCATGTCCCCAACAGCACAGATAGTATCTGTAGCGCTATATACAGGCCCACTCACTGATTCCAAGATTGTAGACATATGTGAAGCTAATTATTGGTCACAACTTGATTTAACATGTCCCTTTGTCACATTATTTTCAGGAGTACCATTATTTCTGTCTAGGTCTATTTCATGAGTTTTCTTTTTTTAAAATTCTGTGGAATCATGGTTGAAAAGCAATGTCTGATTTTTATTTGTTCAGTTTCATAGATTTTTAATTTATTATTACTTTTGTCATTTTACATGAAGCTGGAGTTACCAGTGTGATGTGTAATGGCTGCTCTCTGCTCTCCTGATCTCACTGCAGAGCTGTGTGTGTGATTGTAACAGACACATCTGCAGGTTCCTCTCAGTTCCAGCTTCCAGCTCACAGGCAGATATGGTGTCATATTGTTGCAATACAGCAGAGCTAAGAGAGAAGCCAAAAATGTGTTTGCAAGAAGACAAAATTAATTTCTCCTCTTCTGTGTTAGTTACGCGTCTCATTGGTAACTCCCTCTTGTGTTAAACAAGCTGTCTCGACTCATTTTTAGAGTCATGACAGCTCTGGTTCTGCTTTAGTTTAAATGTGGTTTTTACTTTGGGCCAGCAAGGGTTAATCTCAGTTTTCTTGCTTGCTGCTTCTGTGTTGCTGGTCAGCTGATGTGAGTGGTGACCACTCCCACCATCCTTTAAATAGTCACCTGATACATCAGCTGACTGTTGGTGATAAACTCTATCTCTGAAAACTAGCCAAGGAGTTAGGAGCTCTCTGGTGCCAGTATGTATCAACTGCTTGAGGTCATGGTTTTGTATCCTCTGTTGTGTGGAGCTTGCAGTCGAAGCTTCAAAGCTAAGTTTTCTGGTTCCCTGTCTTTGTCTGTCTCCTGCTTGTCACCACCCCTGTGTTTTCACCATCTGCAGTGGTAATGCTAGCGTCCTTGCCGGCCAGTGCACTAGCCAGGGTATTGTGAGGTGACAGCTAGGGATCAGTCACGTGACTGCAGCGGGGGTGAGGACCCGCATAGGACGTTAGGGGAGCTTAGGGATAGGCACAGGCTGTGTTATGAGGTGCCCCATCCCTCGTTCACTATTGTTAGTGCTTTCCTCTCCCTTTTTCCATCCCCTTGTTGGCATTTGCTGTGCCGTCCTCTGGACCGACCCTTTTGGGTCGTGACTTTATCACCAACCTTACCATTCTTCCGGTGAACCTATGGTGCAAGCGGAGGCTTTAGCTTGACTGAACCAGACCCTCACAGATGAGTTAACGGAGCTGCGGTCTCAGGTGGTACAGCAGCTTCAGCAGGTGTCTGGGTTCATGGTCTCGGCCCATGTCTTGGCTCAACCGAAACACAAAATATCTCTGACAGGTTCTCTGGAGGGAGAGATACATTTTTGGTCTTTATGGAAGCGTGTAATTTATATTTCAGGCTTCGCCCTCATTCTTCAGGGAGTGAGGAACAGCGTGTGAGGATTATAGTCTCCCTTCTCAAGAGTGATCCCTAATCCTGGGCCTTCTCCCTGCTGACCGATTCACCATCTTTTCGGTCGGTAGACGTGTTTGTTGCGGCATTGGTGCTGGTGTATGGGGATCATGATGGTGTCTCCTTGACTGAGTCTCAATTACATAAGATCAAGCAGGGTAACTGGCCGGCTGAGGAGTACTACTCAGAGTTTTGGAGATGGGCCACTAACATGCAGTGGAATGACCCTGCTCTTAGGATCCATATTTGTCAGGGTCTGTTAGCTAAGCTTCAGGATACTCTGGTGCAGTATACTACTCCTGGGTCGTTGGAAGCCGCCATGGCCCTTGTAATCTGGAAGGATAGATGCCTCAGGGAAAGATATACACTGATTCTACCCCCAGTTGTTCTTTCTAGGGAGGAGGACACACTGGTGCAGACGGATGAACCTGTGCAGGTGGGAGGAGTTCGACATGGGATGGGGGCATATTTCTACTGTGGTCTTATGATCAATACATTAATGTCTGCCCATCTCATTCCAAAGTTGGTACTTCATCACCAAAGCCACGTTCCCTTGGTCATATGAAGGGAGGCGACCAGGGTGTGTGCATTTCCTCCACCTTCACGTCTCAGTATTCCATATCTGCTGAAGTGGTGATGAGTGGGGATACTGATATGGTACCGGTTCTTGTGGATAGTGGAGCTGGGGTCAATCTGGTGGTTTCTTGCTTTGCTCAGACTCATGGTCTGATTGGTAGGACATTGGCGAGACCCATTTCCATTCATACAATTGACTCTGTCCCTGTAAGCCAGAGGAGTTTGACACAAGTCGTAGACAATATTAACCTGGATATAAGAAATCTTCATGAAGAGTCCCTGTCGTGCTACGTCTTGGAGGGTATGCCAACTCCCATTTTCTTAGGCTTCTTAGGGAAGTAGTTAGTTGGGACAAGTCTTGTAAAGACTGCTGCCTGGGAGCTACGGTCTCTGCCGTCCTTCTCGAATCTACCTCTTCTTTTCCGGTGGAGGCAGCTAAGGTGCTACCAGGGAAAATGGGCAAGATTCAACCCTCACCACAAGTAAATCCTGAGTCTTGGGGTCCTCTCAGGAGGAGGGATCAGGGGAAGGTGGTGGTTTCTCCTAAATATAGTGAGTGTATGAGTTTGGTGACATGGGGGGATACCTCTGTTATCTGTTCCTCAAGGAGATTGGTTGGCAAATGCACGCATGGAAATAAACGATCAAGTCCGGATCTTTGTGTGAATGAATACATGTGGGTGTCCACTAAAAACAGCAAGTGGAAGTACACATCTGGGACCTGGGATTCTAGGGTGATCGGGCCATATCGGGTATCAGCTGTTCTCAGACCTAGGACCTTCCAGTTGGAGTTACCCCCAGTAATGCAAACACATAACGTATTCCACAGGTCGTCTGTTGTGAGTTCATTTTCCCCTTCACTACTGAGGCCCGAGGAACTCCCTCTTCTGGTGAAGAAAGGTAGTGAGCCTGATTGTCAAACACCTGGGGCTGATGATGATGACTGGCTGAGTGGAGCTAATGACTGGATATAAGGCTGCCGACGCCCTTCTGGCCTGCGGGTGATTTCTCTGTGGACTTCTAGGAAACCAGTCTGATTCCTGCTCATCTAAAGCTAAGATTTCTGCTTTGCCTTTTTGCATTAGTGTTTTGTTTTCCTTGCTTTTCTGGATTCTGCCATTCCCTGCTGGGGTGAGCTGAATCTCCTTTTGCGTGTTGCTCTGTCTTCAGAATATTCCTGAGTACTGACATAGTTTTTTTGAAGCCTAGCGTCTTCAGGGCCTTTTTTACTGTCAGTTTGTTGGCTCTTATTTTCATAGGGTTTTTCACAGATTGCAGACAGCAGCCTTCCTGTCCTTTCTTATCTAAGCTAGCGTGGGCCCCATCTTTGCTCAGTCTATCTTTCTGTCTGTGTTTTGTTCTTTCTTCTTGCTTCACCGTCATTATATGTGGGGGGCTGCCTTTTGCTTTGGGGTCTGCTCTGGGGCAGTTTAGATTTCCCTTTCTGTCTTTAGGCTATGTAGTCCTCTGGCTGTGATCGAGGGGCCTAGGGCATCGTAGGAGCCCCCCACAGCTACTGCTAATTGTGTTGATAGGTTCAGGGGTCTGCAATCCGATAGCTGCCAACTTCTCTGGTTTTCTGGACTTAGCTTGCATTTCTATTTTTGCCTCCTACGGTGACTCAATCATAACAGAATCACCCGCCATACCGCAGATTCTAGGGTACTCAATAGCAGGAAAGAATTGTATAAAAAATAAAAAAAGTGTGTATATTTTTTCCTCTATATCTCTGAGGCCGTAGGGGGAATTTTTTTTTCTCTCAATGGAGATAAAGCAATTGTCTGATCGTGTGGAGCAGCTCGCTGCGGAAGTGCGGGGAATTTCCGCCTACCTTGCTCATTCATATGCTGCTGAACCAAAGATTCCTACACCTGATGTATTTTTTGGGGATCGGTCTAAATTTTTGAATTTCAAAAATAATTGTAAATTATTTTTTGCCTTGAAGCCTAACTCGTCAGGGAGCTCCACGCAGCAGGTTAAAATTGTCATCTCTTTGCTGCGTGGCGATCCCCAGGATTGGGCGTTTTCTTTGAAACCAGTTGATCCTATTCTGACTAATGTGAACGCATTTTTTCAGGCCTTGGGGTTGTTGTATGACGAACCTAATGCCATTGATCAGGCTGAAAAGACCCTGCTGGCATTGAACCAGGGTCGTGATTCTGCAGAATTGTACTGTCAAAAATTCCGAAAGTGGGCAGTACTTACTACCTGGAATGATAATGCCTTGGCTGCTCTCTTTTGGAAGGGGTTGTCAAAAGCCATAAAAGATACTATGGTGGGATTTCCTGTTCCCTCTGGTCTTGACAATTCTATGTCTTTAGCCATTCAGGTTGATCGGCGTTTACGCGAACGCAGAGCTGCACGAGAGGTGTTGCCACCTGTTGAACAGATGTCTGAACCTATGCAATGTGATAGAGTTTTTTCCAGAGAGCAGCGTCAGGAGTTCAGAAGGCGTAATAAGTTGTGTTTTTTCTGTGGAGATGCCTCGCATATTATTTCTGTCTGTCCTAAACACGAGAAACGCTTTGCACACACGTTTTCTGTTGGTGGTGTTCAACCTAAGTTTCTTCTGGCTATTACTCTGATCTGCTCCCTGTCCACATTTTCCGCCAAGGCTTTTGTGGATTCGGGAGCAGCTCTAAACCTAATGGACTTGGATTTTGCTAAACGTTGTGGATTTCCTATGACACCTCTGCAGACGCCTATCCCTTTGAGGGGGATTGATGCTACTCCTTTGGCTAAAAATAAACCTCAGTTTTGGACCCAGGTGGTAATGCGGGTCTCCCCAGACCATCAAGAAAATTGCAGGTTTTTGGTGTTACATAATCTGCATGATACTATTGTTCTGGGGTTTCCCTGGTTACAAATTCATAATCCAGTTTTGGATTGGAAATCTGTGTCTGTGGTGAGTTGGGGTTGTCGGTGTGCCTTTAGTGAGGCTCCGGTGTTTTCCACCTCTCCTCAGTCGCACGATGTTCCTGATTATTTGGCGGACTTTTATGATGTATTTAGTGAGAATGAGTCTGCGTCTCTGCCTCCTCATAGGAGTTATGACTGTGCTATTGAACTGAGCCCGGGGTGTAAATTTCCCAAGGGTCGGCTCTTCAATTTATCTGTACCCGAGCACGAGGCTATGCGATCCTATACTAAGGAGGCGTTGGAGAAGGGTCATATTAGACCATCCTCGTCACCCTTAGGTGCCGGTTTTTTTTTTGTAGCCAAAAAGGATGGATCATTAAGACCTTGTATTAATTATCGTGCTCTCAACAAAATTACTGTTAAATATCAGTATCCGTTACCCCGATTTCTGATCTATTCTCCAGTTAAAGGTGCTTGCTGGTTTACCAAGCTTGACCTCAGGGGGGCGTATAATCTTATTCGCATTAAGCATGGGGATGAATGGAAGACGGTGTTTAATACTCCGGAGGGACATTTTGAGTACCTGGTGATGCCTTTTGGGCTCACTAATGCCCCTTCTGTCTTCCAGTGCTTCATGAACGATATTTTCCGAGATTTTGTCGATAAATTTTTGATTATCTATCTGGATGATATTTTGATCTTCTCCAAGGATTGAGATTCTCATGTGGAACATATTCGGACTGTGTTCCGGATCTTGAGGGAGAATTCCCTGTATGTCAAAGGATCTAAATGCCTTTTTGGAGTACAGAGGATTTCTTTTTTGGGATTTATTTTGTCCCCGTCAACTATTGAAATGGACCCGGCCAAGGTACAGGCCATTTACGATTGGGTTCAGCCCACTTCTTTGAAGGCCCTCCAGAAGTTTTTGGGTTTTGCTAATTTTTATCGGAAATTTATAGCAAAATTTTCTAGTATTGCCAAGCCATTGACTGATTTGACTAAGAAGGGTGCTGATGTGTTAAATTGGTCTCCGGAGGCTGTTTCTTCCTTTCAGGAGCTGAAGCGAAGATTCACCTCCGCCCCGGTTTTGCGGCAACCTGATGTCTCACTTCCGTTCCAGGTAGAGGTGGATGCTTCTGAGATTGGTGCAGGAGCTGTTTTGTCCCAAAAGGATCCTGTAACATCTAAAATGAATCCCTGTGCTTTCTTTTCCCGAAAGTTCTCTCCATCTGAACGTAACTATGATGTGGGGAATCGGGAACTGTTAGCCATGAAATAGGCATTTGAGGAGTGGAGACATTGGTTGGAGGGAGCTAAGCATCAAGTCGTGGTCCTCACTGACCACAAGAATTTGATTTACCTAGAGTCGGCGAAGCGCTTGAACCCTAGACAGTAGTGTTGAGCATTCCGATACCGCAAGTATCGGGTATCGGCCGATATTAGCGGTATCGGAATTCCGATACGGACTTCCGATACTTTTGTCATATCGGATTCCGGAATCGGAATCGGAAGTTCCCATCATGCTATGAGCCTGCTTGCTTTGATTAAGCCAATGGGAATCCTCCGAAGTGTGGGCACATCCTGTTAGGCATGTAGGCATGTTAACTATTGGCATGGCTGTGATTGGCTGCCGAAATGATGTCATGATGCACTATAAAAGCCACCGCAGCCGCCATTTCTGGTCACTCTGCTGTGAATTCAGTTAGGGACAGGCTGCTGTAGAAGACTGTGAGGGACAGTTAGAAATAGCGATTCCACCAAACATCTAGTGCTTTACCCAGGCTACATAAACCACCACTGTAGCCTTCTTTGCCCTAGCAGCAGTGTTCACAGCTGTCTGCAAGGGCTGTGTGAGTGCAGCTCACGCTGTGGAGTGGGTCCTGCAGCCACGTCAGGCTGTAGGCCACCCAGTGTGATCACTGCTGCCTCATACATCTTTTATTTTTTGAGCTGCATTTTTTACATAATTTCAATCTAGTGTGCTTCCATCCGTATCCATATACGTTGGTTGCAAACACTAGTAGTAGACAGCGGAGCCTTTCTGCAGCCTTTCAGTGCTAGTGTCCACTTTGCTGCACTGTTCACGGCTGTCCGAGAGGTCTCTGACTGTGTGTGAGTGCAGCTCACGCTGAGTAGTGTGTCCTGCAGCTACGTCTGGCTGTAGGACGCTCAGCGTGCGTCAGTGCCTCACACATATTTTTATTTGAGTGCAGCTCATTTTTTCTTCTATTAGTGTGCATCCATCCGTCTCCATCTACGGTGGTTGCAAACACTATATAGGAGTACACAGCGGAGCCTTTCTGCAGCCTGTCAGTGCCAGTGCCCACTTAGCTGCACTGTTGACGGCTGTCTGAGAGGTCTCTGACTGTGTGTAAGTGCAGCTCACGCTGAGTAGAGTGTCCTGCAGCTACGTCTGGTTGTAGGACGCTCAACGTGCGTCACTGCCTCACACATATTTGTCTTTGAGTGCAGCTCATTTTTTCTTCTCCTATTAGTGTGCATCCATCCGTATCCATCAACATTGGTTGGTTGCAAACACTATATAGGAGTAGATAGAGGAGCCTTTTTTTCTGGCTTGTGCCCTGCCGGCGCAGCCAGATTAGTATTACCTAATTTTTTTGGAGCCTCATCTTTTGCATTGTAGGTTACCTGCCTGCATTGTAATAGCTCCAAAAAGTTGGTGATACTATCAGTTTCAATTCTTTGTTCACATACTTTGAGTTTGTTTCCAACAAAGAAACCACAAAAAAAGTTCACCAAACACTACATTTGGAACTTGTGTAGGCCACATCAGCTCCTATGAAAGTGTAGTCCACACACACACACTTCATAAAATTAGTGTTTCTTGTACCTGTAACCAGCTGTTCAGGAATAAGCACACTAAGGCCCCCCTTTGTACTTTTCTGCCTATCTTAAGCAGTCTTGCAAGATGAAGAAGGCAGGGAGTAAGGCGCGTGGGCGTGGAGTTTCAGCAGGGAGAGGACGTGGGGATTCTGCAGGGAGAGGACGTGGGGATTCTACAGGTAGAGGACGTGGGGATTCTGGGCCTGCTGCGGGCACCAGTGGATCAGCATCCCCCAGTTTTAGCAGGCAACAGTCCTTTATGCGCAGCTTTGTAGGACCTCAACGTACCCCACTGCTGCGGGAGGAACAAATTGAAGCCGTTGTCGGATGGATGGCAGCTAACGCATCGACTTCAATTACTTCCGCATCCTCTCAGGGTCAGAGCACCGAAGAGCAACCATCTGTCTCTTCACCACCTGCCAAAGTGCCCAGGCAGTCAGAGAGACATGGACAGGAGCCATCACAGTCTCTACTTCTGTTCTCGGAATCTGTTGGCTTGGAAAGAGGGGGCCAGCCAAGCAGCATTCCTGAATGTGAAGAAGAGGGAGTATGCAGTGATGCGCAACTTCTTTGTCCCTCTGAATCTGAAGAGGCGAGTGGGCCAGTGCCTATGGTCAGCACACCTCAGTACGCATCAGATGATGACGAGACTCAGTTGCCACTTTCTGGTGGGTACGGTGCTGGCGAGACAACCCCGGAGAAGCAGCTGTTTGAAGAGGGGAGGGAAGATGATGAGGTCCTTGACCCATCATGGCGTGAGGAACAGGAAGGTGGTGGGAGCAGCTCGGAGGAAGAGATTCCCCTACCGGCCAAAACAGGAGGCAGAGGGAGGGGGAAGACTTGGTTGCCTGTACCCTCCACTTCGGCACCCGTTAGGAGCATTCCTCATTCCA
This sequence comes from Dendrobates tinctorius, assembly GCF_039654945.1. Lineage (NCBI taxonomy): Eukaryota > Metazoa > Chordata > Amphibia > Anura > Dendrobatidae > Dendrobates > Dendrobates tinctorius. The sequence goes on from NW_027361679.1 coordinate 63,731,970, forward strand.
AAGGCAAACCGGGCGCTCCCAAGAGTTGCAGTGCGTGGTCCTTTTTTGACACAGTTGCAGATGACATTTGCTTTGTCAAATGCAAGCTGTGTCATCAGAGAGTCAAAAGAGGGAGAAATGGCAGCAACCTCAATACCACAAATATGTGGAAACATGTGCGCACCAAGCACGAGTTGGAGTTGCAGAGACACCCTGAAGACGTAGGCCAACGTACAGCACCACCTACCACCTCTTCAGTTCGTGTTGGGGCCTCTTCCTCCAGCTCACACACTGCTGGTTCGGCTTCCTCACAGGATCGCCAAGGAAGAACCTCTGCCACTGTTGTCCGGAGACCCTGTCAGATTACACCCATAGCAGCACGTTCCCATCCATCACAGCCATCGGTAGCACAGGCATGGGATAAAAGGCGCCCTTACTCGGCAAACCATCCCCGAGCACAGTCTCTGAATGCTGGCATTGCCAAACTTCTGGCAGTTGAAATGCTGTCATTCAGGCTGGTGGACACTGACACCTTCCGGGACTTAATGGCATTGGCAGTCCCCCAATACAACGTGCCCAGCCACTTTTATTTCAGCAGGCGAGCCGTCCCTGCCCTGCAGAAACATGTTGAGGGCAAAATAAAACATGCGCTACTAAACGCCGTTAGTAGCAAGGTCCACCTGACCACCGATGCGTGGACCAGTAACCATGGACAGGGACGATACCTTTCCCTCACTGCCCACTGGGTCAATGTTGTGGAGCCGGGTACGGATCTGGAGAGTGGCGCTGTACGTGTTCTTCCAACGCCACGGATTGCAGGACTCCAGTCTGTACACATAGACTCCTCCTCCTACTCAAGTTCCTCAGAAACAGCAGAGCAGGAGCCTGTTACGACCGATATGAGCACAGCCGTGGCCAAACGTCAACAGGCTGTACTCAAATTAATTTCTTTGGGGAATCGAAGCCACACAGCGCAGGAGCTCTGGAATGCTATCAAGCTGGAGAGCGATGTGTGGTTTGGGCCAGCGAATCTCCAGCCGGGCTTGGTAGTGTGTGACAATGGCCGAAATCTGGTGGCAGCTCTTGGCCTAGGCAACCTCACACACATCCCATGTCTGGCACATGTTCTTAACTTGGTCGTGCAGAGCTTTCTGAGGGACTATCCGGATCTTGATGCACTGTTGCACAAGGTCCGCATAGAGTGCGCTCACTTGCGACGTTCCAGCACGGCAAGATCGCGCCTCGCTGCTCTGCAGCGACGATTTGGCCTTCCGGAACATCGCATCATATGTGACCTACCCACCCGGTGGAATTCAACGTTACATATGTTGGAGCGGTTGTGTGAGCAGCAGGCAGCAGTCATGGAGTACCAGCTGCATCAGGCGCAAACAAGTCGCACTGTGCGCCGTTCACACTTCAGCACCATTGAGTGGGCCTCTATGAAGGACATCTGCCTCGTTTTGCGTGCCTTCGATGAATCCATGCGGATGGCGAGTGCAGATGATGCACTAGTCAGCATGACTGTCCCCCTTATCTGCCTGCTTCAACAAACACTGCAAGCACTAAGGGATGAGGTTTCGGAAGAGGTGGAGGATGAGGAGTCCCAAATGCCATCTGCTTCTGGACAGTCTGCGCTACGTGTTTCCTCACAAAGGCCTAGGCAGGGGACACTTTGTGAGGAGGATGAGGAGGAGTCGATGGAGGAGGAAGACATCTCTCCAGAGGAGGGAGGTACACAAACCTCTACTCAGTATGTACAGCGAGGGTGGGGTGATGCAGAGCAGGCCGAGGTCACGCCTCAAACAGGGGACAGCGGTTCTTTGGCAGTTGGGAGTCTGCAGCACATGGTTGATTTCATGCTGCAGTGCCTGAGAAACGACCGCCGCATCGCCCACATTCTCGTCTCGGCTGATTATTGGGTGTACACCCTCCTAGATCCTCGCTACCGGGACAGCGTACAAAGGCTCATACCAACGTTGAACCGGGAGCGTAAAATGCGGGAGTACGAAGAGTCACTGGTGCAGTCCATAATGTTTTCCATTCCACCCGACAGCATTGTTGCTATTGCTTTAAAAAGCAGCTCTGTGCGTCGAGGCAGTGGAGGAAACTCTGCACAAAGAGGGAGCAGAGGCAGCGCCGCAGCACAAGGCAAGACCACTATGGCCCAAATGTGACAAAGTTTTGTGTGTCCACCACAATTGTCTACACCATCAGCGACGCCTTGAGTCAGCAGGAGGCAACGCTTCCGTCAGATGGTGTCAGACTACATGTCTTGCCCTGTCGCTGTACTCCCAGATGGCTCTTCCCCCTTCAAGTTTTGGGTCTCTAAGCTGGATACATGGCCAGAGCTTAGCCAGTATGCATTGGAGGTGCTGGCTTGCCCTGCTGTCAGTGTATTATCGGAACGTGTCTTTAGTGCCGCAGGTGGTGTACTAACAGACCGTCGCACGCGACTATCTTCCGATAATGTTGACCGGCTGACTTTTCTGAAAATGAACAAGGCCTGGATCTCAAAAGACTTTGCCATTCCTCTTACAGACTAAATTAGTGGTTGGCAACTGTATCCAGGTCTGCTGGTGTGTTCATTTTTCTACCACCTGAACTATAATCCCTGTGCTTCAACACAGCCAGTTGTCGCTCAGATGTGTCGTCTGCACAGAGAAACACACTAGCTCCTGTGTTAGTGGGGTTCAGTAATGCCAGCTGATCCCCTGCTGTGTGGATGGCAAAGTCACCAGCTCCATCAACATTCAAACCACTACTGATTTTTAAACGTGCCCAACTTAGGTCTCTGGCTCCACTGTCTCTACTATTTCCCCTGACCTCCAACCCCGCCATCTACATCTCTGAAGTGGCGTCAGCACAATCTACACTTGTTCCTGTGTTCCTGTGGCTCAGTCCCATCAGTTTATCCCCTGATGTGTGTCCGGCAAGGTCTCCTGCTCTGTCCACATTCCCATAACCAGTAGTGGGAATGAGGACAGAGCTGGCGAACTTGCCGGACAAACATCAGGGGATCAACTGACGGGACTGAGCACCAGTAACACAGGAACAAGTGTAGATTGTTCTGACGCCACTTCAGAGATGTAGCTGGCGGGGTTGGAGGCCAGGGTAAATAGTAGAGACAGTGGAGCCAGAGGCCTAAGTGGAGCATGGTTAGAATCAGTAGTAGTCCACAACCTCCATAAAAACCGCTGCCCATTGGCCTCTGCATGCGGCATGCGTAATCCTGGGCTCCAACAGTGTCAGTTGGTGTTCAGAAGTGTCGTCTCCACAGAGCCAAACACATTCGTTCGAGTGTTAGTGGGTTTCAGCACTGCCAGCTGTTCCCCTGCTGTGGAGATGGCAAGTCTCCTGCTGCCTTCACCTGCCAAAAACAACAGGCCCCAGCCTGCTCCTCGCCTAATCCTGGGCTCCAACAGCGTCAGTTGGTGTTCAGAAGTGTCGTCTCCACAGAGCCAAACACATTCGTTCAAGTGTTAGTGGGGTTCAGCACTGCCAGCTGTTCCCCTGCTGTGGAGATGGCAAGTCTCCTGCTGCCTTCACCTGCCAAAATCCAGTAGGCCCCAGCCTGCTCCTCGCCTAATCCTGGGCTCCAACAGCGTCAGTTGGTGTTCAGAAGTGTCGTCTCCACAGAGCCAAACACATTCGTTCAAGTGTTAGTGGGGTTCAGCACTGCCAGCTGTTCCCCTGCTGTGGAGATGGCAAGTCTCCTGCTGCCTTCACCTGCCAAAATCCAGTAGGCCCCAGCCTGCTCCTCGCCTAATCCTGGGCTCCAACAGCGTCAGTTGGTGTTCAGAAGTGTCGTCTCCACAGAGCCAAACACATTCGTTCAAGTGTTAGTGGGGTTCAGCACTGCCAGCTGTTCCCCTGCTGTGGAGATGGCAAGTCTCCTGCTGCCTTCACCTGCCAAAATCCAGTAGGCCCCAGCCTGCTCCACGCCTAATCCTGGGCTCCAACAGCGTCAGTTGGTGTTCAGAAGTGTCGTCTCCACAGAGCCAAACACATTCGTTCAAGTGTTAGTGGGGTTCAGCACTGCCAGCTTTTCCCCTGCTGTGGAGATGGCAAGTCTCCTGCTGCCTTCACCTGCCAAAATCCAGTAGGCCCCAGCCTTCTCCTCGCCTAATCCTGGGCTCCAACAGCGTCAGTTGGTGTTCAGAAGTGTCGTCTCCACAGAGCCAAACACATTCGTTTGAGTGTTAGTGGGGTTCAGCACTGCCAGCTGTTCCCCTGCTGTGGAGATGGCAAGTCTCCTGCTGCCTTCACCTGCCAAAATCCAGTAGGCCCCAGCCTGCTCCTCGCCTAATCCTGGGCTCCAACAGCGTCAGTTGGTGTTCAGAAGTGTCGTCTCCACAGAGCCAAACACATTCGTTCGAGTGTTAGTGGGTTTCAGCACTGCCAGCTGTTCCCCTGCTGTGGAGATGGCAAGTCTCCTGCTGCCTTCACCTGCCAAAATCCAGTAGGCCCCAGCCTGCTCCACGCCTAATCCTGGGCTCCAACAGCGTCAGTTGGTGTTCAGAAGTGTCGTCTCCACAGAGCCAAACACATTCGTTCGAGTGTTAGTGGGTTTCAGCACTGCCAGCTGTTCCCCTGCTGTGGAGATGGCAAGTCTCCTGCTGCCTTCACCTGCCAAAATCCAGTAGGCCCCAGCCTGCTCCTCGCCTAATCCTGGGCTCCAACAGCGTCAGTTGGTGTTCAGAAGTGTCGTCTCCACAGAGCCAAACACATTCGTTCAAGTGTTAGTGGGGTTCAGCACTGCCAGCTGTTCCCCTGCTGTGGAGATGGCAAGTCTCCTGCTGCCTTCACCTGCCAAAATCCAGTAGGCCCCAGCCTGCTCCTCGCCTAATCCTGGGCTCCAACAGCGTCAGTTGGTGTTCAGAAGTGTCGTCTCCACAGAGCCAAACACATTCGTTCGAGTGTTAGTGGGTTTCAGCACTGCCAGCTGTTCCCCTGCTGTGGAGATGGCAAGTCTCCTGCTGCCTTCACCTGCCAAAATCCAGTAGGCCCCAGCCTGCTCCACGCCTAATCCTGGGCTCCAACAGCGTCAGTTGGTGTTCAGAAGTGTCGTCTCCACAGAGCCAAACACATTCGTTCGAGTGTTAGTGGGTTTCAGCACTGCCAGCTGTTCCCCTGCTGTGGAGATGGCAAGTCTCCTGCTGCCTTCACCTGCCAAAATCCAGTAGGCCCCAGCCTGCTCCTCGCCTAATCCTGGGCTCCAACAGCGTCAGTTGGTGTTCAGAAGTGTCGTCTCCACAGAGCCAAACACATTCGTTCAAGTGTTAGTGGGGTTCAGCACTGCCAGCTGTTCCCCTGCTGTGGAGATGGCAAGTCTCCTGCTGCCTTCACCTGCCAAAATCCAGTAGGCCACAGCCTGCTCCACGCCTAATCCTGGGCTCCAACAGCGTCAGTTGGTGTTCAGAAGTGTCGTCTCCACAGAGCCAAACACATTCGTTCAAGTGTTAGTGGGGTTCAGCACTGCCAGCTGTTCCCCTGCTGTGGAGATGGCAAGTCTCCTGCTGCCTTCACCTGCCAAAATCCAGTAGGCCCCAGCCTGCTCCACGCCTAATCCTGGGCTCCAACAGCGTCAGTTGGTGTTCAGAAGTGTCGTCTCCACAGAGCCAAACACATTCGTTCAAGTGTTAGTGGGGTTCAGCACTGCCAGCTGTTCCCCTGCTGTGGAGATGGCAGTCTCTCCTGCTGTCTCCGCATTCCAAAGACAGTAGGCCTCTGCCTACACCCTCCTATTTCCTGGGCTTCAACTCAGCCAGTTGTAGCTCCGAAGTGCCGTCCACATGGAAAGAGACACTTGCTCCCGTGTCTCAGTGGGGTTCAGTAACACCAGCTGTTCCCCTGCTGTGTGGATGGCAGTCTCTCCTGCTGTCACCACATTCCAAATACAGTAGGCCTCTGCCTACACCCTCCTATTTCCTGGGCTTCAACACAGCCAGTTGTAGCTCGGAAGTGCCGTCCACACGGAAAGAGACACTTGCTCCCGTGTCTCAGTGGGGTTCAGTAACGTCAGCTGATCCCCTGCTGTGTGGATGGCAGTCTCTCCTGCTGTCACCTCATTCAAAATACAGTAGGCCTCTGCCTACACCCTCCTATTTCCTGGGCTTCAACACAGCCAGTTGTAGTTCGGAAGTGCCGTCCACACGGAAAGAGACACTTGCTCCCGTGTCTCAGTGGGGTTCAGTAACGTCAGCTGATCCACTGCTGTGTGGATGGCAGTCTCTCCTGCTGTCACCTCATTCAAAATACAGTAGGCCTCTGCCTACACCCTCCAATTTCCTGGGCTTCAACACAGCCAGTTGTAGTTCAGAAGTACCGTCCACACGGAAAGAGACACTTGCTCCCGTGTCTCAGTGGGGTTCAGTAACGTCAGCTGATCCCCTGCTGTGTGGATGGCAGTCTCTCCTGCTGTCACCTCATTCAAAATACAGTAGGCCTCTGCCTACACCCTCCTATTTCCTGGGCTTCAACACAGCCAGTTGTAGTTCGGAAGTGCCGTCCACACTGAAAGAGACACTTGCTCCCGTGTCTCAGTGGGGTTCAGTAACGTCAGCTGATCCACTGCTGTGTGGATGGCAGTCTCTCCTGCTGTCACCTCATTCAAAATACAGTAGGCCTCTGCCTACACCCTCCAATTTCCTGGGCTTCAACACAGCCAGTTGTAGTTCGGAAGTGCCGTCCACACGGAAAGAGACACTTGCTCCCGTGTCTCAGTGGGGTTCAGTAACGTCAGCTGATCCCCTGCTGTGTGGATGGCAGTCTCTCCTGCTGTCACCTCATTCAAAATACAGTAGGCCTCTGCCTACACCCTCCTATTTCCTGGGCTTCAACACAGCCAGTTGTAGTTCGGAAGTGCCGTCCACACGGAAAGAGATACTTGCTCCCGTGTCTCAGTGGGGTTCAGTAACGTCAGCTGATCCTCTGCTGTGTGGATGACAGTCTCTCCTGCTGTCACCTCATTCAAAATACAGTAGGCCTCTGCCTACACCCTCCAATTTCCTGGGCTTCAACACAGCCAGTTGTAGTTCGGAAGTGCCGTCCACACGGAAAGAGACACTTGCTCCCGTGTCTCAGTGGGGTTCAGTAACGTCAGCTGATCCCCTGCTGTGTAGATGGCAAAGTCTCCTGCTGCCTACACAGTCGTACCACTACTGATTTTTAACCGTGCTCCAATTAGGCCTGTGGCTCCACTGTCTCTCGTATTTCCCCTGTCCTCCAACCCTGCCAGTTACAGCTCCGAAGTGGCGTCTGCACAATCCACACTTGTTCCTGTGTTACAGGTGTTCAGTCCGGTCAGTTAATCCCCTGATGTGTGTCCGGCAATGTCGCCTGCTCTGTCCACATTCCCATTATGGGAAGTGCTTTGTAGCACAGGTACCTCCTGCTTAGTAACCGGGTTCCAGCACCGTCAGCTGGTCCTCGGTTGTGCCATTGGCTCTTATTCCTTCTGCTTCCCCTCCGGGTGCCAGCACTGTCAGCTGGTCCTCGCTATTTCCATTTGCTCTTGCAGCTTATGCTACCCCTCCGGGTTCCAGCACCGTCAGCTGGTTCTCGTCAGAGCCTTTGGCCTAGGTGCCTCCATCTCGGTATCCGAGTTCCGGCAACGTCTGCTGGTCCTTGGTAGTGCTTTGTAGCACAGGTACCTCCTGCTTAGTAACCGGGTTCCAGCACCGTCAGCTGGTCTTCGGTTGTGCCATTGGCTCTTATTCCTTCTGCTGCCCCTCCGGGTGCCAGCACTGTCAGCTGGTCCTCGCTATTTCCATTTGCTCTTGCAGCTTATGCTACCCCTCCGGGTTCCAGCACCGTCAGCTGGTTCTCGTCAGAGCCTTTGGCCTAGGTGCCTCCATCTCGGTATCCGAGTTCCGGCAACGTCTGCTGGTCCTTGGTAGTGCTTTGTAGCACAGGTACCTCCTGCTTAGTAACCGGGTGCCAGTACCGTCAGCTGGTTCAAGAGGACAAAGAACAGGAAGACAACCACCAAGATGCAGAACAACAAGAGAGAGAAGACAAAGAAGCATAAAAAAAACAAAGCAGAAGAACATTAAGCATAGGACTAATACTCTGAGCAAATGATATTATCTTATTTATAAGCAGAAGAAGACTAAGCAGTGTATGGGGGTGAGTCCGTTCCTCCTCGTGGTGCCCCTGGAAAAGGCCTGCTGCTGCAGGCCAAACTGAACGCGGACAAATCCTGTTGTAAATCTTTTGTGACAGGCAGAACGGAAGGTGTAAACTTCTAACTTTTCTAGATAACAACTACAGGAATGCCTGACACAAACAAGAATATGATGAAGAAGAATAGGAAGATGAAGTTGAATATGTAGAATAATAATTGTTGAATAAGAAGAATATGAAGAATGTAAGAAAAGGAAGAAGAAGAAGAAGAATGTAAAAAAAGGAAGTAGAAGAATTTAAAAAAGGAAGAAGAAGAAGAATGTAAAAAAAGGAATAAGAAGAAGAATGTAAAAAAAGGAATAAGAAGAAGAAGAAGAAGAAGGTAAAAAAGGGAAGAAGAATAAGAAAGAAGAAGAAAGAAGAAGAAGACATACATGTCTGGCAAAATATAAATGAGGCTAACATAGTCAATATCTTTGTAACTCCTAACGTCTTTAAAAAAAAAGTTTAATTCCTGCTATTTCTTTTGATTGGGCTAAAACTCTATGGCTTTAATGTCTCCTCCACCTCCCACAATACATTCTACATTATTCTTAGTTGTTTTTCTTCATGTAGAATTAACCTACAAGGAAAGAAAGGGTTTTTTTTAATTCCAATATTTTGGCCCCATTGACTTGCATTGGTTCCCGGTATCGGAATCGGCGATACCGATATTTTTTTTTAAGATCGGCCGATCCATTCCGATCCGATATTTTCAAGTATCGGCTGGTATCGCTCAACTCTACTAGACAGGCTAGGTGGGCCTTGTTTTTTACACGTTTTGATTTTGTGGTTTCTTTTCTTCCTGGAACTAAGAATATCAAGGCTGACGCCCTCTCTAGGAGCTTCTTTGCTGATTCTCCTGTGGTGACCCAGCCTGCTACCATCTTAGGCGAAGGGGTAGTTCTTTCTGCCATCTCGCCCGATTTGAGACGTGCTCTGGAAGAGTTCCAGGAGGACAAACCTGAGCGTTGTCCCAGTGGAAAGTTGTATGTTCCTGACCAGTGGAAGAAGAGAGTGATGTCTGAAGTTCATTGCTCTGCTTTGGCTGGTCATCCAGGTATTTTTGGTACTAGAGATCTGGTGAGTCGGTCTTTTTGGTGGCCCTCCTTGCCTCGTGATGTCAGGAATTTTGTGCAGTCCTGTGGGACGTGCTCCCGGTCTAAATCGTGTTCTCGCTCTAGTGGGTTGTTGATGCCTTTGCCTGTCCCCAAGAGGCCATGGACCCATATTTCAATGGATTTCATCTCTGATATGCCTGTCTCTCAAAGGATGACTGTTATTTGGGTGATTTGTGATAGGTTCTCTAAGATGGTTCATCTTGTACCACTCCCTAAGTTGCCGTCTTCCTCTGAATTGGTGCCTCTGTTTTTACAACAGGTGGTTCGCTTGCATGGGATTCCTGAGAACATTGTATCTGACAGAGGAGTCCAGTTTGTGTCTAGATTTTGGAGAACTGTCTGTTCCAAGCTGGGAATTCAGTTGTCCTTCTCCTCTTCTTTTCACCCTCAGACCAATGGGCAGAGAGAACAAACCAGACCTTGGAGTCATATTTGAGATGTTTTATTTCTGCTGATCAGGATGATTGGGTTTCATTTTTGCCCTTGGCCGAATTTGCTTTAAATAATAGAGCTAGTTCTGCCACTTTGATGTCTCCTTTTTTTTGTAACTTTGGGTTTCATCCTCGATTTTCTTCAGGGCAGGTGGAGCCCTCTGCCTGCCCAGGGGTTGACACTGTGGTGGAGAGAATGCACCAGATCTGGGACCAAGTGGTGGATAAGTTATCTCTCTCCCAGGAAAAGGCCCAGCGGTTTTCCAACCGACATAGGACCATTGGTCCCCAATTTAAGGTTGGTGATATGGTGTGGTTATCATCAAAAAATATTGCTATGAAGGTGGCTTCTCCTAAGTTTAAGCCTAGATTTATTGGACCTTACAAGATTTTGGAGATTATTAATCCAGTCTCCTTTCGTTTAGCTCTTCCTGTCACATTTAAAATCCATAATGTGTTCCATAAATCTTTGTTGAAGAGGTTTGTTGAACCTGTTGTTCCGGGGGTTGCACCTCCAGACCCTGTATTGGTTGAAGTTAACATGGAATATGAGGTAGAGAAAGTACTGGATTCCCGTCTGGCTAGATGGAGACTCCAGTATTTGGTTAAGTGGAAGGGTTATGGTCAGGAGGATAATTCCTGGGTCTCTGCCTCTGATATTCATGCCAAAAGATTGGTGCGTGCCTTTCATCGGGCTCACCCTGATCGTCCTGGTGGCGTGGTTGAGGGTTCGGTGACCCCTCCTCAAGGGGGAGGTACTGTTGTGAGTTCATTTTCCCATTCACTACTGAGGCCCGAGGAACTCCCTCTTCTGGTGAAGAAAGGTAGTGAGCCTGATTGTCAAACACCTGGGGCTGATGATGATGACTGGCTGAGTGGAGTTAATGACTGGATATAAGGCTGCCGATGCCCTTCTGGCCTGCGGGTGATTTCTCTGTGGACTTCTAGGAAACCAGTCTGATTCCTGCTCATCTAAAGCTAAGATTTCTGCTTTGCCTTTTTGCATTAGTGTTTTGTTTTCCTTGCTTTTCTGGATTCTGCCATTCCCTGCTGGGGTGAGCTGAATCTCCTTTTGCCTGTTGCTCTGTCTTCAGAATATTCCTGAGTACTGACATAGCTTTTTTGAAGCCTAGCATCTTCAGGGCCTTTTTTACTGTCAGTTTGTTGGCTCTTATTTTCATAGGGTTTTTTTACGGATTGCAGACAGCAGCCTTCCTGTCCTTTCCTATCTAAGCTAGCGTGGGCCCCATCTTTGCTCAGTCTATCTTTCTGTCTGTGTTTTGTTCTTTCTTCTTGCTTCACCGTCATTATATGTGGGGGGCTGCCTTTTGCTTTGGGGTCTGCTCTGGGGCAGTTTAGATTTCCCTTTCTGTCTTTAGGCTATGTAGTCCTCCGGCTGTGATCGAGGGGCCTAGGGCATCGTAGGAGCCCCCCACGGCTACTGCTAGTTGTGTTGATAGGTTCAGGGGTCTGCAATCCGATAGCTGCCAACTTCTCTGGTTTTCTGGACTTAGCTAGCATTTCTATTTTTGCCTCCTACGGTGACTGAATCATAACAGTCGTCGCTCTGGTGATTTGTTGCAACTCCGGAGCCTCTGTTATTTTCATCACCATCGGGCTGTGTTTGCCATAAACCTGAGGATCAGGTGACTGAGGGGAGAATCCTAGTGGGTTGAGGCATCCTCAATGTATGTCATTTCTGGTGTAGTCTTGGATCTAGGGTCCAGAGGCCCATCATTAAAAGGGGGGTACTGTCATGACTGCTTTAATTTAAACATGGTTTCTACTTTTGGACAGAAAGGGTTAATGTCAGTTTCCTTGCTGGCAGCTTTCTGGCAACTTCTTTATAAAGGTAGCCACAGTAATCAATTAATACTCACAGCACCTAAAAAAAGCATTTTAGTTTTGCAAGCAGAGTCCATTGTAAGCCAGGAATGATTCAGAGGAAATGTAGTATTACATGACAGGCATTTACATGAATGGCCATTCTTTTACTAAAAAGAACCACCAGAAGAATAGTGACATACATAGTTACATTGGCTGAAAGCTGTCGGCGTCACCTTTCCTCCACACATAATCAGAGTTGCTTGAATTCAGTGCCTCTCTGTCCTGTTTCACCCAAGGGAACCTGATTGGGTGACCCTTCTGTATCATGCCCCTATAGCTAAATTAGGCATATGAGCAGATATTGTGTCCATGAAGGAAACCCTTCACAATATGATGATGAATCAGAAATTATATTTATCTGATAATATTATGTGAGCAGCAGAGGAAAGCAAATAATCACTATGAGGATTAGAAAGAACAGTATAGCTAAATACGATAAAGGGTACTCCCACCAGCTGCAAAGTTACCATTTGGAAAAAATAGCTTATAACTCAAAGTAAGGAAATGTTTTCACATTACCCTTTCATGTATTCTGAACATTGGTCATGTTTACAATGTCATGGAGATTGATTCCAAGAGAGTGATATTCCTTAATGTGTGCTCAGTCATAAGAGCATCCATGGATGCCCTGTGTGGGAAGATATGCTGTAAATTAGTAATAATGACACTTAGTGTAGTAAAATTTATGTAAAGAGCCAGAATATTATCTACAATGGACACAAGAAACACTCCTTAAGTGCAAGCATTTATTTAATAAGCACAGGCAAAGTTTGTTTCTTCAGTTTAAGTTTTCCGGCGAGTGATGTGGTCATAGATAACAGCTTGGATATAAAGATCGGTCTGGATAGGCGTCCGGGATGAATTGTCTCCTGGTGAGGCCTAAAATTGATAAAACATAAGTCAGCTTTCAATGTCACATGTATTTATATTATTAGGCTATTTGACAACAGTAATGTCCATGCAATATTGCAGCTAGTACAATTATTCCTACAAAAACAATAGTACATTTTATTCTTACTAGCACAATGCACATGAATATAATAAAAGAGGAGGCCTTGACGAAGGATGAGCGAACACAAAAAAGGCTTTGGCCTGACGGAGTGCTATTCTTCCTGTTTAACTGCCAAACATTGGAATAAAGCATATTAAAGACACGTTTTGTGAGTGCCGAAAGGGCTGTTCTCTTACTTCAATGTACTGAAAGCCCCCTGAAGAAATGTGGACGAAACACGGCACGAACTCCACACACTGAAGTAAGTAACATTGCGTGGAGTCTTCTTTATAATTTAAGCTGTGGCGTCTTATGCAGAATGTTGTGGAACTATAGAGCTACTCTATTGATTGGTCTATTGCACAGGCTTCACTTTGCTTATGGACGCTATTTGTGTAGTATCATATTATTGTTCCCTCTTGCACTTTAATTAATTTTGTATATTTGCCCTATATTAGCAAGTTTCACTCTACCTACTCCATAGTGTGTTTAAAGGTGTCAGTAGCATCTCGTGTCCCTCAATTCTTGAGGTTACTATAGATTTGTATTATAATTATGTGATTTTTTTTTATGGCAATAAATTTTGTTCAATTAATTCTAAGACAACTTTTGGGATTTTGTGTTTATTCTATCCACTTCCTCTTAATGTGGAGTTTTAGAGGAACAGACGAATTTTCTTTTTATTGAATTGACACGAATTATTTTTGGGATGACCTTGCTTGAGATAAATGTACTGATAGCATTGTATTTTTATTGCACATGAACCTGGGATTGTTGTACTTTCTTAAATTTGAGTCAAAATATTAAAAGACAAGAATTAGTTAAAAAAAGATTGATCGCTTCCTTTTTTTTTCGTTTCTACTCTTTTTTTACTTAGTTTTAGCAGCTGTTTGTTGCACCAAATTCATCAAACTGATGCACTCGATTCAAGATATTTGTGCAAAACCCAAAATTGTCTTTATAAGTCTTTAACATTTTTGAGAATGTTTAGAAGGAAAACCTACAAGATATCACAAAAATGAGCAAAAATGACGGGCATTCATAAAATCACTTTGGGGGGAAGCTAGCATAAAGATGAGTAACATTTTGTTACCGTTTAAAAAAGTCGTATTTCATAAACTTATCTAATACAAGCCCACATTGATGTAATAATCTGAAAATTAACTAAACAATAAAAGGCAACTTGAAAAAAGGCAAATTGTATGATGAATTTGTCCCAAATCAAAAAGTCGCTAACCTTGAGGTAGTCACATACAAAAAAAATGGTGGAAAGGCAATGCTGAATAAGGACCATAATGTTTATCTAGCGGATTAATGAGCACTATAATCAGGGGTATAATTATAATGGTTACAAGAGACACAGTGGCACCGGAGCCCTGGATCCTAGAGTCACAAATAGTGATTGGCGAACACCTGGATGTTCAGGACCGGCGGGTTTGGACAAACAATCAAAAAAAGTTTGGTTCGGGCGCCAGCATGGAAAACACTGGTCCTCATCGTCAGTAAAATTATTACCGCTGGTCAGAAAGCTGTGTAAGCCAGCAGCTTTTGACCGGACATAAAAAGTTTACCTACAGTCACAGGCGTCGACTGTTGGGAGTACTACTCCCCTCAGCCTCTGCCTACTGTCGCTGATAACAGTAAGAGTAGGTGGCAGTTAATGGGAGTATTCATAAGCCAGTGCCTGCGCTATAAATAAATTAATTTTTTTTAAATGGCATGGTTCCCTCTCTTTTTGATAACCAGTATAGCAAAAATGACAGCTGTGGGCTGCAACCCTCAGCTGTCAGCTTTATTTTTTCTCATTATCAAGAATAGAGGGTTTTTCATGCAGCTTTTTTTAATATTTAAATAATTTTAAAAAATGGGGTAGTGTCCCCCCTCATTTTTGACAGCGAGCCAAACTAAAGCAGGCAGCTGGGGGCTGGTAATCTCAGGCTGGTGATTAGCCATGGATATTGGACCTCCCCAGCTTAAAAATAGCAACCCACAGCCGCCTCAAGAGAGAAGTCTATAAGATACTTTAGGTGAGTATTATTGTTTATTATTTTATTTTTTATTTTTTTTACAGGGGATGAGAGCTTCAATTTAATGGGCGAAAAGTGAGTATAAGTTTGTTTTTTATTTTTAAATTAAAAAGTAAAATGATGTGTTTTTTGATTCAGTACAGGACTTTATTGTGGCTGTGTGTTTACTTACAATATGGCTATGGGGTTAGTGTGATGAAGGAGCAGCCGTCATCTTGGATATGGGGCCTAATGCTTGCCTCATGTCTGAGCTTGGCCTGTCCATTTTGGTCTGAGTTCACAAGAATTACAGGGAGATGTGATGAAGGAGTTAACTGCTCCTACCCCCCCAGGGCCTGTATGCATATTGAAGAAAGCAGGATTTAGTGCCCAATGTTGATTAGCAAGGCTTTTTAGTATGATAATGAGATAAGGCCCAAAACAGAACTTCAAAGCATAAGTAGGAGCCACATCAGCATGGGGCAGGGAGGCGCCTGGGGGCCTCAATTAGAATATACCTGTCAGCTAGACACAGGAATACACATCCATTGTCTCTCCCAACCTCTCCGGCTCCATCCTTGGATCATGGATTATGAGCACATCTTTCAAGTTATGGACTTATGAAAAATATCCGAGTGACCCTGAGGAAATTGCGCATCTGGCAGTGCGACTCCTGAGGCGGTGAGGGTTCTGGGGCCTGATATACATAGATTGGCCCCCACAGGGACCCAATGGGGTCATGTTTGCTCTCCACACGACAGGCAAAACAAACCGCATTCACTGGTACCTCTCATGTCCTGATCCGATCATGCTTTTGAGTTACCCCCTTTCTTAGATATTGGGAATAAGTTCTGCAGGGAGCTAAAGGGTGGAGATTATTAGCCCACCCTCTGACACAGGGGGAGGAACCTAGCGTGCTTAACTAGCAGCACATGGCAGAGAGTCTCACACACTCACAGAAGAACCAGACGATGATAATCAAAGAAGGAACTGGGGAGAGATCTGCCAAGGAGAGCAGCGGCCCATGCTTTGGGGTCTGTCCAGCAACTAAGATTCTTGTAGCTGTGGACTGCAGAGCTCCCAGCACCCACATGCAACCTACAATCTGGTAAATTGACCTCCAGCTTAATATCTCTAAGTCTTGTACCCTTATTGTTATATTTTACTCTGACTGCAAATCCATTGTAATTCCATTGTATAGCTTACTGTATATTTCTGTAATTATCTAGTTCGCCCTTAAGGCAATTAAACTATAAAATTAATCTTGGGCTGATGCTTTTACTCTGATTATGAAACTTAGAATACCCAGCGGGTAACAGGACATCCTCCCCGGCGGCCATTTGCTCTAGGTGCAGCTCCCTTACTGACCTGAGAGACAAAGGGGGCGCCGGAGAGCTGTGCCTGTGTAGTTACGTCACATTGGTGACGTGGGAGGAACGGGTCCTGTTTCCCCCACATTGGTGGCAGCGGTGAGATCAGAGTAATAGTGTGCGTGGGACCCCTACTCCCAGACACTAGAGACTACCAGCGGTAACTTTCACTGCTGGGGTCTTAAGGTCAGCCCAGCACTAGACGGTCAGAGTGCAAATATAATAAGTTGTGTGCGAGGTCAGGGTTGCAGCTGTGTCAGTAACCAGAGGTTCCCAAGATAGCGAAAGGCACCAGGAGTAAGGCAAAGGGGGAGGCCAATGCTATGGTCTATGAGGTGGTGGAGGACAATACCATGGAAGGCAAGGGGGAGCTCAGCCAGGGCTCTCCAAGGAGCCAGACCCCTGTGCTCAGTCTCGCAGTGGACTGTCCACCACCTGTCCGCCCCAGCCTGTCCAGATCGGAGGCCCTTTTCCAAGCGGCTATGGCACAGCTCGAGGCTGGTAACGACGCCGCCCATGACAGACTCCTGGTGGCGGCAGAGAAAGCAGCATAGCGTGAGCAAGCGGCGGCAGAGAAAGCAGCAGAGCAAAAGCAAGCAGCGGCAGAGCGTGAGCATGCTGAATGTGTGCTGCAGGCTGCAGAACGCCGTGAAGCTGCAGAACACCGGCACCGACTGGAGATGGCTCAGCACGGGCTCCCGCTGGACGCTCCAGCCCCACCGTGGACCAAGGCTTCCAAGGTCCAGGCGAAGGACTTCCCCCTGCTTGAAAAGGATGGAGACCTGGATTCCTTTCTGCTGGCCTTTGAGAGAACCTGCCTCCAACACCTTCTGGCTCTGGATCAGTGGACAAGGTAACTGACCCCCCATTTGAGGGGTAAGTCCCTGGAAGTTTTGGGGGACTTACCTGCTGGGGAGGAGCAGGACTACAACAGCATCAAGCGGGCCCTGATCCAGCACTACAAACTCACCCCGGAGTCGTACCGCAGGAAGTTCCGGAGCCTGCAGCGGGGCTCAAAGGACACCTGGACCGACCACATGTGGGCACTCCTGAGATCTGCGGAGCACTGGACCTCGGGTCTAGAGCTCACCACCCGCCAGGAGGTCCAGGAACTGTTTGTCACGGAGCAGTTCTTGTGGAACTGCCCAGAGGACCTCCAGCAGTTCCTCCGTGACCGGAAACCAAAGGGGGCTTCTGCTACAGCCTGCTACACCCTGGCAGATGACTATGCCAAAGAAGCCTGCCAGCAGCACCTGGAGAGGGGGTAAGCCCAATCTTGCCCCTGTCCCCCCAGCCCACAGAGTGCAAGGGGTGTACCCCCTGCTGCCCTCTCCAGGTCAGGAGCAGAACCCAGACGTTGTCATCATTGCAACCAGCCGGGACACTTTAAGGCTGCATTTCCCCAGCGCCAGAAGGCCCCATCCCTGTCCCAGAAACCATCCACTGTATTGTGTGTGGGAGGTCCCTGGACAATTACCAACCCGTCACCATCGGCAGCTCAGCGGTCATGGGACTGCGGGACAGCGGCGCTGAACGAACTCTTGTACATCCTGAGGTGGTGTCCCCTCAAGACTTGGTGCCTGGGAAAACCCTTTCCATTTCCGGAATTGGAGGTGTTGAACCGGCGCTGCCCGTCACCAAGGTGTTTTTGGACTGGGGCGCCGGGGGGGAATGCGGGAGGAAGGAGTAACGCCAAATATTCCTGCAAATGTGTTGCTTGGGACCGATTTGAGGCAGCTAGTGTCTCAGTATGTGGCCACTGAAACCCAAGTCCGGCTCCCCAAGAATGTCATGACTCTAGTGTGACTGCTAATGTTAATGTGTTGAATGTGTCTCCAACAGTGGAGGTGGGAGTAATGCCTAATATTCCTGCCAATGTGTTGATTGGGACCGATTTGGGGCGGCTAGTGTCACAGTATGTGGCCATTGAACCCCCAAGTCCGGCTCCCCAAGAATGTCATGACTCTACTGGGAATGCTAATTATTAATGTGTTGAATGTGCCTCCAACAGTGGAGGAGGGAGTGAAACCTGATGGTAAGCCATGCACTGACACTACACACACATGGCTCACAGTGAGGACAGGTGAGAAGACTGCAGGGTAGAGATCAGAGGTGGAGGGAGGGGCTGCTATGGGCAGTGTAGGGCCCCTAAGTGAATCCAGCCTGCTGAGTCTAGGGCCTCTGCAGAAAGAGGAATAGGCCATGGGGGGAGGGGGTGTCCCGGGAGAGGATCCACCAGGTAAGACCCCAAGGTAGGAGTTCCCCACATCTGGGATGTCAGGAGGCCAGGGAAGTCTGCCTCACCCGGCAACTTGGTTGGGGGCCGAGGGAAAGCAGGCGCTACCTGTGGTCTCAGTGGTCGTGGCCGCCGTTACCAGGAGTAGGAGCGCCGGAGCCCTGACAGTTTCCCCCTCTCCGACCAAGTGGCTGCCGAGTCAGACAGCGGCCAGGAGACAGATCCCGGGGAGCTGACAGAGGATGTGGCAGTTTCATCAATTCTTGCCACATCGAGTCAGGGATTTCAGGCAGCATTGGAAGCTGATGCTAGCCTGAAAGCTCTCAAGGAGCAGGCGGCACAGCCTCCCCTGGAGTCCGACCGCGAGCGAATGGTCTGGGACCAGGGACGACTGTACCGGGTAACTGTCCAGCAGAGTTCACCGGAGGCGTTTCCCAGGGACCGACAGTTAGTGGTACCCTATCCGTTCAGGGCAGAATTGTTGCGGATCGCACACGAAGTTCCCATGGCCGGACACCTAGGGATCGCTAAAACCAGGCCCAGGCTAGCTTAGCATTTCTACTGGCCAGGAATGAGGACCAAGGTGATTGCCTACTGCCGTTCGTGTGACACCTGTCAGAGGGTGGGGAAGGCGGGGCGGCGCCCCAAAGCCCCACTGGTAACTCTGCCCATCATCAAAGAGCCTTTCTCGAGGGTGGCTGTGGATTTCATTGGACCTCTGTCCACTCCCAGCCGCTCTGGGAAATGCTTCATACTAACGGTAGTGGACTATGCCACCCGGTACCCGGAGGCGGTAGCTTTGTCGTCCATTCGGGCTGACAAAGTGGCCACTGCCTTACTGGAGATTTTCTCCAGAGTGGGGTTTCCCCAGGAAATGCTCACCGACAGAGGGACCCAGTTCATGTCGCAGCTGATGGAGTCTCTCTATAAGCAGGTACAGGTGCAACATCTGGTAGCCAGCCCGTACCACCCACAGACCAATGGCCTGTGTGAGCGGTACAATAGCACCTTAAAGTAGATGCTGACGATGTTGGTCGACTACCACGGGAGAGACTGGGAGCGGTTTCTCCCACACCTGCTGTTTGCCTACCGGGAGGTCCCACAGGCCTCAACGGGGTTCTCCCCCTTTGAGCTCCTGTACGGGCGATGTGTACGGGGGCCCCTTGCTCTGGTGAAGGAAGCATGGGAAGGGGATTTGGCCATCCCTGGTGTGTCGGTCATTGAATATGTCGTGCGCTTCCGGGACAGAATGATGGCCTTGACACGGCTGGTGCATGACAATATGGCCCAAGCCCAGGCTGACCAGAAGCGGTGGTACGACCAGAATGCTTGTGAGCGGACCTACCAGGTGGGTGAAAAGGTGTGTGTACTGGTCCCCGTACCTCAAAACAAGCTTCAGGCGGCCTGGGAGGGTCCATACCTCGTGCATCAGCGGCTCAACGCTGTCACCTATCTGGTAACCCTGGACCACGCCCGTGGAAGGAGGAAGGCCTTCCACGTGAACATGATGAAGGCCCATCAAGAGCAGGAGGCTTGTGCCCACCCAGTGTGCAACCTTTCTGAGGAAGGAGAGGTAGAAACCCTCCTGGATCTGCTCACCCAAGCCAAGGCGGGTGGATCCATCGAGGATGTGGGGGTTGGCCACCAGCTCTCGGAGGACCATCGCTCCCAGCTGGGAGTCACCCTACACCCCTTTCGGGAGCTGTTCAGCAGCATGCCCGGAAGGACTGAGACAGCCATCCATGATGTGGACACTGGCAATCACCCCCCGATCCGGCGTTCAGCATATCGGGTCTCTCTTGAGGTGCAGCAGCACATGCGCCAAGAGATAGACGAGATGCTGAGGCTGGGGGTGATCCAAGTGTCCAACAGCGCATGGGCTTCACCTGTAGTGCTTCCCCTCGGCCCCCAACCAAGTTGCCGGGCTCAACGCTGTGACGGTCACCGATGTGTACCCAATACCATGCATCGATGACCTGCTCGATCAGCTGGCCGGGGCCAGGCACCTGACCATCATGGATCTGAGCGGGGGTATTGGCAGATTCCCCTGACCCCTGGGGCACCGGAACCCTCTGCCTTTATCACCCCATTCGGACTGTACGTGTCCACGGTGATGCCATTCAACATGAAGAATGCCCCTGCCACTTTTCAGAGGATGGTCAACACGCTGCTCGAGGGACTGGAAGGGTATGCGATGGCGTACCTAGATGACATCGCCATCTTAAGTCCCACCTGGGAGGATCACCTAGAGCACCTGGCGCAGGTGCTCAGGCAGATCCAGCGAGCAGGCTTGACCATTAAGCTGGAAAAATGCCAGCTGGGTATGAGTGAGGTCCACTACCTGGGACACCGGGTAGGTGGGGGAGTCAACTTTAATCCATGTCAACTGGCTGCAAGTGTGATTTAGTTATTGCCAACACCTGTTAGGTGCCACAGATAAGTTGCAGGTGCTGTTAATTACACAAATTAGAGAAGCATCACATGATTTTTCGAACAGTGCCAATACTTTTGTCCACCCTCTTTTTTATGTTTGGTGTGGAATTATATCCAATTTGGCTTTAGGACAATTCTTTGGTTCCATGACAATTGTGTACAAGATAATTGTGTACGGACAATTGTGTACAGAAAATTGTGTACAGGCCAATTGTGTCCAAGGACAATTGTGTACAAGGCTAATCAATTGTGTACAGGGCAATTGTGTACAAGGACAATTGTGTACAAGGACAATTGTGTACAGACAATTGTGTACAGGGCAATTGTGTACAAGGACAATTGTGTACAGGGCAATTGTGTACAAGGACAATTGTGTACAGACAATTGTGTACAGGGCAATTGTGTACAAGGACAATTGTGTACAAGGACAATTGTGTACGGACGATTATTTACAGACAAGTATAGGGAAAACAAAAAATTAAACGTCCAAAAAAAGAAAATACTATATTCATCATTGATTTTAACGTAAGATTGCTTATTGAATAACAGTTTCAAAGCTTCTTCTATTCTTATTCTACAAATATTGCTGGTCTTGTCTATCGTGCCTGCATGTTGCTGATCGCTCGTAGATACCGCAGCTTGTCTCCTTGATTGTGATAATCAGCCACTTTCACACGCAGTCGTTCAGCTAGCTGGACATACTTGCTTCGTGGATGCTCAACATTCAGTACCTCAGCATTCTGGGCTGTAAGTCTATGAATTGCCATGTCACTAATGAGTCCGTTGAACAGTTTCCACACGGTAGGATGAGCACAAAGAAAGAGTGCTTGTAAGGCGTTATGAAACCCCTCGCAGCAATTCGTGGTCTTGGGGGCAGAGGCCAAAGCGTCAGCATAATGATTCCAGACCTCTGGAGTAAACCTTGCGTTTCGAAAGCGTCCACCTACTCCTGGCCCCCTAACGTAGGTATGCTCAAAGTAGGAGAGGAGCTGATTGGTAGCATCATCATCAGGGAAGATTTGGGCTAGTTCGTCATACCTTGCACTTACTTCGGCTGGTGGGACAAACGCCAAGGAGGCCAAAGATTTTACCTTGAGATTGAACTCTCCATCCTCAGCCTCAAATTCAGCCTTTAGGCCCAGCTCATTGACCTTTCGAATAATGGACTGGCTCAGATGAAAGAAGCAGCCAGAAATCGCTGCAGCTGGAAACTCATCTTGGAAAGCTGACATTGCTGCCATCTCAAAGTCAAGAAGAATTTTCTGGGGATTTGCACCTGGCATCAACCCTTTGAGCGCCGTGATCATTCGACGATAGGTTGGACCAGTCTTGTTTGGCAGCAGGCAGTAGATCAGGGGAGGATAGGAGTTGCCGACTTTTGCATGGAGAGAATACAGCTGAAAGAACATGGTTGGCACCACCTTGAACGTTCCATCGCCAAACCATGTGTCTCCTCTTTCGAAATAAGGCAACAGTTCATTGCTACCAATGACAAGAATCCTTTGGGGGTCATCTCTTGCAGAGTCATATAAAATGATGTCGCTGTATTCCTGGGGGATAGCAAAATTGATGCTTTGAGGAGGAGCCAGCATGGTGTTTGCTCGCTGCCTGACCCGACGTGTATTTCGCTCAACGTCACTTCGCTTGGGCATTCGAGACAACACGTCATCAGACCTGTCTCGAAGAACCTGTCCAACAATGCTTCTAGTAGATGCTTGAGAGCTGATTGCTTCTTGCCTCAGAGCAGCCATTGTAGCTCTGGCTTCAGCTTGAACTGGATCTGCAGAGTGACTGTGCTCAGTCGGCTGTTTAACAATCGCGGCTCCAGATGTGTGCATGCGTGCGGGACACTTGAATTTGTTGACTTGCCTGCACCGCCATTCTTTGATGCTGTCATCACGTGTCCTGTGCAGGATATACTCGTGTCCCCCAAGCCTAAGGACATCTTTGTCTTTTTCAGACTTGCTCATAGTAAAAGTCATGGTGAAAGTTGCAAGGGGTGAGTAATGAAACCGAAAGTAAGCGTCAGTGTGAAAGTGGCCTGTACAATTATCTTTGTCTTTTTCAGACTTGCTCATAGTAAAAGTCATGGTGAAAGTTGCAAGGGGTGAGTAATGAAAGTGAAAGTAAGCGTCATTGTGAAAGTGGCCTGTACAAGTGGCCTGTACACAACAAGTAAAAGTCATGGTGAAAGTTGCAAGGGGTCAGTACTGAAACCGAAAGTAAGCGTCAGTGTGAAAGTGGCCTGTACAAGTGGCCTGTACACAAATAATTGCCTTGTACACAATTGTCCGTACACAATTGCCTCTTGTACACGGTTCCATGACCTTGTACACAATTGCCCGTACACAATTGCCTTGTACACAATTGTCCGTACACAATTGCCCGTACACAATTGCCTTGTACACAATTGTCCGTACACAATTGCCTCTTGTACACGGTTCCATGACCTTGTACACAATTGCCCGTACACAATTGCCTTGTACACAATTGCCTTGTACACAATTGTCCGTACACAATTGCCCGGACACAATTGCCTTGTACACAATTGCCTTGTACACAATTGTCCGTACACAATTGCCTTGTACACAATTGTCCGTACACAATTGCCCATACACAATTGCCTTGTACACAATTGCCTTGTACACAATTGTCATTGTACACAATTGGCTTGTACACAATTGTCATTGTACACAATTGTCTGTACACAATAGTCCGTACACAATTATCTTGTACACAATTGTCCTGTCACCCAATTCTTTTTGTGTTTTTTCATTTAATACAAATTAAATGAAGATAATAATACCATAGAAGATAATAATACCAAAGAATTTGTGTTTCCAATCATTTTCAGGAAGAAACTGAGTATTATCTGACAGCATTGCAGCATTTTGGCCACAACTGTATTACACAGTTTCTTATATTTGTTTCTACTGTTGGGTATATAACGTTTGTTGAAAAGAAAGAGACCATTTCAGCAACAGAGGGACATTAACGACGGGAGAAATCTGCAACATGTCCAGTATGGAAATGGACATCCATGAACAATCACTGGGGGATTTAGTTGCCTGCAATTTGTAGGTAAAGTTTCTGAGCAATCACTAAGTGCTAGTTGGAAACTTTGAATGCTAGCAGCACCAAAGACCGGATCTTCGTTAGATAATCCTTTTGCTTTATATAGCTCTAAAACAGAAGAAATGTTTATCGACAGTTAGAGTGATCAATGAGTGGAACAGGCTGCCACGAGAAGTGGTGAGTTCTCCTTCAATGGAAGTCTTCAAATAGAGGCTGGACAGACATCTGACTGGGATGATTTAGCGAATCCTGCTTTGAGCAGGGGGTTGGACCAGATGGCCCAGGAGGTCCCTTCCAACTCTACGATTCTATGATTCGATGAAAGTCTACATTTAGATGAATTTTTGCCTTTTCCATAAATATGTATACAATGGAAACAGTTGGGGAGTATTTTCATAGCAAACTTGAGAGTGAGTGTTGTATTAGAAGTAACACTGATGAATGTAATAGAAGCCGCATTAGATGCCCTTCAATAACATGATGAATCTTAAATCCTCAGCTGTACTAATGGCGGCCCGCGTACAGTTACAGCCTGTTTGTAAACAATCTGTATATACCAAATCCATTAGAGGCTCTCAGCTGGAAAATAAAAAAAAGCAAAGCACCAGATGCAGTGGACATAATTAATGTCACTCATTTTGTTAGCGTTCCGAAATCTGCCTCGATTCTTTTTGTATGCTCAGGTTTGCAGCTGGAAAATCAGAATAAACAAATGGGAATCGAGTTTACTTTGACGTATAGAGCGTGCATTTCGCTGCCTAGGAGCTGTAGCCTACAGCAATAATGCTGCTACAATTACCACACTTAAGGAAAAGATAATACATGTATTGTGTTTCTCTTACGTTTATCCCGAAAATAACAAGTCAGATCTTCTAACAGCTTCAATATCCAATGTTTGCACAAGTACAAAGCTCCTTCATATAAATATTGGCACTAGGATTGTAAAGAAGACATCTGAATGTATCCTTGAAGAAGAACCATGCGGAGGAAGCAGCTGCAGATTAGTAAACATGATCCATAATATTTAATAATATCTGCACAGCTTAATCCGCCAGGTTGTAGATGCAAAATACCTAGTATTTTTTTTTAATAATGTAACTCTCTTGTCCCAGTTCACACTATTGTACAACACTTTAACTGTGTTGAAGGCACATCCAAGGAGAGATAAATGGGGGATTATTCATTTCTTCTGCAGGAGCACACCGTTCCTCTGTCTTGCAACTTCATGCTTGTTTGGGGCAGTGTGATCCTGCTTGATTGGCAGTCCAGACCAGCGGCATCATCGCTGGCCTGAACTTTTTGCTCTCTTCTCCTTCTAGATGATAGGATTAGAGGAGTGTAGCACCACTGACGTTGGCCAGATCTAGCCATTCAGCAAGTAGAGTTGAGCTAAATTTTAAAAATTTGGTTCCGATTACGATTGGCAGCGAATATTGTTTTTGCAACACAGCCGTACCTCATTGGAGTCAATGGGTGTAGAAATTACCGAATATGTCAGGAACTGATTATCAAACATAAATTCAGCATGAATAGAGTACCAGGATGGCATGGATATGGCAAATTCAGATTCAGTGACAGATTCCGAACATATTCGCTCAACTTTACCAGCAAACACCAGAGCACTACTTACAAGCTCTATGTCAGGGGTGGGGAATCTTTTTCTGCCACGGGCCATTTGGATATTTATACCATCCTTCGGAGGCCGTACAAACTCCGCCCACAAAGTACATCCTGACTCAGGCACTGGTGTCAGGACGTAATCTTTCATTGTATGATCTTCAGTGTTCAGTAGTGAACACTGCGTGTGTGTGCTAACAGAGCAAGAAGAAATTAATGAGCTGGTTGCAATCAAAATACAGCTCCCTGCCCAAGAATGCGGTCCCTGAGAATCTGCTCAGGGGCCTGATAAAAGGTCATCGAGGGCCGTAAATGGCCCTGGGGCCTGAGGTTCCCCACCCCTGCTCTATGTGAAGGAATGTCAAAGCAATGCCCTCCCTCACTAAGAGAATGACCACTGTTGATAGAAGCTGCAGTGGAGGCCGATCCTAAAGAAGTAAATTAATTTTGCTTACAAGAACTTTGCAATTTGACTATTTATGATGCTGGAGTCCTGAGTTCAAATCCCACCAAGGACAACATCTGCAAGGAGTTTGTATGCTCTCCCGGTGCTTGTGTGGGTTTCCTCCATGTTATCTGGTTTCCTCCCACACTTCAAAAACACAAACACACACTGATAGGGAATCTACAGGGTGGGCCATTTATATGGATACACCTAAATAAAATGGGAATGGTTGGTGATATCAACTTCCTGTTTGTGGCACATTAGTGTATGGGAGCGGCAAAACTTTTCAAGATGGGTGGTAACCATGGCGGTCATTTTGAAGTTGGCCATTTTGGATCCAACTTTATTTTTTTCAATGGGAAGAGGGTCATGTGACACATCAATCTTATTGAGAATTTCACAAGAAAAACAATGGTATGCTTGGTTTTAATTTATCTTTATTCTTTCAGGAGTTATTTACAAGTTTCTCTTTGTTTACAGCCATTGACATGTCGCAGAGGTTAACATGTGAGGAGCGAATAGAAATTATGTTGATGTCTGGTGAACGCAGTACCCGGGTCATTGCAGCAGATTTAAATGCAAGACACACTACACAAGAAAACTGTCACCATTACCATTTTATTTAGGTGTATCCATATAAATGGCCCACCCAAAAAAGTTTGCCTCATCACTGAACATAATGTTCTGTGTAAACTGAGGGTCCTGTTCCATTTTTGTTTTGCCCATTCTGCAAATTCAGCGTGCCGATCTGGGTCACCAACCTTTCTCATTTTATTTAGGTGTATCCATATAAATGGCCCACCCTGTAGATTGTGAGCCCAATTGGAGACAGTGATGATAATGTCTGTAAAGCGCTGTGGAATATGATGGCGCTATATAAGTAACTGCCCTTGTAAGGGGAGAAGCTCCAACAGGGTACAGCAGGACATATGTTTATCCAGATGCCCCCTGGTTATGAAAAGGAGATACAATGAACCACTGAAGGATCCTGATGTTATGCTCCATATGGAAATTGGGTGAGATTGATCCATTAACTTATTCAACACATATATTGGATGATTTGCCACCAATGTTTATGTAGAAAATAATGGCACGCTAGCTTTTTTCTATTTTTTCACTTTCTCACACCATAGAGGGTGGGTGTAAAGTAAAAATACTTTTGTCTATATCTTTATGTGGCTTGACATTGCTCACAGTGTGTCATAGAAATTTTGGCTTTTTTTAACCCCTTCCCGACCAATGACGCCACATAGGCATCATGAAAACCTGTGCCATTATGACCAGTGACGCCTATGTGGCGTCATGACTTTAAAGCCCCCCTGAGGGTCGGGTGACCATTGTCACTGAAAGGTCACCCGACCTGCAGATAAAGGGGGCTTTGAACTTCACCACAGGGGGCGTGGCTTCGCCCCCCACATCGCTACGATCGCTCTGATT
This sequence comes from Dendrobates tinctorius, assembly GCF_039654945.1. NCBI lineage: Eukaryota > Metazoa > Chordata > Amphibia > Anura > Dendrobatidae > Dendrobates > Dendrobates tinctorius. The sequence goes on from NW_027361679.1 coordinate 63,759,161, forward strand.
GGCTGTTAAAAGTGAAACAGCCAATCAGAGCGATAGTAATATTTCATCAATGAAAATTGATGAAATATTACAATCCAGCCATGGCCAATGCTGCAGTAGCATCGGACATGGCTGGAGAAATTTGCCTGACCCCCCACACACCGGCTGGCGGGGGCGATCGGCCCCCGCCACTGAATGACAGCGGCGATGTGCTGCCGCTGTCATCATCTGCCCCCCCGCCTTCCTTCCGCTCCCCCCGCAGTGTGATGACCCTCTCAACCACCCCCTGGTGCTTACTGAGTGCCGCTGTCGCTCCCGATGTCCCGCTGTCCCAGATCATGGGCGCCGCTATATTGGAAAATGGTGGGCGCATGCGCAGTGCGCCCGCCCGAATCTGCCGGCTGCAGATTCGATTCATTCATTTTGATCACTCTCACAGTGATCAAAATGAAATAAAAAGTAAATAAACCCCCCTCTATCACCCACATAGGTAGGCACATATAATAAAATAAAGAAAATATTTGTATTTTTATTTTTCCATTAATGTTAGGGCTAGGGTTAGGGCTAGGGTTAGGGCAAGGGTTAGGGCTAGAGTTAAGGTTGGAATTAGGGTTAGGGTTGGAATTAGGGTCAGGGTTGGAATAAGGGTTAGGGTTAGGGTGGAATTAGGGTTAGGGTTGGAATTAGGGTTTGGATTGGAGTTAGGGTTAGGGTGGAATTAGGGTTAGGGTTAGAATTTGGGCTAGGGTTGGTATTAGGGTTAAGATTAGGGTTAGGCTTGTGGTTAGGGTTATAGTTGGGGTTGGGATTAGGGTTAGGGGTGTGTTGGAGTTAGGGTTGTGGTTAGGGGTGTGTTGGGGTTAGAATTGAGGGGTTTCCACTGTTTAGGCACATCAGGGGGTCTCCAAACGTGACAAGGTGCCACCATCGATTCCAGCCAATTTTGCGTTCAAAAAGTCAAATGGTGCTCCCTCCCTTCCAAGCCCCGATGTGTGCCCAAACAGTGGTTTACCCCAACATACAGTTGTGGCCAAAAGTATTGACACCCCTACAATTCTGTCAGATAATACTCAGCTTCTTCCTGAAAATGATTGCAAACACAAATTCTTTGGTATTATTATCTTCATTTAATTTGTCTTAAATGAAAAAACACAAAAGAGAATGAATCAAAAAGCAAAACATTAATCATTTCACACAAAACTCCAAAAATGGGCCAGACAAAAGTATTGGCACCTTCAGCTTAATACTTGGTTGCACAACCTTTAGCCAAAATAACTGCAACCAACCACTTCCGGTAACCATCAATGAGTTTCTTACAATGCTCTGCTGGAATTTTAGACCATTCTTCTTTGGCAAACTGCTCCAGGTCCCTGATATTTGAAGGGTGCCTTCTCCAAACTGCCATTTTTAGATCTCTCCACAGGTGTTCTATGGGATTCAGGTCTGGACTCATTGCTGGCCACCTTAGAAGTCTCCAGTGCTTTCTCTCAAACCATTTTCTAGTGCTTTTTGAAGTGTGTTTTGGGTCATTGTCCTGCTGGAAGACCCATGACCTCTGAGGGAGACCCAGCTTTCTCACACTGGGCCCTACATTATGCTACAAAATTTGTTATTAGTCTTCAGACTTCATAATGCCATGCACACAGTCAAGCAGTCCAGTGCCAGAGGCAGCAAAGCAACCCCAAAACATCAGGGAACCTCCGCCATGTTTGACTGTAGGGACTGTGTTCTTTTCTTTGAATGCCTCTTTTTTTCTCCTGTAAACTCTATGTTGATGCCATTACCCAAAAAGCTCTACTTTTGTTTCATCTGACCAGAGAACATTCTTCCAAAACGTTTTAGGCTTTTTCAGGTACGTTTTGGCAAACTCCAGCCTGGCTTTTTTATGTCTCGGGGTAAGAAGTGGGGTCTTCCTGGGTCTCCTACCATACAGTCCTACAGTCCCTTTTCATTCAGACGCCGGCGGATAGTACGGGTTGACACTGTTGTACCCTCGGACTGCAGGGCAGCTTGAACTTGTTTGGATGTTAGTCGAGGTTCTTTATCCAACATCCGCACAATCTTGCGTTGAAATCTCTTGTCAATTTTTCTTTTCCGTCCACATCTAGGGAGGTTAGCCACAGTGCCATGGGCGTTAAAATTCTTGATGACACTGCGCACAGTAGACACAGGAACATTCAGGTCTTTGGAGATGGACTTGTAGCCTTGAGATTGCTCATGCTTCCTCACAATGTGGTTTCTCAAGTCCTCAGACAGTTCTTTGGTCTTCTTTCATTTCTCCATGCTCAGTGTGGTACACACAATGACACAGGACAGAGGTTGAGTCAACTTTAATCCATGTCAACTGGCTGCAAGTGTGATTTAGTTATTGCCAAAACCTGTTAGGTGCCACAGGTAAGTTACAGGTTCTGTTAATTACACAAATTAGAGAAGCATCACATGATTTTTCGAACAGTGCCAATACTTTTGTCCACCCTCTTTTTTATGTTTGGTGTGGAATTATATCCAATTTGGCTTTAGGACAATTCTTTTTGTGTTTTTTCCATTTAAGACAAATTAAATGAAGATAATACCAACGAATTTGTGTTTGCAATCATTTTCAGGAAGAAACTGAGTATTATCTGACAGAATTGCAGGGGTGTCAATACCTTTAGCCACAACTGTACGGGGTATCAGCGTACTCAGGACAAATTGCACAACAACTTTGGGGGTCTAATTTCTCCAGTTACCCATGGGAAAATAAAAAATTGGGGGCTAAAATATTATTTTTGCGACAAAAAAAAGATTTTTATGTTTCACGTCTCTGCGTTATAAACTTCTGTGAAGCACTTGGGGGTTAAAAGTGCTCACCAGACATCTAGATAAGTTCCTTGAAAGGTCTAGTTTCCAAAATGGGGTCACTTGTGGGGGGTTTCTACTGTTTAGGCACATCAGGGGCTCTGCAAACGTAACGACGACCGCAGACCATTCCATCAAAGTCTGCATTTCAAAATGTCACTACTTCCATTCCGAGCCCTGACGTGTGCCCAAACAAGGGTTCACCCCCACATATAGGGTACCAGCGTACTCAGGACAAATTGGACAACAACTTTTGGGGTCCAATTTCTCCTCTTACCCTTGTGAAAATAAAAAATTGCGAGCTAAAAAATCATTTTTCTATTTTTACAGCTTTGCGTTATAAACTTCTGTGAAGCACTTAGGGGTTCAAAGTGCTCACCACACATCTAGATAAGTTCCTTGGGGGGTCTAGTTTCCAAAATGGGGTCACTTGTGGGGGATTTCCACAGTTGAGTCACATCAGGGGCTCTGCAAAGGCAACATAACGCCCGCAGACCATTCCATAAAGTCGACATTTCAAAACCTCACTACTTCCTTTCCCAGCCCCGACGTGTGCCAAACAGTGGTTCCCCCCACATATGGGATACCAGCGTACTCAGGATAAATTGGACCCCAAAAGTTATTGTCAAGTTTGTCCTGTTACCCTTATGGAAAAAAAATTGCGGGCTAAAAATCATTTTTTGGAGGAAAAAAATGATTTTTTATTTTCATGGCTCTGCGTTATAAACTTCTGTGAAGCACTTGGGGGTTCAAGATGCTCATCACACATCTAGATAAGTTCCTTGGGGGGTCTAGTTTCCAAAATGGGGTCACTTTTGGGGTGTTTCCACAGTTTACTCACATCAAGGGCTCTGCAAAGGCAACATGATGCCCGCAGACCATTCCATCAAAGTCAGCATTTCAAAGTGTCACTACTTCCCTTCTGAGTCCCGACGTGTACCCAAACAGTGGTCCCCCCCACATATGGGGTACCAGCGTACTCAGGGCAAACTGGACAACAACTTTTGTGGTCCAATTTCTCATGTTAGCCATGTGAAAATAAAAAATAGCGTGCTAAAAAATCATTTTTGAGGAAAAAAAATGTTTTTTTTATTTTCACTGCTCTGCGTTATAAACTTTTGTGAAGCACTTGGAGGTTCAAAGCGCTCACTACACATCTAGATAAGTTCCTTAAGGGGTCTAGTTTCCAAAATGGTGTCATTTGTGGGGGGTTTTCACTGTTTAGGCACACAGGGGTCTCCAAACGCGACATGGTGTCCGATTGGAGCTAATTTTCCATTCAAAAAGTCAAATGGCGCTCCTTCCCTTCCGGACCCTGCCGTGCGCCAAAACAATGGTTTATGACAACATATGAGGTATCGGTATACTCAGGAGAAATTGCCCCACAAATTTTAGTATCCATTTTATCCTGTTGCCCATGTGAAAATGAAAAAAACTGAGACTAAAAGAAAATTTTTGTGAAAAAAAAGTACTTTTTCCGGATCAATTTGTGAAGCACCTGGGGGTTCAAAGTGATCACTATGCATCTAGATAAGTTCCTTGGGGGGTCTAGTTTCCAAAATGGGGTCACTTGTGGGGGAGATCCAATGTTTAGGCACACAGGGACTCTCCGAATGTGACATGGCAACCGCTAAATATTCCAGCATGTTTTCCATTCAAAAAGTCAAGTGGTGCTCCTTCCCTTCTGAGCACTGCCGTGCGCCCAAACAGTGGTTTATGACCACATATGAGGTATCAGTGTACTCAGGAGAAATTGCTCAACAAATTTTAGGATCTGTTTTATCCTGTTGCCCATGTAAAAATGAAAAAATTGATGATAAATAAAATTTTTGTTTGAAAAATTAAAATGTCCATTTTTTCCTTCCACGTTGCTTTAGTTCCTGTGAAGAACCTGAAGGGTTAATAATCTTCTTGAATGTAGTTATGAGCACCTTGAGGGGTGCAGTTTTAGAATGGTGTCACTTTTGGGTATTTTCTGCCATATAGACCCCTCAAAGTGACTTCAAATGTGATGTGGTCCCTAAAAAAAACTGGTTTTGTAAATTTTGTTGTAAAAATGAGAAATCGCTGGTCAACTTTTAACCCTTATAACTTCCTAAATTGTGCTGATGTAAAGTAGGCATGTGGGAAATGTTATTTAGTTACTATTTTGTGTCACATAATTCTCTGGTTTAACAGAATAAAAAATTCAAAATTTGAAAATTGCGAAATTTTCAAAATTTTTGCCAAATTTCTGATTTTTTCACAAATAAAAGCAAAAATTATCATTCTAAATTTACCACTAACATGAAGCCCAATATGTCACAAAAAAACAGTCTCAGAATTGCTAGGATCCGTTGAAGCGTTCTAGAGTTATTACCTCATAAAGGGACACTGGTCAGAATTGCAAAAAATGGCTTGGTCATTAAGGTCAAAATAGGCTTGGTCATGAAGGGGTTAATGTTGAAATTAAAAGTTGTATTTTAATGTCGGAAATTCTCACACTATTGCTGTAAAGGCGCAATATAAGCATAATAATAATAAATAAGATGACGATATTAACCCTTTCAAGATTGGGTTCACATAGGTGGCATTTACTGTAAATTCAACCAAGAATCCGCTAGCAAGCAATCCACAGTTGCAGCAAATCATGGGGACTTTGATGTGGATTACCATTTGTAGCTTCCTACAGCAGTTTGTTTTAAATAAAGGAATACATTAAAAATAAATCACAACATATTAGGTCCCAAACTTTATTCTTCTGATCCCATGGTATACTTCCTTGGTTCTAAGACCAGACATTATTCTTCCAGCTGTAACAATGACATCAAAACTAATGTGACTGCTGCAGTCAGTTATAGGTGGCAGCGGTCACAGTCATCATATCATTACTGAATCTGGAAGAACAGTGTCTGGTAACTTGTCACCTGGGGAGGTCACCTTCAAATCTACTGCAGTTAAATCCACTAGGTTTTGGTATTTTTTACTTCAACAGTGAAGTCAATGGAGAAAATGAGCTTGTGGATGGGGGGTCAAGATCCTTCTCAGACCTTCTCTGGCTAAACAACAGATTCAGCTCTGCTACATCTGTATTCTGTGTACAGTACAAGATACCCCAGTGTAAAATTCTTCTGCTTCCACATGTGACCACCACTTAAGTGGCATCTCCTACACGATCTTATTACATTTCCATGGCCTTTGATGTAGCTACACACTGTTATTAGGGAACTATTGAAGAAACTCTGCTGCAATTTAATAAAGAATGGAATTCATTATATGAACATTATCAAACTAGCCAGTCAGAAGAACAAATAAACAGAAGATTAATCATTCCTCTGGGAGGGAGAAAACAACTGAACATTTGCTTTATCTGCTGTACTGACAGATAATCACATATAATCCTCTTCAAAAGATATGTCCTTCCATATGGAATCAATGATAGCCATTGGAGGAAACTGCTATGCCAGCGCAGTCTGTTTCTTGGGACTCGAAGACAATAAATAAACTCCTTGTTTATTCGATGGATGGTGCACACTTTCATCATGAATAGGGGTCAGGTCATTTTAATTCTAAAAATATCACATTATGTGGAGGTTAGGAAAAAGTTATAAAACTGGAATATCTTAGCAGTGGTTACCTTACTTCTTGCACAGGTGCAAGCACCATTCTATTTTTTCTAGAACATCTGGTTTCTAAAGAAATGCTTCACTGCATAGAAATGCTACAGTTCTTATTTCCGCCAACTACATTTTCATCAGCCTAATTTAATAGATTATGCTTTAATTTCATATTACATTTCAGGTTTAAATTTAGCTCTGACAAACTAATATTTATTTTAGTAAAACACAATAGCCCAATACTTTACAAAGCACAAATGGCAGTAACCTGAATATATGGTCTGCCATGATAAGTGGTTCCACTCCATGGAACTATGTATACACAAGGAGAAAAGGGAGTGACTGAATCCAACAATTTTAGACTATAAAAATATGAAAATTTTATTATAATCAGTAAGTATACAAGAGCACAATAATCATAATATAGTTACACATAAAATATGACACCATACACCAGAAGAGGAGATACACAACAATGGCAGAAGGCACCAAACCACAAAAAATGCCTAGGATATAGTAGCCCTTATGGGATATAATTAGCACACTACTGCCTATGTAAAAATCCTATCGTGACCATAATATATCTAGGATGGCAGAGAGCTCCCAAAACGGGCTGACAATATAAAAATGAAAACAATGGTAAGAGTTCAGTCTTACATAATTGTAACAAAAAAGGTAAAGAGATTATAGTGCGAACGCTTACCGGATGGTGCCCACTGACCCCCGGTTGTAAAAAGAATCTCCAACGCGCGTTTCGTGCTTGCCACTAGCGCTTTCTCAAGGAGATGCCGCTAGTACTGGCGCAGGACCTTTTGTAGCCATAACAACCGTCACATGTCTGACCACGTGATGTGAATGAGCCAATCAAAAGCGGTTATAGTGGCGCATGCGCCGCGGCACCAGCCAGTCCTCTCACATAAAGACAGACGCCCATCGTTGGACGCGCGCTCAAGATCAGCGCTCACGTCACAAGTATAAAGGGCACCGCCCCCATGGGGAGGAACACGGGAGGGCACACAACGCATGCGCACAACCGCAAAGTCACAAAACAGACGTGACAGCTAATAATAAAAATACATACAAACATAAAAACATCAAAGGAAGGGCACACAAATCAAGTAGCAGTTATACAACACAGTCCCACCCCACACAGGCTTACACCACCACAGTTAGAGGTTTTGAGCAAAGGTCTGACCTTCTCTCCGACTAACTCTTTTAATTTCTTTCTAGCGTTAAAAGACTTGCATCTCTTCTCGCGAAAGTTATTGTTGCAAAAATTACACTATAAAGATGAAAGTAGAGAGATGATGAGTGAGAGCGAGAAAGAGGCACTCCGCGCCCTTGAGGATCTCCTCGGTGAACAAGAATCTCCTATCCAGGGTAAGTTTCCTCCGAATATCTTGCCTAGATCCACAAGATTCCCGCCCCTATCACTTTGTCCCGCCATTGACATCTTTACTAAGCTAGTAATTGAGGACTTTAAGAAACTTTCCTCCGGGCGGAAATTTGACAACTTGACGTATAAGCAACGGCAGGCTATTAAGGAATTACAGTCGATTCCAGGGATACTGTTCAAGCCTGCTGATAAGGGCGGGAATATTGTGGTGTGGCCTATGGACCTTTATGAGCGCGAGGCGTATAGACAATTAAAAAATCCTCATACATATGAGAAGTTGTCATATAACCCCACTACCTCCTTCTCGCTCTCACTCCAGCGTATCCTGGTCCGTGCCCTGGATGAAAATATCATTTCTAAGACAGTTTTTGAGGGACTAATGGTCAAATACCCGAAGACACCAACTTTCTATCTTCTGCCCAAAATCCACAAGAACGCCCTCGACCCTCCGGGCCGTCCGATCGTGTCTGGTATGGAAAGTTTGTGTGATCCAGTATGTAAATTTCTTGACTACTATTTGAAACCGTTGGTGGAATTACTACCATCCCATATCAAAGACACGACGGATGTCCTGACTCGGGTCGATGGCGTTCTTGTGGATTCCGGTACTCTCCTTGTCACGGCTGACGTCGAATCCCTGTATACCTGTATTGACCATAGTTTGGGGGTGGATGCAGTCCGCCTGTTCCTGAGGATGTCCGACCTGGACGGCTCCTTGTGCGAGCTGATCCTAGAGCTGTTGCGTTTTGTCCTTACCCATAATTTTTTTGTGTTCAAAGATCAATTTTATCTTCAGCGGTGCGGCACGGCCATGGGCGCGGCCTGTGCGCCTTCGTATGCTAACGTTTTCCTCGGTTCGTGGGAAAGATTCATTTTTGGCGACGAAGGCGCAACGGCCGCCTCCCATGTGCTGTGCTGGCACCGCTATATTGATGATATATTATTTTTTTGGGATGGGACGGCGCAACAGCTCGGGGACTTTATGGCGTGCCTTAATGTGAATAATTTTAACATTAAGCTTACTTATAAATATGATTCAAGGTCCATTGATTTCTTGGACGTTATCTTGGAGGTGGATCATAGACGTCGTATTCAGACTGACGTATTTAGAAAACCTACCTGAGTGAATGCTTTGTTACACGCCACATCCGCACACAATCAGTCCACCATCAGGGCCGTTCCTGTCGGGCAGTTTCTACGAATGAGGCGGATCTGCTCCACAGAAGTTAAATTTGAGGAACAAGCCCGCGACCTGAGAACACGTTTTCAGGATCGCGGGTATAGTAACAGATGCATAGGGAGGGGTTACGACCGGGCGAGGAGAACTGCACGTAGGGACTTGTTATACCCTCATGCACAAACTGGTGGGGATAGTACCGGGAGAAATGGTATTTTCCGATCACACGGCCCTTCTCGTTTTGTTTCTACTCATAATCATGAGTGGGGACATATGCGAGATATTCTTACGAAGCATTGGGTCATTTTGAAATCTGAACCGGCATTAAATCAGGCTGTTGGTGATCATCCCTTGGTGACTGCAAGAAGATCTAAGAACTTAAGGGATCTTTTGGTTAAGAGCCATTATGTCCCTGATATAATCAATCCGTTTGGCACTAGAGGCCCTGTGGCTGGTTCGGTCCCGTGCGGTCACTGCCTTGCCTGCCACAATGTCTCACGGTGCTCGACATTCTGTAATTCGAACAGGTCGAAAGAATTTCAAATTACAGAACGGATATCATGCGGCAGTGATAATGTGGTGTATTATGCCGTTTGCGGGTGTTCTCTTATATATGTGGGTTTAACCTCGAGAGAACTCCGGGTGAGGATCCAGGAGCACGTTCGTGACATTTTGGGGGCTAAGACAGTGACCGATCTTTCTGTTTTAAAGACGATCCCTCGTCACTTCAAATTAGTGCACAATTGTGACCCACAGACATTTATGGTGAGGGGGATTGATAGGGTTCATCTAGGGATCAGAGCTGGCAACTATAAGAAAGTTTTGGCTCAAAGAGAATCTAAGTGGATTGTTATGCTGGATACGATTACCCCGAAAGGTCTTAATGAGTCTCTGAGCTTTGCCTCTTTCCTGTAAAATAAGTTACCCCTTTGGGTTGTCCATGTCCACCACTGCCCATTATCTTCCCCGTTTGTATTCTTATTGTTCTTAATTTTTAATTGTTTCTTATCTTTTATCTCTTAGTTTTATTGTTCCTGTCGTTGTTCTGGTATACATGGACCCACCGTTTTCTTCTTCACCGGCTCCAGCCATTCAGTTGCCATCGATTGGATACTGTTTTTGAATCTCCCCCTGCCCTATGTATTGAATACTTTTCTACCTTTGGTTATATCTGTTAATGGAGCGGGGGTTGTAAAGATTTATCCTATAAATATTTTTGATCTTTATGGCATTCTGTGTGGGGTGGGACTGTGTTGTATAACTGCTACTTGATTTGTGTGCCCTTCCTTTGATGTTTTTATGTTTGTATGTATTTTTATTATTAGCTGTCACGTCTGTTTTGTGACTTTGCGGTTGTGCGCATGCGTTGTGTGCCCTCCCGTGTTCCTCCCCATGGGGGCGGTGCCCTTTATACTTGTGACGTGAGCGCTGATCTTGAGCGCGCGTCCAACGATGGGCGTCTGTCTTTATGTGAGAGGACTGGCTGGTGCCGCGGCGCATGCGCCACTATAACCGCTTTTGATTGGCTCATTCACATCACGTGGTCAGACATGTGACGGTTGTTATGGCTACAAAAGGTCCTGCGCCAGTACTAGCGGCATCTCCTTGAGAAAGCGCTAGTGGCAAGCACGAAACGCGCGTTGGAGATTCTTTTTACAACCGGGGGTCAGTGGGCACCATCCGGTAAGCTTTCGCACTATAATCTCTTTACCTTTTTGTTACAATTATGTAAGACTGAACTCTTACCATTGTTTTCATTTTTATATTGTCAGCCCGTTTTGGGAGCTCTCTGCCATCCTAGATAAATTATGGTCACGATAGGATTTTTACATAGGCAGTAGTGTGCTAATTATATCCCATAAGGGCTACTATATCCTAGGCATTTTTTGTGGTTTGGTGCCTTCTGCCATTGTTGTGTATCTCCTCTTCTGGTGTATGGTGTCATATTTTATGTGTAACTATATTATGATTATTGTGCTCTTGTATACTTACTGATTATAATAAAATTTTCATATTTTTATAGTCTAAAATTGTTGGATTCAGTCACTCCCTTTTCTCCTTGTGTATACATAATATTTATTTTAGTCAACTACATCACGTGGCCATTTCTCCAAAGTGTCCCAGGAGCCATTTTTCAACTTGAAATAGCCAAACCGCATATTGCTTGTCCTCCTGTGAGCAGCATGCATGGCTTCAACATGCTGCCGTGACTAGAACCATCTCCAAAATTGTCTCCATCAAGCACATCTGGGACATCATTGATCAGCAATTGCAATGGGAGCTGCCAGCAGTGGATCTTGAAGATTTATGTGCCCAAGTGCATTCCACAGAGCATTCCTCTGACAACCACTAGCAGCCTCACTAATACATGCCAAGGTGTGTAATTGCATGTATTTCTTCATGTGGAATTCATTCTGGCTACTGAAAAAATTCTGATGTTTTGAAAATGCTTTCACTTTTCATCATTTGCTTATCGTTAACATGTCTATCGATTTGTTGATTTTCTTAAATCCTCCACTTTTCCTTCATGGTGTTGCAAATTCAATTTTGAGGCATTTACGAAGTACAAAGATGACTGTTCTTCATGCAAAAATGCCAAAACAAAAACTTAAAAAAAAATACCCTAGTTTACATGACTAATTCTCAATAGTGTCTTTTTGCCATTGTTTTTAACTGCTTACTAACTGTCCATAGACTTTAAACATCCAGGTGGTCTCACTCCTACTGTGCAGTGATGTTCTAAAATGTCATTGCATAGGAGCACAGCTGACCGAGACAGCCGGAATCCCCATTGAGAAGGCACAGAAAGTTCATTAACATCTGTGTCTATTTCATAGCTGTATACTGTATATAGCGCCGAAGACGCAGTGTGTCAGCAGTAATAGAAAGCACTGATAGTCATGTAATTGCTGTGTATAGGGAGGGAACAGCAGCTAAGTTGTCATAGGAGACCAATACAGCTTTGCTATGCAGTCAGGAGGTTACATTTCCCCTGTAACTGGAGCTAATATAGCAGCCCCAGTTAAAGGGAAATAAAAATAAATATTAAATATTTAAATACACTCAAAATGTCTTTTATAACTTTACTGAGAGCACAATGTGTAAAATAAATGAAAAATAAATAACCAGCAATAATTAGATATGCCACTGTCAATCCAAATGGCTGTACTAAAAAGAATGTGTCCAATATATAAAAATAGTTGACACAGAATAATACAATACAATGCAACACAATATTTCAGTGGCCCTGTGTAGAGTTGAGTGAAACGGGTCGAAAAAATTCAAAAGTCGCTGACTTTCGCCAAAGTCGGGTTTCATGAAACGAAACCCGACCTTAGCGTGAGGTCGGCCACGAGGTCGGCGACTTTAGCGCCAAAGTCGCGTTTCAAAAGATGCTTTAGCGCCCTTTTTCAGCCAATCAGGAAGAACGGACACTGTGGGCAACGTGATGACATAGGCAGTGGTCACCACCATCTTGGAGAAGGGCATGCAAGTGATTGGCTTGCTTTGTGGGGTGTCACAGGGGGTATAAAAGGGCGTGCACGCCGACCGCCATGTTACTCATGCTGATCTCAGAATAGGGAGAGCTGTTGCTGCTGATTCTGTAGGGAGAGCGTTAGGAAGGCAAAAAGAAAAAAAACCTGCTTCTGCTGATAGCGCTTTTCACTGTAGTTACTGTGCAGTGACAGGTGAAGATTTTTGCTTTTGTGCAGCAGCGCTGGTGGTGATTAGCCTGCCTTTTAAGGCTAGCTGCATTGCTGTGTGCACACTGGTGTTCAAACTGCTTTTTTAAAAGCAATCCAAATTTTATTGTTTTGTCCTGGTGAGGTACTGAGCATTCATTTTTTCACACACCATACAGCGGTGTACGCTCCTCACACAGTACCGTGTAACGGCTGTTATCACGACCAAATTGAAGCTATCTAAGTGTGTGACTCTGTAAGGAAAAGCCGAGGAGTTTGTACGTTCTTACAGACCTACACCTTATAGTTTTGTCCGTTTTTCAAACAGTTTAGTATATTTGCTGTTTGATTACATTCAAAACTAGAGAGAAACAGCGTGTGTCAGTCCGTCTATAAAAACACGGAGCTTGACAATTTTACATACACCGTACAGCGGTGTACATGTACGCTCCTCTCACAGTACCATGTAACGGCTGTTATCATGGCCAAATTGAAGCTATATAAGTGTGTGACTCTGTAAGGAAAAGCCGAGGAGTTTGTCCGTTCTTACAGACCTACATTCTAGGGAGATTCCAATTCTGCCCAATTCTATATACACCTTGTAGTTTGTCATACTCTAGACAATTTCTGCCTGTCACATTGCGGTGTAATATACACAGGGCCTGACAGAATCCAACTGGGTCCTGAAGTCTAGAGAGATTCCAATTCTCCCCAGTCCTCTATACACCTTTCTTACACCATCCATAATCTGCCTGTCACATTGCGGTGTAATATAAACAGGGCCTGACAGAATCCAACTGTGTCCTGATGTCTAGAGAGATTCAAATTCTCCCCACTACTATGTACACCTTTCTTACACCATCCAGAATCTGCCTGTCACATTGCGGTGTAATATAGACTGGGCCTGACAGAATCCAACTGTGTCCTGAAGTCTAGAGAGATTCCAATTTTCCCCAGTCCTCTATACACCTTTCTTACACCATCCAGAATCTGCCTGTCACACTGCGGTGTAATATACACAGGGCCTGACAGAATCCAACTGTGTCCTGAAGTCTAGAGAGATTCAAATTCTCCCTAGTCCTCTATGCACCTTTCTTACACCATGCAGAATCAGCCTGTCACATTGCGGTGTAATATAAACAGGGCCTGACAGAATCCAACTGTGTCCTGAAGTCTAGAGAGATTCAAATTCTCCCCACTACTATATACACCTTGTACCTTGTTTTACAGTACCATATAGTTGGTGGGTTTTTGGGTACATTTTCCCCAAAAATGAGGAAGTGTGGTGGAAGAGTCCGTGGAAGTGGGCGGGGGTTGGCAGCTGGTAATGATGGTGTTGGTGGTGGATCTGCTGGTAGTGGCAAAAGCAAAATAGCACCTAATGCAGGAGGTGTTGAGCCTGCCTCATTGTCTGGCTCCACAAGGCCTCGAAGGCTCCCTTTTCTGGGAGTAGGTAAACCGCTTTTAAAGCCGGAGCTTCAAGAACAAGTTTTGGCTTACATTGCTGTCTCAGCCTCCAGCTCTATCGCCTCTTTTTCTGAAGTTTTAAAAAATAAAAGCACTGAGTCATCATTGGAGGCTCATAGTCATGAACCACACCTTTCCTTGTGTCCTTCACCCCAACCAAAATTGAAGGATGCGGCAGGCCACACTACAGATTACTCCATGGAGCTGTTTTCACATACCTTGCCTGGGTTATCAAGTCAAATCGTGAATTACCCAGGCCAAGATGAATCTGACATGGAGTGCACTGATGCACAGCCACTGATAGATGATTCTGCTGGTATTCACTCAGAGCACGACATTGTCCTTGCAGTGTAATGAGGCAGAATCTGACCCTGATGAAACTCAGGTGCCCCTTCCCGCATACTATACCACCATACACGGTGACACAGAGGAAGGTGCACATCACATTGAAGAGGAGGTGATGGATGACCCAGTTGTTGACCCAGATTGGCATCCATTGGGGGAAGAGGGTGCCGCTGCCAATAGCTCAGAAGAGGAGGAGGAGCATCCGCAGCGGGCATCAACATCACAACAGCTGTTATCTGGCAGGCCCGGAGCAGTCCAAAAACAGGTTGCAAAAACCAAAAGAGTTGCAGGACAGCTTGGCCAGACGGTCAAAATAGCACAGCGTGCAAGGCCTCAAAATGTCTTCCATAGTAGGAAGAGTGCATTGTGGCACTTTTTTGAACAAATCCTAATGATCAGGCAAAGGTTATCTGTAAAAAGTGCGCAAAGACCTTTAGCCGAGGGAAAAATCTGAGAAATTTGAATACCAGTTGCATGGTAAGACATTTAACCACCATGCACTTGCAAGCGTGGACGGACTACCAAACCACACGTATCACATGTGCAACTGCTCCCAAAGAAGGTAGTCAGCAAAACTACATTGTTTCCCCCACTGTAAGCCCACCGGTTAGCACACCACCAGCAGCAAATGTTGAATTGTCGTCGCAAGGGCAAATCAGTCATGGAATCACACTGTTATTGCAACGAAAGACTGAATCTAGGCCATCAGAAAGAACACCAACTCCATCACCATCATCAACCCTCTCTCAGTCCGCCATGTCCACCGCTAGTTCGACCATATGCAGCTCTCAAGTCCAGCTCACCCTACCAGAGACTATGAGTAGGACAAGAAAGTACTCATCCTCTCATCCGCGTACACTGGGTTTGAACGCCCACATTGCCAAACTAATCTCGTTAGAGATGATGCCCTATCGGTTGGTTGAAAGCGCAGCTTTCTGCGAACTCATGGCCTAGGCAGTACCACGCTATGACCTACCCAGTCGCCACTTCATTTCTCGCAAAGCCATCCCAGCCCTCCACCTTCATGTGAAAGACCGCATTGTCCATGCACTCAAGCAATCAGTGAGTGGAAAGGTGCACCTCACAACTGATGAATGGTCCACTAGGCATGGCCAGAGCCGTTACGTGTCCATCACTGTGCACTGGGTTAATGTGGTGGATGCAGGGTCCACAGGGGACAGCGGTGGTGGGACAGTGCTGCCTAGCCCACGGTATAGGAAACAGTTGGCTGTAGGCGTTCGACCCTCCTCATCCTCCTCCTCCAGAAGCGAAAGCTCGTCCACAGAATGCAGTCGCACGAGCACTCCATCCGCAGCTGCCAGTGTTGCACACGAGGTGTCCCCCTATCGATCAGCTAGTGGAAAGCGTTAGCAGGCTGTGTTGAAGATGATGTGTTTGGGCGACAGACACACCGCGGAGGTACTGGCCGACTACTTTCAGCGACAAACTGAGTCATGGCTGGGCAGTCTACATCTTGAGACAGGCAAGGTAGTTAGTGATAACGGCCGGAATTTTGAGGCAGCCATAGCCCTTTCAAAACTCAGACACATACCTTGCTTGGCTCACACCTTGAACCTGGTGGTGCAGTGCTTCCTCAAAAATTATCCGGAGTTAACAGGCCTGCTCAAGAAGGTCTGAAGACTGTGCTCACACATCCGCCGGTTGCCGGTACACTCCAGTCGTATGCAGAAGCTGCAGCGATTGATCCACTTTCCCAAGCACCGCCTAATTATCGACGTTGCAACAAGCTGGAACTCCACCCTGCACATGGTTGAGCGGCTGTGCGAACAGAGGCAGGCCATAATGCATTTGTGGAAGGATACACGGGCAGGCACTTTGAGGGCAGACATAGAGTTGACAGGTGTGCACTGGTCGAAGCTGAAAGACCTCTGTAAAGTCCTTCAGTGTTTTGAGGAATGTACACGGCTGGTAAGCGCAGACGTCACCATCATAAGCATGAGCATCCCACTTATGTGTCTGCTCTTGCAAACTTTGACGCACATTAAGGAGCAGGCGTCTGCAGCCGAGGATGATGAGGAAGAGGAGGAGGGAAGCCTTGATGACAGTCAGTCATTGTCTGCTTCGGGAACTCTCCTGGACAAGGTGGAGGAAGAAGAGGAAGAGGAGGAGGATGATGATGGGGATGATTATTTAGGGAAGGAGGATGCTTCTCGTGGGGCAAGAGAAAATGTTGGCGTGGCAAGGTCTGGTACAGGGTTTGTGCGTGACTGGAGGGATGTGGATTTGCCAGAAAGTGCTCCTCCACCCAGCACTCGCAGTGCATTATTGATACCGGGAACATTGGCCCACATGTCAGATTATGCCTTGCAGATCCTAAAAAGGGACCCCCGCATTGCCAAAATGATGAACGATGACGACTAATGGTTGGCCAGCATCCTGGATCCACGCTATAAAGGCAAATTCCAAAACATCATGCCACAGGAGAACCTTGACCTAATATTGGCTAACAAACAAGCAACTCTGGTAAACCGGTTGGTTGAGGCATTCCCAGCACACAGCAGCGGTGATGGTTCTCACACAAGCCGTAGGGGCCGGGGGCAACTTGGAAGAGGTGTTGGTGGTGCACACATCAGAAGTGGCGTTGGAGACAGGGGTTTCATGACCATGTTGTGGACTGATTTTTCAAGTCCCGCTTACACGACTGGTAATACTGCATCGATTGAAAATGACAGGAGACAGCAGTTGTCAACAATGGTTACAAACTACTTCTCATCCCATATCGATGTTCTCCCTCACAGGTCATTCCCATTTGACTATTAGGCCGCTAAACTGGACACCTGGCCTGAATTGGCCTTACAGGAGCTCGCTTTTCCAGCTGCAAGTGTGCTATCGGAAAGAGTCTTCAGTGCTGCTGGATCAATCTTGACAGAAAAAAGGACCCGTCTCTCGACCCAAAATGTGGATGATCTAACCTTCATTAAAATGAACCATGCATGGGTTTCCAAGGATTTTGTCACACCTTCCCCTGATGACACATAGGGTGACAGAAAAATGGCTTTCTTTGGTCCTCCTCTTCCTGGGACTTGACCAATTTCGCCTTTAGCAGCAGGTGAATGTCCCACATCAACATATGCCATTTTTTAAACCTCCCTAACTGGGCTGCCTCCTTCCCTCATGGCCGGGGT
The DNA here is from genome assembly GCF_039654945.1 of Dendrobates tinctorius. Lineage (NCBI taxonomy): Eukaryota > Metazoa > Chordata > Amphibia > Anura > Dendrobatidae > Dendrobates > Dendrobates tinctorius. The sequence continues at coordinate 63,776,788 of NW_027361679.1, forward strand.
CACCACCTAGCGCACGTAACCGTGCGAGTGCCGTTGCCCTGGACAGGTGGGTGGGCCGACTCTTGGGCGTGGGCACTGGCACAGGGTCCCTCATAGTGCAATCAAGTGTCTCTGAGGGTGGGAGTGCACACCCGCTGTCAGACACACCGCCGTACTATGAGGGGCCCAGTGCCAGTACCGACGCCCACGAGTGGGCCCCCCTTGCTTGGGCAGGGCCCCAGCATTTGCAATGTTTACCTCTCCCTGCTCCTCCGCTGCGTAGTCGGGGCTGTCAAATCCTTCATTGGGACTGCCACTACAAATTTGGTGAACTGATAGAAGATGATGGTTAAGATGTAGCTATGCCCTGTCCCGCTGGCCGGGCTCTAGCTTCAGATGATCAATGGCTTCCATTTCTTATGGACGTTGACTCACAATGAGATGCAGTGGTGGTTTCTCATCAGCTTTCTCAGTTTTCCTACCCACAGACGTGTGACATTCCAGCGCACATTTTTAAATGTGCCCTCTCATGCCAATCCAATTGAATCGCCTACGGCCTGTGGCTTCTGTGTTTTGCACTCCAAAGTTATGTGACAGATCATGATAGACAGTAAGCACCATGTTTACATCTCTCCCTGTGATCAAAATTTGGATGGATATGAGTATCGGCGATGGGATCAATGGTACTGCGATACAGCATCATTTTCTTCACAAAGAAAGGTTTTTGCTGTCTCCACACACTAATTAATTGAGGGTCAGCATCGCCTCTGAGAATTGTGATGGAAGTTTTCCCATGAATAGTAATTCCTAGATTTCTGCAATCACTAGACTTTATGTCAGTAATTGCATGCATCTCATTTCCTATTGCGGAGAGTCTGGACTGTCTTACTGAGACAGAAATATATATGAAGATTAAAAAATACCACCAAAAGTGTATACTGGTGTACGCTTCAAATACATTTCCTTTTTTCGACTTTTTAGATTGTTGTCTAATCCATACTGAGAACATGGAGATTTTAAATGTTTAAACTATGCTATATATACCTGCTATCCAGTGATAATGTACCCTTTCTCAACTTTTTACAATCTGGTCAAATCCATACTGGACCTGAGACCGTCTGAGCCTGCCTCCTGATATATAGACATAGATTTTTAATAGGTAAACTATGCTACATATATACGTGTTATCCGGTGAAACTGTACCCTTTATCAACTTTCTAGAATCTTGTCGAATCCATACTGGGCCTGAGAACGGCTGCCGAGCTGTTAAGCAAGCTACAGCACCTGTGGTTTGGACACATAATTTTTTGAATTTTTTCAGGAATGCTGGTTAGGCCTAATTCAGGAATTGCGGTTGACCTGCACTTACTGGGAAATCATCGTTCGCGGGGAATAATTGGAATCACAGATCCCCATCACTATCGGTGTTCAGCGTGTTATGTGCACCTATAAGCGACAAAAGCTGGTCCTTTCAGTGTAGCACGCATGCAGCCCCGGACATGTAAGGCCATGATAGACCTGTTATTGCTCGATCTCGCATGCCAGAGCCTCGCGTATCCCTCTAGTAAGCTTGACGCGTACCGTGGGGGCATGCCAGAGTCTCGTTCGTTAACGGAATAAAGCCGACAAATCGCTAGCACAACTACAAACGGACATACCACACCACACACAGAATCGACAAAACTTTCAATGCGTGCATCTTTTCTTGAGGTGGCATGGTTTTGGTTTCCCGGGTGGAGTCCAATTAAGCCGCAGGCTCCACTCCTGGTGGTGCCCTTTTGGACATTCCTTTAAGGTTCAGCTTTGCAATCATACTGCCCCCGGAAAGCAAACACTTTGCCTTCATGGACGCTGTTTGGAGGTTTGTGGGAATAATGCCGCCCGATCGCCAGTTGGCATAATTTATTGGTGGGAAGTCCGACGGTATATGATCGTGTTCGATTATTTTTTTTTGGTTTGTATTTTACATTTTTATTCCAGCCTTTCTTGACTTCATAAGGGCATGACAAGCCTATATCTGTGTCTCCTCCACCACCTTCTTTTACTCCTCCACCTCTTTTCTAAATGTAGTTGCCCTTTTCCATATGTTAATTTTTGTCTTCTGAGCGTTTTTTTGGCTTTGGGACACCTTTGAAGGTCTTTTGTAATTGTTTTCTATGTGTTTGTATGTGTTTGTGTTTGCCTGCCATTGTTTTCAATGTGGTTCGACGAACATTCGACTAACTTGCCTCCTGTGCGATGAACCAAAACACTAGCGGGGTGGCTCAACACTGCTCCTGATATATAGATGTACATTGTTAATGTTTAAACTTTGCTATATATACCTGCTATCTGATGATACTGTACACTTTGTCTACTTTTTATATTCTTGTCTAATCCATACTGAGCCTGAGAGCGTCTCTGTGTGACTGATGGAATATATATGGAGATTGACAATTATCCTTTGACTGAATAGAGCTGTATTCTTCTGATACAGTGCCATATATCTGATGTTATTTTGTGTCTATTTTGTGCTAAATTTTGAAGTTTGGTGGAAGAGGCCGTGGACGTGGACGTGGGCGTGGGGGGGCCAGCTGCTGCTGATGGTGGTGGTGCATCTGCTGGTAGTGGCAAAAGCACAATAGCAGCTAAGGCAGGAGGTGTTGAGCCTGCATCATGGCCTGGCTCTGGAATGCCTGGAGGGCTACCTTTTCTGGAAGTACGTTAACCTCTTTTAAAGCCGGAGCATGAGGAACTGGTTTTGGCTTACATTGCCAAAACAGACTCCAGAAAATATGCCCTCCTCTTCTGAAGTTTCAAAAAATGCAAGCACTGAGTCATCAAGTGCTGGCTCCTGGTCAGGAAGAACCCCTTTCCTTGTGTCCTGCACCCCCACCCAAAGTGAATGATGCAGCAGGCCACACTTCTCATTAGTCCATGTAGCTCTTTCTATCATACCATGCCTAGGTTATCAAGTCAAATCGTGAATTCCCCAGTCCAAGATGAATCTGACATGGAGTGTGGGTGGCCAGGCAGGGCAGTGGGGTTAATCGGTACCAGGCCGGTGTCTCACAGGGATGTGTCACGGTGGTGGTGACCCGTTGCGTGGCCCTGGGAGACCATGCAAAGGGGTGAATTACGTTTATAGGTGAATGATACGTGACACCACCTGTGGTTTATGATAAGATTGACCAGCGCTGCAGTGTCGCTTCTCTGGGACAGATGTTGTGGTGCAGCTAAGATGTGGAAGCCCTGCACAGGTAGGGCCGTAGTCGCAGGGCAGATGAAAGAGTTGGTAGATGGTATGCAGTGCAGGATGTAGCAGAGCCATGTGCCAGGTGCAGGAGAAAGATGACAGACACAGTCGTGCAGTTCCTTTACCTGTACTTGGTAAGTGCCGTCCAGGACCCAGAGTACAGATGGAGAAGGAGTTGGTCAGCCTGGAAGCCAATTTGGAATTCTCTCTCTGCAGATAGGTAGTGTGGCCTCCATTCTAGCGCTTATCTGAGGTACTCGCAGTGCTGAGTTCAATGAAGTTCCCCCTGTTGACTCTCTTTTGGAACTTTCTCGTATGGCAGGCAGCCGTAGCCTTTTCCTTCTGGCTCCCATACGTCGCTGCTGGGGCCTCCGAGCCTTAGTTGGGTACAGAGCATTTACAGCTGCTACTTCCTCCGGTTTCGGCTGCAGGAACGTTAGTGTCCCTACAAACTCGGAGACCGGAATCCGGCCCATGCGCTCCAGCTAGGAGTGAGCCTTAACTCTGCTCATCCTCCAGCTCCCCTTCTCACGTCCACACACTTCCCCTTCCCTTCACAGACTGCCCTAACTTACCTCCTCCCGACCACAGAGAGCAGCTCCTCAGCAGTCAGGTTCAGAGGTCTCCCTGCTTGCCTGGAGTGGGAAATGTGTTGTGTGTTGGTTTAACTGCTAGAGAGATCCTTTGTTGCTCCCAAGCATGACATCACACTCCCTAGGAGGAAGGTAATGCCACTGTGGCGACCGTACTCCTGGGGGCGACACAAGTGCACTGATGCCCAGCCACTGCTAGATGATTCTGCTGGTACATTGACCCAGACCACTACATTCCCCTCACACTCTACACAGCCAGAATCTGACCCTGATGAAACTCTACCCTTCCCATATACTGTACCACCTTACACGGTGACAAAGAGGAAGGTGCAGATGAAAGTGCAGGTTCGGCCCACCCGCCATCAGACACACCACTGTACTATGAGGGGCCCTGTGCCAGTGCCATCGCCAATGAGTGGGCCACCTCTGCTTGCTCAGGATTACAGCACTTGCAAAGTTGAAATACTTACCTCTCCCTACTCCACCGCCATGATGTCTTCCGCATTTCCTGACAGTGATATTCTGATCAGAGAGCGCAATGACATCACGTCTGTATGCCCAGACTAGTACAGGGATTCCCTACCGAGAAGACTTATTTGAGGAGACTTATTTAATTGTTTTCAATGTTGGGACAGCAATTTTTGGGGAGCACTATACTCTGGAGAATGATATATGGGGCCCACCATAAACTGGAGTATTCCAAAGGTGGACATCAGACACTGGAGCAGCATTTACAGGGCCCATTATACACTAGAGCATTAGAAATGGGGCCCATTATATATGGAGCATTATTTGGGCCCATAAGACAGTGCAGCTTCATCCATGGGGACCAACATATACTGTAGCATTATGTGGAGCTCATCATATACTGTTTCATACATTATATGGGACCAATGATTCTGTATGGAGAAATATATGGGCCTCATTACTCTGTATAGCGCACTATGCAGTGGCCATAATACTGTATGGAGTAATATACTGTCCGTTTTTGGAGCTATTGGAGAATTTAAAATGGATATCAGTCATGAGATGTAAAAAGTGAAGTATTTTTCATTGTACTATACCGCTATTTCTCTGCCGTATCGGAGCATCATGAGTTGTGCTATGTGTTAAAGGGGCGCTCTTTGGCCCAGGGCACATGAAAACCTGGAGCCAGCCCTACCCCTCCACAAATTTAGCCAAATAACCCCCATTTTTCAGTGCGTAGCTAGTATTATGAAGTAAATTAAGGTTGAAATGCTTCAGTAATAAGAATTGATGTTTTTGGCATTCAAAAGGGCACTGTAGATGTGTTTCCTGTCCTCCACTCCCTGCCGACTTTGCTTCCCCATTGACTTGCATTGGGTTTCGTGTTTCAGTCGGCCTTCGACTTTTCACAAAAATCGGCCGATTTTGTTCGACCCGACTTTTGCGAAAGTCGGGTTTCATGAAACCCGACTCGACCCGAAAAAAGGCAAAGTCGCTCATCTCTAGTCCTGTGTGTTCATTAAAAAAAGGGAAAAACATTCATTTATTTCTTCACCTTTTTTTCCACTGATATACTGTATCCCAATACCAGCAAACAAAGAAGAAAAAATGTGACAGCCACACAAACATGAAGCCCCACGCATCACGACAAAAAAAGATTCCTTGAATGTCCGAAAGATAACATTTTTTATAGCTCTTTATACCGCAAGTATGAAAAAAAAAATCAAAATGATGATTTGTGATCAGGAATGGGAGTAAATCACCCGGTCTGGTTAAAGAACTGTTTAAAGAAACAAAATATCGTGGCTGGAAATAGCTATACCAGCAGTAGAATTTTGTAAAAAATTACCCTCCAACTACAGAGACACTTTATAATACTGACATTAAATGGTTTATTTCACATGAATTGGAAAATGATAATTCAGACAACTGCTATAGTAATATGAGATGAGTTACAAAATGGGAACAAGTCATTGTATACCTGGCAAGATGGGTCACTTAGAAAGTGTATGGAAAAAGTCTGTAGAAAAGTTCTGTCCTGCCTTAGCATACAGTCAGATAGACACATCATTAGGATGGTTTAAAAGAACCGTAGACGTTTTATTTGGGATGACGTGTTCACTGGAAAAGTGGGAGAACGACAGAACCTACATAAAGGACATTTATCACTACAACCACAGTATAGTATTAGTCAGAAAACTCTCCACCTGACTTTTATTTGCTTTTTTAGTGGACTACTTGATACTTATGCACATTTAAAGGTAACACAAAAGGAAAATCCCATGATGGATTCTCCTTAACCAACCTAAAATAACAGCGAATGCATATTTATACGTGTGAAGGAGCCATGAACAATGAGCCTCTGAGCTGTGTAAGACTGTACAGATCCCTCATTTCGAGCAGATCCTTAAATATATAAACACACAAAGGAGTGACAATATTAGTCCTCAAGTTGCTAAGTGATATCACTTGTAAATCCATGAAGCACAGGGAGCAAAAACAGTCCGGAATCCTTAAAACATATGGTAATGTGAGAAGAGAAGTGAAAATTGCCGCTTTGCTTGGAGAAAAATATTTACCTTAGGATCCACGTTTAGTATTTTCCTGTCCCGCTTATTTTTAAACAGTAATCCAGATGAATTTTCTGCAATCACTTGGTAATTTGGACTTGCGTTTGAAGTTGAAACATGGGTTTCCCAGTTATAGAAACTGCAGGAATAGAAAAAAAAAAACAGAAAAGTAAAGTCAGACCTTAAATAAGCAACTAACCTCGTCATAATGATATGATTTATTATCAATTGATAGTTAAACACTGTTTTTATGGATAATGGGTTAATTGGAGATAGTTTTCGCCAAGATCAATGAATCCACAATCTAAAATGTATCACGTCAGGCAAGCCTGATTAATCCCTGAAGTCTTGAATGGAGCCATTTAGGAGGTTCAGATCCCTATCAATGTCTGGGTTATGAAAAATTTTTTAAAAAGTCAACTCACCCATAATAAGATCTAAAGTAAGGAGCATTGCGGTGCCGCAGGAAAAACAAGCAGAAAAAAGGAGGTTCCAGCATCAAGATCTTAGGGTTATGGTATAACCTAGTCATATGCTATAAAAGGGAATATCCCTTGAATTAATGGGGAAAATACGGAATCCCTGAATTACGAACATACGACTTACGAATGTATGATGTTGAAAAAACCTCTAATACGTAATTACACACCTCTTTGGCCACTGTTTGGTCCTCTTCTTTCTGCTGTAGTGCACCACATCTCCGGCCTCTTCACTATAGGCCAACTCTTCCAGCCCCATCCAGGTCTCAGAGGACACCGCTTGTTTAAGTCAGTGACCTTGTGACATCGAAAATTGAGCCGCAACCTTTTGACACGCAGTAAACTCCGAGGCCTGGACGCAGTCGGAATTCTTGGCCTATAGTGAAGAGGCCAAACATGCGCAGCAGTGAGGAATTATTATTTTAATAATTTTCTTGCTGGCACTGTTTCAACTTCCAACAAATTAGGGTTAGGAGCAGACCTACATAAGCTATCCAGTTTGTAATGTGGGGATTGCCAATATACCACAAACAAATTATATTAAGAGCATGCTGGATTTCAAAAACACACAGCATGATCTGAACTTGCGCAATAATATTCTTGCTTTCCCACCCCTTTAATTCCTTCCTGACACAGACCATTTTTGCTTTTGTCTTTTTGTTTTTTTCTCCCCTTCTTCCACATAAATGCATAAGAGCTTGTTTTTTTTGGTGGAGCAAGTTATACTTATGAATGAAACCATTCACTTTACCATGCAATGCACTGGAAAATGGGACAAAAAAGTGCAGTGAAATTGCAAAACTAAATGCCATTCATTGATTGTTTTCTGTTTTTTTTTTCAATGCTGTTCATTTTGTGGGGAAGGGGGGGCTGATAGTGGCATGGAACAGCGTGACCCCCAGTCTCAGATTGACAGCAGTATTTAAATAGTTAACAGCAGCGAATAGAGCTTGGGATCCACTCACTGCTGTCTGTGTATCATAGATATATTTTCGACATCATGAAGAAGTGGCGAGCGTAACACATTTACTCACAGTCCTGCCTATCAGCTACAAATTAAGATCGAAATTGCTCAAACTATAGGTAGAAAAGAGCGCAATAGGGTCTTATCCAGGTGATTTATAAGAAACAATATAGAGATATACTCACCCTTTCCAAGATAGAGCTGAGTGTATAGAATCAATTTGTCAGCCTGCTGCACGTCCAACGGTCCACTCAGTGACCGCTTCGTAAATCTCTTTATGGAATAAAGTTCTTGGACTTATGTGCGCTGCTAGACAAAATATCAGATCCAGATCATGTAGATAAATTGATCTTTTATTTCCCAACGCGTTTCGAAGTCCATACACTTCTTCCTCTAGCAGCGCACATAAGTCCAAGAACTTTATTCCATAAAGAGACAAATTAAGATCGGGCAGATGGATGACAATATGTATGTCATGTTTCCAATCTATGGAAAGCTAAAATCATTATACGGAATATGGCATTAATATCTCCTGTCTGGGATCTCTAGGGGCAAAGATCTCCTGAAAGTTGGGGGATACCATAATTTTCTAAAGATCTAGCAACATCCCATGACCAACCCCCATATGAGCTCTAATAAAATCAGGGTTTGAGTTTTTGTCATTGACAAGATACATTTCAAGATTCACTGAGAGATACATTTCCCTGTAGTTCTGTATATTCAAAAATGAAGAACTCTCCCTCATAAGGGTCAGAGCCATTCCAGCGACATCAGGTTTAGTACATTTCTTTTGTTATCCTTTTTTTTACTTTATCTTATGTAATTGCATACACCATATTGCTTTGTTCCTATTTTGTAATATCTTTTATAAGTTTTTATAAATACTTTTTGGATTAAACATATAAAATGTAATAGCTTTGTTCCTCTTGCTCTATAAACCACATCCCTGAAGCCTCGTGAAGCTATACATTACCAGAAACGGGTATCCAATTGGCCTGAGTAAACTGGTGGTGGCAGCTAGTTTTCGTATACTCCGGCTGTGACCATACTGGAGTATATATATTTCATACATTGGAATCAGATGTGTGTATATACTACTTTATTGTGAGTTCCCCAACAACTGGCCTAGTAGAAAAAGCATCTTGTGATCTCGTCCAACAATTGTCAGCCAATTGCGTGACTGTACTTTAGGCAGTAAGCTATAAAAAGACAGCCGACAGCACAGCAGGGATATTAAGGATGCACGCTCCAAGTTCAGGGACCCAGATGAACAGAAAAATCCATATAAACGAAAGGAAGGGCAGCATCCAATCCGGGTGAAAAAAGTGACCAAAATTTATTCTGCCAATATCAGATACAACCACAATATGGCCAAAACGATGTATTTGATATTGGAGGAATAGACTTTTTGTCACTTTTTTCACCTGGATTGGATGTTGCCCTTCCTTTCGTTTATATGTACTTTAGGCAGTGACTTTGACTGTACTTTAGGCAGTGACTTAGTGACTTCGTAACTTTAGGCAGTGTAGTGCTGGTTCGTGACTACCTGGAAAACAGTGGGGGGATATCTGTGAGATCCCCTGTTTGTTATCCTTGACAATGAGGACTTGTTTTTTTACCACACGTGCTATAGTTTTGATTGACATCATTCAGGTTACCATACAATGCACTGAAAAACAAGAAGAAAACAAAGTGGAATAAAATGGTAAAAAAAAATACAATTTCGCCATTGTGTTTTTGGATTTTTTTATCTAGCATTCATTGAGTGATAAAAATGATAAGGAAAAAAGATTTTCAGGTTAGTGTGATTAGGTTAATGGCAGAACTTGCAGAACTTATTCTTTTTTAATTACCGTATAAACTCAAGTATAAGCCGAGATTTTCAGCCCATTTTTTTTAGTCTGAAAGTGCCCCTCTCGGCTTATACTCGAGTCATTGTCCCAGGCGGTCGGTGGGGGAGGGGGAGCGGAAGGAGACAGCGGCTGTCACATCATACTCAGCCCCTCCTGGCGTGGTCTCTGCACTTCCCTGCTTCTCAGATGGTCTCCGGCACCGGCAGCTCTTCCTGTGTTCAGCAGTCACATAGTACTGCTCATTAAAGTAATGAATATGCACGCGATTCCACTCCCATAGACATGGAGCACATATTCATTACTTTAATGAGCGGTACCTTGTGACCGCTCAGCACTGGAAGGAGCTGCTGGACTCGGGACGATGGAGAAGGGCAGAGACTGCGCCAGGAGGGGGTGAGTATGACGGGGAGGATGGGGTGAGCCATGCGATATTCACCTGTCCCCATTTCACCACCGTGCGCCGCTGTGTCTTCCGCGTCCTCTGGCTGTGATGTTCAGGTCAGAAGGCATGATGACGTGTTTAGTGCAAGCCTTCTGCCTGAACAGTCACAGCCAGAGGACCCGGAAGACACAGCGGCAAGCGGTGGTGAAACAGGGACAGGAGAATATCGCAAGTGCCGGGGGCCTGAGCCAGCAGTAATGCTGGCACCTGGCCCCCATAGCACGCTGGTGTCCCTGCTTAGGACACCGGCACCTGGCCCCCAGTGAGGAGAGGTGAGTATGACTTTTTTTAAAATTGCAGCAGCAGCATATGGGGCATATTATTCTATGGAGCATCTTATGGGCCATCAATATTTATGGAATATCTTATGGTGCCATCAACTTTTAGGGAACATTATATGGGGTATATTATTCTATTGAGCATCTTATGGGGCCATTGTTAACCTTTGTGCAGTATTATATGGGGCATATTTTAATATGGAGCATCTTATGGGGCCATTATTAACCTTTGTGCAGCATTATATGGGGCATATTTTTGTATGGAGCATCTTATGGGGCCCATCATGAACTTTAGGGAGCATCTTATGGGGCTCATTATGAACTTTATGAAGCATTATATGGGGCTCCCGATTAAATATGGATATTCAAAAACATTTAACCTACTGATGTCTCAATTAATTTTACTTTTATTGGTATCAATTTTTATTTTTCAAATTTACCAGTAGCTGCTGCATTTCCCACCTTAGGCTTATACTCAAGTCAATAAGTTTTCCCAGTTTTTTGTGGCAAATTTAGGGGCCTCAGCTTATACTCAGGTCGGCTTATACTCGAGTATATATGGTAAGTAGTAAAAAAGAAATTCAGAAGTTTGTAAAAAAAAAGTTTGTGTTGCTGATACACATATCATTTTTATTTTCTGTTGATGGAGCTGTGTGAGGGTTTGTTTCTTGAGCCCTTAGCTGATAGTTTTATTAATACCACATGGTACGCATGACATTTTTATATTTTTTCCGGCATTTTTTAGACAGATTTAGTGACCAAAAAACTACAATTCTGGGGTTTATTCTTTTTCTTTTTACGACATTAACCTTATGGATTACATTTCTTTTTTATAGAACAGACCCTTACAGACTTGATGATACCAAACATGTTTCACCTTTCACCTTTCATTTCTTAATTCTTCAGAGAGGAAAAAGGAGACACTCCAATTATATACATATATATATATATATATATACACACATATACATATACACACTCACATATATATATATATATACAGTATATATATAAAATATGAAACAGGGAGATCACTCAGATCTCACTGCTGCCACCAGTTTCTCCAAGATAACAGCCAAGAGACCACACAGATTCCACTGCTGACACCAGTTTGCAGGGGAGGCAACTCCTCTTCCTTCAGTCAGGACAATTACAAAATTTATTAACGAGTGATGGACGAGGCCGCAGCTGCTTCCACTACTAGGTCAGTTATTGGAGTACTCACAGTGAGCACATTATTATTATTATTTATTTCTATAGCACAATTGATTCCATGGTGCTGTACATAAGAAGGGGTTACATACAAATTACAGATATCACTTACAGTAAACAAACTTACAATGACAGACTGATACAGAGGGGAGAAGACCCTGCCCTTTCGGGCTTACATGCTACAGGATGGTGGAGAAGGAGACAGTAGGTTGGTGAGTTGCAGCAGTTCCATTGCTGGATGAGGTGATATCTCCGCTAGTGGTGAGGAGGTAGTGGGGTCATTGCAGGCTGTAGGCTTTCTTGAAGAGGTGGGTTTTTAGGTTCCGTCTGAAGGATCCAAATGTGATTGATAGTCGGACGTGTTGGGGCAAAGAATTCCAGAGGAAGGGGCTATTCAAGAGAAGTCTTGGAGGCGGTTGGATGAGGAGCGAATAAGTGTGGAGGAGAGAAGGAGGTCTTGAGATGACCGGAGATTACGTGAGGGAAGATATCAGGAGATTAGTTCAGAGACATATGGGGAGACAGGTTATAGATGGCCTTGTAGGTCAGTATTAGTAATTTGAACTAGATACGCTGAGGGAATGGAAGCCAGTGAAGAGATTTGCAGAGGGGAGAAGCGGAGGAGTAGCGAGGAGAGAGATGAATTAGTCAGGCAGCAGAGTTAAGGATGGACTGGAGAGGTGCGAGGGTGTTAGCAGGGAGACCACAGAAAAGGATGTTGCAGTAGTCGAGGCGGGAGATAATGAGGGCATGCTCAAGCATTTTAGTAGATTGAGGAAGGACGGATTCTGGGAATATTTTTGAGCTGGAGGCGACAGGAAGTAGAAAGAGCTTGGATGAGTGGTTTGAAGGACAGGGCAGAGTCAGGGGTTACTCCGAGGCAGCGGACTTCCGGTATTGGGGAAGGCGTGATGTCATTAATTATAATAGATAGGTCAGGTAAGGAATATCTGAGATGGAGGAAAGATGATGAGTTCAGATTTGTCCACATTGAGCTTGAGGAAGCGAGAGGAGAAGATGGAGGATATGGCTAATAGACACTCTGGGATTCTGGACAACAGAGAGGTGACATCTGGGCTAGAGAGGTAGATCTGAGTGTCGTCAGCATAAAGGTGGTACTGGAATCCATGGGACTTTATGAGTTGACCCAGGCCAAGGGTATAAATTGAGAAGAGTAGGGGTCCTAGAACAGAGCCTTGGGGAACTCCAGCAGAGAGAGGGTGGGATGAGGAGGTAGTGTGGGAGTGGGAGACACTGAATGTGCAGTTTGAAAGGTATGAGGAGATACAGTATAGGGCGAGGTCTTTGATGCCAAAGGAGGAGAGGATCTGTAGTAGGAGGCAGTGGTCAACTGTGTCAAATGCAGAGGACAGGTCTAGAAGCACCTGGCCCCCATAACACGCTGGTGTCCCCGCCTGCTTAGGACACCGGCACCTGGCCCCCAGTGAGGAGAGGTGAGTATTACAGTTGAGCAACTTTTGGATTTTTATGGTCGAGTTTCGTTTCGTGAAACCCAACTTTTCCAAAAGTCGGGTCGAGCAAGATCGGCCGATTATAGGGAAAAGTCGGGGTCGTCCCGAAACATGAAACCCAATGTAAGTCAATGGGGAATAAAAGTCGGCAGTGAGAGGAGGACAGGAAACACACCTACAGTGCTCATTTGAATGCCAAAAGCATCAATTCTTCTTACTTAAGCTGGTCAACCTTAATTAACTTCATAATACAAGTTACGCACTGAAAAATGGGAGTTATTTGGCTAAAGTTGTGGGGGGGTAGGGCTGGCTACAGGTTTTCATGTGCCCTGGGCGAAAGAGCGCCCCTTTAACACATAATACCACAACTCATCATGCTCCGATACGGCAGAGAAATAGCGGTACAGTACAATGAAAAATACTTCACTTTTTACATCTCCTGACGAGGCCCATCTATTTCTCCATACAGAATCATTGGTCCCATATAATGTTTGAAACAGTATATGATGAGCTCCACATAATGCTACAGTATATGTTGGTCCCCATGGATGAAGCTCCACTGTCTTATGGGCCCAAATAATGCTCCAAACATAATGGGCCCCATTTCTAATGCTCTAGTGTATAATGGGCCCTGTAAATGCTGCTCCAGTGTCTGATGTCCACCTTTGGAATGTTCCAGTGTATGGTGGGCCCCATCTATCATTCTCCAGAGTATAGTGCTCCCCAAAAATTGCTGTCCCAACATTGAAAACAATGAAATAAGTCTCCTCGCTAGGGAATCCCTGTACTAGTCTAGACTCCTCGTCGTCCCCATCTTCCATCTCACTGCACAGTATTTCAACCTTGCAAGTGCTGTGATCCTGAGCAAGCGGGGGGGCCCACTCGTTGGCGACGGCACTGGCACAGGGCCCCTGATAGTACGGTGGTGTGTCTGATGGCGGGTGGGCCGAACCTGCACTTTCATCTGCAGCTTCCTCTTTGTCACCGTGTAAGATGGAACTGTATATGGGAAGGGTAACCTGAGTTTCATCAGGGTCAGATTCAGGCCGGGTAGCGTGCGAGGGGAATGTAGTGGTCAGGGTCAATGTACCAGCAGATTCATCGAGCAGTGGCTGGGCATCAGTGCACTTGTGTCTCCCCCAGGAGTACGGTCGCCACAGTGGCATTACCTTCCTCCTAGGGAGTGTGATGTCATACTTGGGAGCAACGAAGGATCTCTCTAGCAGGTTAACTGATTGGGCGGCGTTATTCCCACGAGTCATGACCCTCCAAACAGCGTTCATGAAGGCAAAGTGTTTGTTTTACGTGGGCAGTATGGTTGCAAAGCTGAACCTTAAAGGAATGTCCAGAAGGGCACCACCAGGAGTGGAGCCTACGGCGTAATTTGACTCAACACGGGCAACCTCAACCATGCCAGCTACAGAACAGATGCACACATTGCCAGCTTAATTCCGTTAACGAACGAGACTCCGTCGTGCACCGCGGTCCGAGTCCGGCTTACTAGAGGGACACGTGAGGCTCTGGCACATGAGATTGGCCAATAACTGGTGTGTCATGCCCTTACATGTCCGTGGCTGCATGTGTGCTACACTGAAAAGGCCAGCGTTTGTCGCTTACAGGTGCAGATAACCCGCTGAACAACGTTAGTGATGGGGATCACTGATTACAATTATTACTCGCGAACGATGATTTCCCAGTAAGTGCAGGTCAACCGCAGTTCCGGAATTAGGCCTAACCGTCATTCCTGAAAAAAATGAAAAACTTACGTGTGCAAACCACAGGTGCTGTAGCTTGCTTAACAGCTCGCCAGCCGTTCTCACGCCCAGTATGGGTTACACGTGATTGCACAAAGGTGAGAAAGGGTACCGTATCCCCGGATAACATGTATGGATAGCGTACACATTCAAAAGATATGTCTATACATCAGGAGGCAGGCTCAGACGGTGTTAGGCCCAGTATGGCTTGCACGTGATTGCACAAAGGTGAGAAAGGGTACCGTATCCCCGGATAACATATATGGATAGCGTACACATTCAAAAGATATGTCTGTACATCAGGAGGCAGGCTCAGACGGTGTAAGGCCCAGTATGGCTTGCAAGTGATTGCACAAAGGTGAGAAAGGGTACCGTATCCCCGGATAACATGTATGGATAGCGTACACATTCAAAAGATATGTCTATACATCAGGAGGCAGGCTCAGACGGTGTAAGGCCCAGTATGGCTTGCAAGTGATTGCACAAAGTTGAAAAAGGGTACCGTATCCACGGATAACATGTATGGATAGCGTACACATTCAAAAGATATATCTATACATCAGGAGGCAGGCTCAGATGGTGTAAGGCCCAGTATGGCTTGCAAGTGATTGCACAAAGGTGAGAAAGGGTACCGTATCCCTGGATAACATGTATGGATAGCGTACACATTCAAAAGATAAGTCTATACATCAGGAGGCAGGCTCAGACGGTGTAAGGCCCAGTATGGCTTGCAAGTGATTGCACAAAGGTGAGAAAGGGTACCGTATCCCCGGATAACATGTATGGATAGCGTACACATTCAAAAGATATGTCTATACATCAGGAGGCAGGCTCAGACGGTGTCAGGCACAGTATGGATTTGACGGCCCAGACTACACAGCGGAGGAGCAGGGAGAGGTAAAGATTGCAAATGCTGGGGCCCTGCCCAAGAAAGGGGGGCCCACTCGTGGGCGTCGGTACTGGCACTGGGCCCCTCATAGTACGGCGGTGTGTCTGACGGCGGGTGTGCACCACCACCGTCAGAGACACTTGATTGCACTATGAGGGACCCTGTGCCAGTGCCCGCGCCCAAGAGTCGGCCTACCCACCTGTCCAGGGCAACGGCACTCGCACGGTGTCGTGCGCTAGGTGGTGACCCCGGCCATGGCAGTTAGGGAGTTTTAGAAAGTGGCATATGTTGATGTTGGACATTCAGCTGATGCAAAAGGCGAAATAGGTGAAGTACCAGGAAGAGGTGGACCAAAGCAAGCCATTTTTCTGTCACCCTATGTGTCATCAGGGGAAGGTGGGACAAAATCCTTGGAAACCCATGCATGGTTCATTTTAATGAAGGTTAGATCATCCACATTTTGGGTAGACAGACGGGTCCTTTTTTCTGTCAGGATTGATCCAGCTGCACTGAAGACTCTTTCCGATAGCACACTTGCAGCTGGGCAAGCGAGCTCCTGTAAGGCATATTGTGCCAATTCAGGCCAGGTGTCCAGTTTAGCAGCCCAATAGTCAAAGGGGAATGACCTGTGTGGGAGAACATCGATATGGGAGGAAAAGTAGTTTGTAACCATAGTTGACAACTGCTGTCTCCTGTCACTTTCCATCGATGCTGTATTACCAGTTGTGTGAGCGGTACTTGAAAAATCAGTCCACAACATTGTCATGAAACCCCTGTCTCCAACGCCACTTCTGCTGTGTGCACCATGAACACCTCTGCCAAGCTGCCCCCGGCCCGTACGGCTCGTGTGAGAACCATCACCGCTGCTGTGTGCTGGGTATGCCTCAAGCAACCGATTTACCAGAGTTGCTTGTTTATTAGCCAATATTAGGTCAAGGTTCTCCTGTGGCATGATGTTTTGTAATTTGCCTTTATAGCGTGGATCCAGGATGCTGGCCAACCAGTAGTCGTCATCGTTCATCATTTTGGCTATGCGGGGGTCCCTTTTTAGGATCCGCAAGGCATAATCTGACATGTGGGCCAATTTTCCCGGTGTCAATGATGCACTGCGACTGCTGGTTGGAGGAGCACTTTCTGGCAAATCCACATCCCTCCAGTCACGCACAAACCCTGTACCAGACCTTGCCACGCCAACATTTTCACTTGCCCCACGAGATGCATCCTCCTCCCCTAAGTAATCATCCCCATCATCATCCTCCTCCTCCTCTTCTTCCTCCAACTCGTCCAGGAGAGGTCCCTGAGCAGACAATGGCTGAATGTCATCAAGGATTCCCTCTACCTCTTCCTCCTCGTCAACATTGGCTGCAGACGCCTGCTCCTTAAGGTGCGTCAAAGTTTGCATGAGCAGACGCATAAGTGGGATGCTCATGCTTAGGATGGCGTCGTCTGCGCTTACCAGCCGTGTGCATTCCTCAAAACACTGAAGGACTTTACAAAGGTCTTTCAGCTTCGACCACTGCACACCTGTCAACTCCATGTCTGCTCTCAAAGTGCCTGGCCGTGTATCCTCCCACAAATGCATTATGGCCTGCCTCTGCTCGCACAGCCGCTCCACCATGTGCAGGGTGGAGTTCCACCTTGTTGCAATGTCGATAATGAGGCGGTGGTTGGGAAGGTGGAGCAATCGCTGCAGCTTCTGCATACGAACGGAGTGTACAGGTGACCGGCGGATGTGCGCGCACAGTCTTCGCACCTTATGGAGCAGGGCTGTTAACTCCGGATAATTTTTGAGGAAGCACTGCACCACCAGGTTCAAGGTGTGAGCCAAGCAAGGTATGTGGCTGAGTTTTGAAAGGGCTATGGCTGCCACAAATTTACGGCCGTTATCACTAACTACCTTGCCTGCCTCAAGATGTACACTGCCCAGCCATGACTCAGTTTGTCGCTTCAAGTACTCGGCCAGCACCTCGGCGGTGTGTCTGTCGCCCAAACACATCATCTGCAACACAGCCTGCTGACGCTTTCCACTAGCTGATCGATAGGGGGACACCTCGTGTGCAACAGTGGCAGCTGCAGATGGAGTGCTCGTACGACTGCGCTCTGTGGACGAGCTTTCGCTTCTGGAGGAGGAGGAGGAGGGTGGAACGCCTACAGCCAACTGTTTCCTATACCGTGGGCTAGGCAGCACTGTCCCACCACCGCTGTCCCCTGTGGACCCTGCATCCACCACATTAACCCAGTGCGCAGTGATGGACACGTAACGGCCCTGGCCATGCCGACTGGACCATGCATCAGTTGTGAGGTGCACCTTTCCACTCACTGACTGCTTGAGTGCATGGACAATGCGGTCTTTCACATGATGGTGGAGGGCTGGGATGGCTTTGCGAGAGAAGAAGTGGCGACTGGGTAGGTCATAGCGTGGTACTGCATAGGCCATGAGTTCGCGGAAAGCTGCGCTTTCCACCAACCGATAGGGCATCATCTCAAACGAAATTAGTTTGGCAATGTGGGCGTTCAAACCCAGTGTACGCGGATGAGAGACTGAGTATTTTCTTGACCTACTCATAGTGTCTGGGAGGGTGAGCTGGACTTGAGAGCTGCATATGGTGGAAGTAGCGGTGGACAGGGCGGACTGAGAGAGGGTTGATGATGGTGATGGAGTTGGTATTCTTTCTGATAGCCTAGATTCAGTATTTCGTTGATATAACAGTGGGATTCCCTGACTGCTGTGGCCTTGCAACGACACCTCAACATTTGCTGCTGTGCTAACCGGTGGGCTTACAGTGGGGGAAACAATGTAGCATTGCTGACTACCTTCTTTGTGATCAGTTGCACATGTGGCACTTGAGGTTTGGTGTTGTGTCCACGCTTGCAAGTGCATGCTGGTTAAATGTCTAAGCATGCAACTGGTATTCAAATTTTTCAGATTTTTCCCTCGGCTAAAGGTCTTTGCGCACTTCTTACAGATAACCTTGGCCTGATCATGAGGATTTTGTTCAAAAAAGTGCCACACTGCACTCTTCCTACTTTGGCAGACATATTGCGGCCTAGCACGCTGTGATGTTTTGACCCTCTGGACAAGCTGTCCAGCAACTCTTTTGATTTTTGGAACCTGTCTTTGGAGTGCTCTGGGCCTGCCAGATAACAGCTGTTGCGATGTTGATGTCTGCTGTGGATGCTCCTCATCTGAGCTATTGGAAGCAGCACCCTCTTCCCCCAATGGATGCCAATCTGGGTCAACAACTGGGTCATCCATCACCTCCTCTTCAATGTCATGTGCACCTTCCTCTGTGTCACCGTGTATGGTGGTATAGTGTGCGGGAAGGGGCACCTGAGTCTCATCAGGGTCAGAATCTGGCTCTGTACACTGCGAGGACAATGTAGCGCTCTGAGTGAATGTACCAGCAGAATCATCTATCAGCGGCTGTGCATCAGTGCACTCCATGTCAGATTCATCTTGGCCTGGGTAATTCACCATTTCACTTGATAATCCAGGCATGGTATGTGAAAACAGCTCCATGGAGTAATCAGTAGTATGGCCTGCGTCATCCTTCAATCTTGGTTGTGGTGAAGGACACAAGGAAAGGTGTGGTTCATGAACATGAGCCTCCAATGACGACTCAGTGCTTTTACTTTTTACAACTTCAGAAGAGGAGGCGATAGAGCTGGAGGCTGAGTCAGCAATGTAAGACAAAACTTTTTCCTGATGCTCTGGCGTTAAAAGCGGTTTGCCAACTTCTAGAAAACTAAGCCTTCGAAGCCTTATGGAGCCAGACGATGACGCAGGCTCAACACCTCCTGCATTCGGTCCTATTTTGCTTTTGCCACTACCATCAGATCCACCACCAACACCATCATTACCAGCTGCCAACCCCCTCCCAATTCCACGGCCTCTTCCACCAGCCTTCCTCATTTTTGGTAGAAATGTAGACAAAATCCTACAATCTATATAGTAATGTAAAACAAGGTACAAGGTGTCTATAGGACAGGGGAGATTTAGATTTTCTGCAGACACTTGTGGACACTGGACACTTGGATTGTGTGAGGCCGACTGAATATGACAGCGCTATGTCACAGGCTCGATGGCACAGGTGTGAAAAAAGTGACTACAGGATAAGGGAGATTTTGAATTTCTGGGAGATTTTGAATTTCTGCAGACACTTGTGGACACTGGACACTTGGATTGTGTGAGGCCCACTGAATATCACAGCGCTATGTCACAGGCTCGATGGCACAGGTGTGAAAAAAGTGACTACAGGATAAGGGAGATTTTGAATTTCTGGGAGATTTTGAATTTCTGCAGACACTTGTGGACACTGGACACTTGGATTGTGTGAGGCCCACTGAATATCACAGTGCTATGTCACAGGCTCGATGGCACAGGTGTGAAAAAAGTGACTACAGGATAAGGGAGATTTTGAATTTCTACAGACACTTGTGGACACTGGACACTTGGATTGTGTGAGGCCCACTGAATATTACAGTGCTATGTCACAGGCTCGATGGCACAGGTGTGAAAAAAGTGACTACAGGATAAGGGAGATTTTGAATTTCTGGGAGATTTTGAATTTCTGCAGACACTTGTGGACACTGGACACTTGGATTGTGTGAGGCCCACTGAATATCACAGCGCTATGTCACAGGCTCGATGGCACAGGTGTGAAAAAAGTGACTACAGGATAAGGGAGATTTTGAATTTCTGCAGACACTTGTGGACACTGGACACTTGGATTGTGTGAGGCCCACTGAATATCACAGTGCTATGTCACAGGCTCGATGGCACAGGTGTGAAAAAAGTGACTACAGGATAAGGGAGATTTTGAATTTCTGGGAGATTTTGAATTTCTGCAGACACTTGTGGACACTGGACACTTGGATTGTGTGAGGCCCACTGAATATCACAGCGCTATGTCACAGGCTCGATGGCACAGGTGTGAAAAAAGTGACTACAGGATAAGGGAGATTTTAAATTTCTGCAGACACTTGTGGACACTGGACACTTGGATTGTGTGAGGCCCACTGAATATCACAGCATTATGTCACAGGCTCGATGGCACAGGTGTGAAAAAAGTGACTACAGGATAAGGGAGATTTTGAATTTCTGCAGACACTTGTGGACACTGGACACTTTTGGATTGTGTGAGGCCCAATGAATATCAGAGCGCTATGTCACAGGCTCGATGCAGCAGGTGTGAAAAAAGTGACTACAGGATAAGGGAGATTTTGAATTTCTGCAGACACTGGACACTTTTGGATTGTGTGAGGCCCAATGAATATCAGAGCGCTATGTCACAGGCTCGATGCAGCAGGTGTGAAAAAAGTGACTACAGGATAAGGGAGATTTTGAATTTCTGCAGACACTTGTGGACACTGGACACTTTTGGATTGTGTGAGGCCCACTGAATATCAGAGCGCTATGTCACAGGCTCGATGGCACAGGTGTGAAAAAAGTGAATTGTAGAATTGGGCAGAATAGGAATCTCCCTAGAGTGTAGGTCTGTAAGAACGGAACAAGTCCTCCACTTATCCTTCCACAGTGACACACAGATAGCTTCACTGTGGCTGTGATAACAGCAGTTACACGGTACTGTGTGAGGAGCGTACACCGCTGTATGGTGTGAATAAATGCACGCTCAGTACCTTAGCAGGACAAAAAAAAAATTGGGATTGCTTTTAAAAAAGCAGTTTGCAGAGCAGTGGGGAAACAGCAATGCAGCTGTCAGGAAGCCTTAGAAGGCAGCCTAACAACCAACACCGCTGATCCACCACAATATAGCCTCCCCTTGCACTGCACACACAGTGACTGGTGTGTTGCACAGGCAAAATCGCTAGCAGCAGAAGCAGTTTTTTTGTCTTCTTCCCTGCCTAACGCTCTCCCTACAGAATCAGCAACCTCTCCCTATACTAAGATCGGCAGAAGTAAGATGGCGGTCGGCGTGCACGCCCTTTTATAACCCCTGTGACGTCCACCAAAGCAAGCCAATCACTTGCATGCCCTTCTGAAAGATGGTGGCGACCCCTGCCTATGTCATCACGTTGCCCACAGTGTCCGTGGATCCTGATTGGCTGAAAAAGAGCGCTAAACAAACTTTTGAAACGCGACTTTGGCGCGTAAGTTGCCGACCTCGTGGCCGACCTCATCCTAGGGTCGGGTTTCGTTTCATGAAACCCGACTTTGCCAAAAGTCGGCGACTTTTGAAATTGTTCGACCCGTTTCGCTCAACTCTAGTGAGTATTACTTTTTTTTTAAATTGCAGCAGCAGCATATGGGGCATATTATTCTATGGAGCATCTTATGGGGCTATCAATATTTATGGAGTATCTTACAGTGCCATCAACTTTTAGGGAACATTATATGGGGTATATTATTCTATTGAGCATCTTATGGGGCCATTGTTAACCTTTTATGCAGCATTATATGGGGCATATTTTAATATAGAGCATCTTATGGGGCCATCATTAACCTTTGTGCAGTATTATATGGGGCATATTTTAATATGGAGCATCTTATGGGGCCATTATTAACCTTTGTGCAGCATTATATGGGGCATATTTTTGTATGCAGCATCTTATGGGGCCCATCATGAACTTTAGGGAGCATCTTATGGGGCTCATTATGAACTTTATGGAGCATTATATGGGGCTCCCGATTAAATATGGATATTCAAAAACATTTAACCTACTGATGTCTCAATTAATTTTACTTTTATTGGTATCAATTTTTATTTTTCAAATTTACCAGTAGCTGCTGCATTTCCCACCTTAGGCTTATACTCAAGTCAATAAGTTTTCCCAGTTTTTTGTGGCAAATTTAGGGGCCTCGGCTTATACTCAGGTCGGCTTATACTCGAGTATATATGGTAGGTAGTAAAAAAGAAATTCAGAAGTTTGTAAAAAAAAAAGTTTGTGTTGCTGATACACATATCATTTTTATTTTCTGTTGATGGAGCTGTGTGAGGGTTTGTTTCTTGAGCCCTTAGCTGATAGTTTTATTAATACCACATGGTACGCATGACATTTTTATATTTTTTCCGGCAGAAAAAAGACAGATTTAGTGACCAAAAAACTACAGTTCTGGGGTTTATTCTTTTTCTTTTTACGACATTAACCTTATGGATTACATTTCTTTTTTATAGAACAGACTCTTACAGACTTGATGATACCAAACATGTTTCACCTTTCACCTTTCATGTCTTAATTCTTCAGAGAGGAAAAAGGAGACACTCCAAAATTATATATATATATATATATATATATATATATATACACACACATATATATATATAAATATATACACAGTATATATATAAAATATGAAACAGGGAGATCACTCAGATCTCACTGCTGCCACCAGTTTCTCCAAGATAACAGCCAAGAGATCACACAGATTCCACTGCTGACACCAGTTTGCAGGGGAGGCAACTCCTCTTCCTTCATTCAGGACAATTACAAAATTTATTAACGAGTGATGGACGAGGCCGCAGCTGCTTCCACTACTAGGTCAGTTATTGGAGTACTCACAGTGAGCACATTATTATTATTATTTATTTCTATAGCACAATTGATTCCATGGTGCTGTACATAAGAAGGGGTTACATACAAATTACAGATATCACTTACAGTAAACAAACTTACAATGACAGACTGACACAGAGGGGAGAAGACCCTGCCCTTTCGGACTTACATGCTACAGGATGGTGGAGAAGGAGACAGTAGGTTGGTGGGTTGCAGCAGTTCCTTTGTTGGATGAGGTGATATCTCCGCTAGTTGTGAGGAGGTAGTGGGGTCATTGCAGGCTGTAGGCTTTCTTGAAGAGGTGGGTTTTTAGGTTCCATCTGAAGGATCCAAATGTGATTGATAGTCGGACGTGTTGGGGCAAAGATTTCCAGAGGAAGGGGCTATTCGAGAGAAGTCTTGGAGGCGGTTGGATGAGGAGCGAATAAGTGTGGAGGAGAGAAGGAGGTCTTGAGATGACTGGAGATTATGTGAGGGAAGATATCAGGAGATTAGTTCAGAGACATATGGGGGAGACAGGTTATAGATGGCCTTGTAGGTCAGTATTAGTAATTTGATCTGGATACGCTGAGGGAATGGAAGCCAGTGAAGAGATTTGCAGAGGGGAGAAGCGGAGGAGTAGCGAGGAGAGAGATGAATTAGTCGGGCAGCAGAGTTAAGGATGGACTGGAGAGGTGCTAGGGTGTTAGCAGGGCGACCACAGAAAAGGATGTTGCAGTAGTCGAGGCGGGAGATAATGAGGGCATGCTCAAGCATTTTAGTAGATTGAGGAAGGACGGATTCTGGAAATATTTTTGAGCTGGAGGCGACAGGAGGTAGAAAGAACTTGGATGTGTGGTTTGAAGGACAGGGCAGAGTCAGGGGTTACTCCGAGGCAGCGGACTTCCGGTATTGGGGAAGGCGTGATGTCATTAATTATGATAGATAGGTCAGGTAAGGAATATCTGAGATGGAGGAAAGATGATGAGTTCAGATTTGTCCACATTGAGCTTTAGGAAGCGAGAGGAGAAGATTGAGGATATGGCTAATAGACACTCTGGGATTCTGGACAGTAGAGAGGTGACATCTGGGCTAGAGAGGTAGATCTGAGTGTCGTCAGCATAAAGGTGGTACTGGAATCCATGGGACTTTATGAGTTGACCCAGGCCAAGGGTATAAATTGAGAAGAGTAGGGGTCCTAGAACAGAGCCTTGGGGAACTCCAACAGAGAGAGGGTGGGATGAGGAGGTAGTGTGGGAGTGGGAGATGCTGAATGTGCAGTTTGAAAGGTATGAGGAGATACAGTATAGGGCGAGGTCTTTGATGCCAAAGGAGGAGAGGATCTGTAGTAGGAGGCAGTGGTCAACTGTGTGAAATGCAGAGGACAGGTCTAGAAGCAGGAGTATAGAGTATTGTCCGTTTGCTTTGGCTGTAAGTAAATCGTTAGTAATTTTGGTCAGGGCTGTCTCAGTGGAATGACGGGGGCGGAAACCAGATTGTAGATTGTCAAAGAGCAAGTTAGATGAGAGGTGGGAGGAAAGTTCAGCATGGACGTGTAGCTCCAGGAGTTTGGAAGCGAATAGGAGCAGTGATATTGGGTGATAGCTGGACATAGCGGTTGGGTCAAGGGTTGGCTTTTTAAGGATAGGCGTGATTGTGGCATGTTTAAATGCAGAAGGGAGGGTACCAGACATTAGTGATAGGTTGAAGAGGTGGTTAGGGATGGGATAAGTGTGGTGGTGAGGTTGGGGAGGAAGTGGGATGGGATGGGGTCAAGTGCACAGGTTGTGAGGTGCAATTTGGAGAAGAGGCGATTAAGCTCCCCTTCAGTGATGTTGGAGAGGGAGGTTATGGGGTTTGGGCATTGGTCTGGTATACAAAGGGGTTGTGGTGGTTGAACAATGAAGACTTGCCTTTTTTGGTCGATCTTATTTTTGAAGTGTGTGGCAAAGTCCTCAGCAGAGATGAGGGAGGTTGGAGGGTCAGTGGTAGGCGGAGGAGGGAGTTGAAAGTTTTGAATAACTGTTTGGGATTGTAGGATAGGAAAGATATGAGGGTTGTGAAGCAGGCCTGTTTAGCAGAGGTGAGGGCAGATTTGAAAGCGAGTGTTGCCTGTTTGAATGCAGTGAAGTCATCTTGTGAATTTGTTTTCTTCCAATGCCGCTCTGCAGCCCTGGACACTTGCCGGAGCTTTTTAGTGGTGTTATTATTAGCTCCAGCTGCTGCTATTCACAGTCAGATGTTGTTGATGTAACATAGCTGGCATCTACCATGGGTAAAGGGAGCTCAGATCCTTAGTCTCCTCATACACATTCACTCCTGCGCTGATGTGTATGTACATCATTTTGCAGTGAGGTGTTAAGATTCCACAAATCCCTCTTTAATTGTGGAGTTGTACTGGTTTAAGTTGAAGTTATTTTTAAAAGCAATAATAGCAATAATAATTTACAAGTACACACCAGCAAGGTCAATACACTTATAATTTAATGATGTCTGTGATATCATTAATTTGGAATATAATAATAATTTGCAACAAGTACAAGTTTCACAGTATTCAGCATTAGACAGCATTAATGAGGTCTGGATTCACACAACATTCTTAAATGACTCATAATTGGTTTTGTGGTCTGGCAAATGATTGCTGATTTTGTAGCCTTCGTGGGAAAAACTGTGCATCGATGGACATAATCCAAGGTCACTCACTCGCAATCAGCACCCTATAACCAGTATGTGCATACCACGTGTAGCATACTCAGGAGAGTCTAAAATGTGAGCTATGTGGTCCTTCCATTGCTTGCGTAGATGCCTCTGATTTCACATGGGAAGGTAATTTTTTTAAATAAGAGATAAGCTGAAGGAGACTTTTCGTCTTTTTAAAACTCACATCATCTAAGACAGACATCAAAGAAGGAATAAAGAAACAACTGCACATCTTCCCTGGAGCTTTGCACATGATTGCTCACATAAAGCTGAATAAACATATTGTGAGATTGCTAATGCTTCTGACATTACAATAATGTTAACCAGAAACATGATAGACTGTAGATGCTTGTTCATTTAGTGAGAGGCATGTAACAACGGCTGCCAAGTGTTGTGCGTGCACTTGTCTCGTGAAGCTTGGAACTTTGCTACATGGATAAGAAAAGCGTGGATGCAGACACTTTAGACACTAGAAATCATATTCTCAATGTTCTCATCATTGTGTTCTGAAATCTTGGGCGAGTTCGGAAAAGAAAACTGATATAGCCCCACCGTTGGGTAGTACTGTGCAATGTTTATAATAATACTAAAAATTATACCTGGCATAGAGGAACAGGAAAAGAGGTACATTGTAGTGTCTACTTATAGAGAATAAGAGCAGATACTGAGAATTACACACGGTAAACAGGACAGGAGGAGTGGTACTGTGCAGTGTACATAAACAGGACAGGAGGAGTGGTACTGTGCAGTGTATATATACAGGACAGGAGACGTGGTACTGTGCAGTGTATATATACAGGCCAGGAGACGTGGTACTGTGCAGTGTATATATACAGGACAGGAGGAGTGGTACTGTGCAGTGTATATATACAGGACAGGAGGAGTGGTACTGTGCAGTGTATATATACAGGACAGGAGGAGTGGTACTGTGCAGTGTATACATATACAGGACAGGAGGAGTGGTACCATGCAGTGTACATATACAGGCCAGGAGGAGTGGGCCTGTGCAGTGTACATATACAGGACAGGAGGAGTGGTACTGTGCAGTGTATATATACAGGACAGGAGGAGTGGTACCATGCAGTGTACATATACAGGACAGGAGGAGTGGTACTGTGCAGTGTATATATACAGGACAGGAGGAGTGGTACTGTGAAGTGTATATATACAGGACAGGAGAAGTGGTACTGTGCAGTGTATATATACAGGACAGGAGGAGTGGTATTGTGCAGTGTACATATACAGGACAGGAGGAGTGGTATTGTGCGGTATATATATATATAAAGGACAGGATGAGTGGTACTGTGCAGTGCACATATACAGGACAGGAGGAGTGGTACTGTGCTGTGTATATATACAGGACAGGAGAAGTGGTGCTGTGTAGTATATACATATAGGACAGGAGGAGTGATACTGTACACTGTATATATACAAGACAGGAGGAGTGGTATTGTGCAGTGTATATATACAGGATAGAAGAAGTTGTACTGTGCAGTGTATATATGCAGGACAGGAGGAGTGGTACTATGCAATGTATCTATACAAGACAGGAGGAGTGGTACTGTGCAGTGTACATATACAGGACAGGAGGAGTGGTACTGTGCAGTGTATATATACAGGACAGGAGGAGTGGTACTGTGCAGTGTACATATACAGGACAGCAGAAGTGGTACTGTGCAGTGTATATATACAGGACAGGAGGAGTGGTACTGTGAAGTGTATATATACAGGACAGGAGAAGTGGTACTGTGCAGTGTATATATACAGGACAGGAGGAGTGGTATTGTGCAGTGTACATATACAGGACAGGAGGAGTGGTATTGTGCGGTATATATATATAAAGGACAGGAGGAGTGGTACTGTGCAGTGCACATATACAGGACAGGAGGAGTGGTACTGTGCTGTGTATATATACAGGACAGGAGAAGTGGTGCTGTGTAGTATATACATATAGGACAGGAGGAGTGATACTGTACACTGTATATATACAAGACAGGAGGAGTGGTATTGTGCAGTGTATATATACAGGATAGAAGAAGTTGTACTGTGCAGTGTATATATGCAGGACAGGAGGAGTGGTACTATGCAATGTATCTATACAAGACAGGAGGAGTGGTACTGTGCAGTGTACATATACAGGACAGGAGGAGTGGTACTGTGTTGTGTATATATATATGGGACAGGAGGAGTGGTACTGTGCAGTGTATATACAGGACAAGAGAAGTGGTACTGTGCAGTATTTTATACAGGACAGGAGGAGTGGTACTGTGCAGTGTATATATACAGGACAGGAGGAGTGGTACTGTGCAGTGTACATATACAGGACAGGAAACGTGGTACTGTGCAGTGTACATATACAGGACAGAAGAAGTGGTACTGTGCAGTGTATATATACAGGGCAGGAGGAGTGATACTGTACACTGTATATATACAGGACAGGAGGAGTGGTATTGTGCAGTGTATATATACAGGACAGGAGGAGTGGTACTGTGCAGTGTATATACAGGACAGGAGGAGTGGTACTGTGCAGTGTACATATACAGGACAGCAGAAGTGGTACTGTGCAGTGTATATATACAGGACAGGAGGAGTGGTACTGTGAAGTGTATATATACAGGACAGGAGGAGTGGTACTGTGCAGTGTATATATACAGGACAGGAGGAGTGGTATTGTGCAGTGTACATATACAGGACAGGAGGAGTGGTACTGTGCGGTATATATATATATAAAGGACAGGAGGAGTGGTACTGTGCAGTGCACATATACAGGACAGGAGGAGTGGTACTGTGCTGTGTACATATACAGGACAGCAGAAGTGGTACTGTGCAGTGTATATATACAGGACAGGAGGAGTGGTACTGTGAAGTGTATATATACAGGACAGGAGGAGTGGTACTCTGCAGTGTATATATACAGGACAGGAGGAGTGGTATTGTGCAGTGTACATATACAGGACAGGAGGAGTGGTACTGTGCGGTATATATATATAAAGGACAGGAGGAGTGGTACTGTGCAGTGCACATATACAGGACAGGAGGAGTGGTACTGTGCTGTGTATATATACAGGACAGGAGAAGTGGTGCTGTGTAGTATATACATATAGGACAGGAGGAGTGATACTGTACACTGTATATATACAAGACAGGAGGAGTGGTATTGTGCAGTGTATATATACAGGATAGAAGAAGTTGTACTGTGCAGTGTATATATGCAGGACAGGAGGAGTGGTACTATGCAATGTATCTATACAAGACAGGAGGAGTGGTACTGTGCAGTGTACATATACAGGACAGGAGGAGTGGTACTGTGTTGTGTATATATACAGGACAGGAGGAGTGGTACTGTGCAGTGTATATATACAGGACAGGAGTAGTGATGCTGTGCAGTGTAAATATACAGGACAGGAGAAGTGATGCTGTGCAGTGTATATATACAGGGCAGGAGAAGTGATGCTGTGCAGTGTATATATACAGGACAGGAGAAGTGGTACTGTGCAGTGTATGTATACAGGACAGGAGAAGTGGTACTGTGCAGTGTACATATACAGAACAGGAGGAGTGATAGTGTGCAGTGTATATTTACAGGCCAGGAGAAGTGGTACTATGCAGTGTACAGTATATATACAGGACAGGAGGAGTGGTACTGTGCAGTGTATATAAATAGGACAGGAGGAGTGGTACTGTGCAGTATATATACAGAATGGGAGAAGTGGTACTGTGCAGTGTATATATACAGGAAGGGAGAAGTGGTACTGAGCAGTGTATATATACACGACAGTTGGTACTGTGCAGTGTATATATACAGGAGAGGAGAAGTGGTACTGTGCAATGTATATATACTGGACAGGAGGAGTGGTACTGTGCAGTGTATATATACAGGACAGGAGGAGTGGTACTGTGCAGTGTATATACACGACATGAGACGCTGTACTGTGCAATGTATGTAAATGACAGGAGAAGTGGTAATAAAGGTATTTATAATTATACCTAGTATACAAGACAGGAGAAGTGGTACTGTGCAGTATATATATAGAGAGAGTAAAACAGATACTGAAGATTACACCCATATAGGAGAAGTAGTATAGTGCAGTTTATATACAGTGGTTGAATAGTAATAAAGTAATATAATTCTAAAGAGATTGCTGACTTGAATTTCTCACCAGATGTTAATAACTGAGAATTACACTGCATAAACCAACGAACCCGGCCTTCCTGCTACGGGATACTGCCTGCTTCAGGAGCAAACAACAAAAGATCCAGCTTTCCTTTATAAGGAAACAAAGCTCCAGAACTTGCACCTCCAGGCCCACCCCACACTAAATGTTCTAGAAGGCTAGGTATTTATCCTCTGGACTCCTCCCACTCTATAGCTGTTCAATAAAAAAAGCATTAAACCTGGCAAAGTAGCAGTAAACATGGCTGATTAAGCCATTTCAGCACTTTGTGTTATGGAGCAATTTCTTAGGCTACTATCATTGAAGCTAACACCCTTAGTGAAACATACCATACCAATTATGTTTTATTATACATAGACTTCTTGTGTCTGGATATCTCAAGCAAGATTAGCTAGCCAATGGGATTGTTAAGTTTTAAAAATGGACATGCAGTGCTTGTGTCCCAGGAGCAAGGGGACTGTGGTCAGTCAGACCTGCATTTCAGGAAAAGGAACACTTCATGTTGGGTCCCCAAAGCTGAGGAACCAAGGTCAGGGGGGACCCAAGTTATCAAACGGACAACCCAAGGGTCAATCTGGGTTAAAAGCGACTGTACCCATGCGTATTCAGGAGAGTGTTTTATGTGTGCCAAATGGCCAGTTTATAGAAATGTACTAATGTAGCGCATGATTGTCATGATCCATTTTTGGATCTGTCAGATTCTGGATTCTCTGATATAACCTTTCCCCCCCCCGTTGGCCGCTGGTGTTACTACAGCTGTAGTTGATCTGCTTGTGGGTTTTTGCCCCCAGTGGTGTTACTGCATGTTAAGATTAGTCAGCTGCTGGTGACCACTCCCTCCTTCCTATATAAGGTCACCTGGTACACCAGCTAGCTGATGGTAATACTGGTCATTCACTAACCAACCTTTCTGAAGAGAGGAGTGATCTGGCGCAGTTGGTGAGATCTGAGGGGTTGGTGAAGTATTGGGCGTTGGAGTAGTGTGGGGAGGTTGGTGAAGTATTTGGGCGTTGGAGAATTCTAGGGCGGTTGGTGAAGTATTTGGCGTTGAAGTAGTCTGGAGTGGTTGGTGAAGTATTGGGTGCTGGAGTAGTCAAGGGCAAGTGAGGGATTGAGGTATCCTGGTCGGCGACAGGTTGAAAGAACCTGTATAGGGAACGTGAGGAGAGTCAGGGCTCTTCCTTAGGAGAGTGTAGGAGGTGTCCACTTCCCCATTCCCTATCAAAGGGCCCACCGCTGTAATTGTTTCCCCGGTGTCCCCTTGTTTGTCTTGTTGTTTTGTGACAGACCGATCGTCAGGTCGCGTCACGCAAAGCCAGACATACCAAGACAATGATATTTTTTTATGCTTAAAAATGTTTCCTAAAGTTTTAAAAAGATGTTTACTCAAATGTGCGGTATGCTACCAGTACTGTATGGTCAGGGACGATCATGTTTTAGGAGGGAGGTATGTAAGAGTATGTCAGGGACAAGCATGCTCTTTGTCCCTTCCTAATAAAACGAGTACGCTTTTATAACAATGTCAATAATGTGGTGAAATGCTTATAATGTTTAATAGCGGTTTAATGTGGATAATTCATGTTTATTACTTAAGTGTATTTTTATAGCAGTGTATTAATGTGCTAAGGATAGGTCTAGTATAGAAACGGTTATGGCTTTATGGACTTTCCCCAGGTGCGAGGGGTAGGAGTAGGTAATTGAACACTTTCTGGTTCAGTTAGTTGGGAAGAGATATAGATTAGATAGAGTTGTAGATATGATATTGACAGATCAAAAGAAAGGCAGATTAGGCCAGTAGGCAAAATAGTACGGAAAAGCACAGGAGTTTTTAGGGAACATCATATGGATGGCTGCCACTAATTTCAGTGGTCCCTCCTAGGATATATGAACCGAAATAGCTATGGAAGCAGGTGCCTTTGTCATCTCCCAGAAAGGGGAGCCAGATGGGAAACAGAGTCAGAGAAGTGAGCCAGAAAGCATGGGAACTGCGGAGCCAGAAAGAGCATCTCAGGGGCCAGAGGTACCAAGAATGGAAGGGAGAGCTCAGGCTGCAAAGACTGACAGAGTGGAAACATGCTATACTGTAACTGCGATGGAACATGCTGATGTTAAGTAAAGTTGTATTATTAAATATGAATACAGAGATTGTCGTTGCTTGTGTGGTGGCATCCGGATCCTGGATCACTGAACCAGCGGAGACTTCAAGCGAAAAATTGAGTGTTATACACTACACCAAAACCACACGACAGACAGGACACATTTTGATAATAGGGGGCCAGGGTGTGGGAGAACAGCAGCCCCTTGCCCAGGACTACCGCCCTGTGCCCCTTACATTATATCTACTGCAAGAACAAGAGGATTTGGTATTGTAATTCAACTCGGTCTTTCTTTCTCTCAACATCATCTGAGACGGGAAAGTCGGGAGGCCTATATACACAATAGATTGTTAGTTTGTCCAAACAAATTAACATTTGTGGTCTGCATTACTCTATTAATGTTCTTTAATAGTATAAAAAAAAATAACTGAAGGAAATTTTATGATAAATAAAGTTCTAAATATCTATAAGTAGCAAATAACGGTTTTCTCTAGGGAGGTAATCATTAACATAATTAAAATGGCCATCACTTTGTAACACCGACAGAGACTTGTCCTAGAATGTTAGGACAGGTGTATGTAAGCATGTGCAGTAGAAGCTCCTCTGCTGTGACCTGGAGATTCCTGTATTATGTGTTGTCTTTCAGAAAGGGTTGACAGCAGTGTGAGCAGTTTTTTCTTACTTTAGCACTCCTGGTATCTCCAATATTACATCAGAAAGACAGGATGGACAACAGTGAAAGCAGTCACTTCTTACCTCAGAACCCCTGGCATCTCCAGTATTAGATCAGACAAGAAATACATCAGTATTAGAAAAACAGGATGGACAGTAAAGTGAGCAGCCTCTTCTTACCTCAGAACCTTGTTATCTCCAGTATTAGATCAGAAAGAGAGGATGGACAGCAGTGTGACAGGGTGGACAACAGTGCAAGCAGCCTCTTCTTTCCTCAGAATCCCTGGCATCTCCAGTATTAGATCAGACAGAAAATATATTAGTATAAGAAAGATAGGATGGACAGCTGTGTGAGCAGACTCTTCTTACCTCAGCGGCTCTGCATCTTCCATATTAAAGCAGAATGTGCACTAGGAGCACATTTTCCTACACATGAAGTGGGTAGGAGCTTTTACTGCACATGCTAGGGCAGGTTTCTTTACGTATATATTTTTTGTATTCTGGTAAAGCCCCCATTTACAATAGGTGATGACAAAGTATACAGCCTTGTCTCATCTCCACCACTCGATCTGGTGACATCTGGCTGTGGGTTTTCCCTCTCTGTTGGACCACAGTCTGTATTGTCTTTGTCCAACTGCTGATAATGCCCTTGTCTTTGATTTGTTGTGTTGCTTCTGTGTAGGTGTTTTCACATCCTCCTATTGGCTTGTCTTATCACATCTTGGGAGGGGCTATTTATACTATCTGGCACTTGTAGTCTTTGCTGGCTATATTCAATGTTTGATGGTGTATGGAGACCCAGCTTCGCAGCTAGTGATTATCTTACCTTATAAATCCCTGTTGCTTTTCTTACAGTTTGTTTACATGTATTCTCCCCAGTTCCCTTTTCTTTCTTTTACTCTTAGGGCAGGGGGAGGTTTTCCATTTGCTTTCTGGTTCTTTTTATTTTCCCAAGGGGTGCGCGCTTGCTAATGGACACCAGCACGGGTAATGGCTGAAATCTCTTTTTGACTCTTGACCTCCCTCTTCCCTCCATTTTTGGGTTAGATGTAGCTATACTCTGACAGGATGTAATCATTGCTACTCCCAGTTACATGTATGGGGGCATAGAAGGTGGAAGAGGGATTGGGTCCCACGACATTTCCCCCATTCGTTTGGGTTAGTAATGTTACTGTCTATGTAGACGCATTATACAATTTTGGATATATGTTTGGGGTCCATAGGGTAGTATACTGGCCTTATCCTGGTGTCTGGTGCTCATTGTGCAGCACGTTTTATTCCAATTATGGTGCATTCTGACCTGTGTCAAATGGCTTTGTCTTTGTTTGTAACACTGTGTGATGATTTTTAAATAACTTTGTGTATTAATAAAAATAAGATTTATACTGATTTCTTGTTATTTCTATGGATTTTTGGCTCCATTCTCCTGTGTGTCCTAGATTTATCATCTAGCCTGTGTGAGTGTGCATATACAGTCATAACAATACCTACAGTATGTTGGAACTCCAGCGACCAACTGTAATCTAAGGGGGAACCTGGCATTAAGTGTTTATGTGTTTAATTTCCATGCAGAACCATCATAGGGAAAATTAAGTATTGCAAAGTGCCCAAACAACTAGTGTTTCATCTATGGTCTGTCCATGTAACGCAGCACAGGAGTGGGCTGTCCAGTATAGGGTGATATGCTAAAACAGTGTATGAAAATTGGCAAACCAAACTCTGAAAATAAATCTGGAATAATAATGAGGACTCTAAATATAATTTTAAAAAATACACATCTCACTCTTCAGGGAATAGTAATAAAATGTCCATGTAAGGTTAGATTTTTTTTTCTTTTTATGTTAAAAAGATACAATGAGGATTTAAATCAAAATATATTTGGAACAGCTAGCAAGTCTGAAGCCATGTTTCAAATACATTAGGTGTGGTCTGATACTCTGATACTAAAACATAAATTAAAGTAAATTCAAACCTGCTCTGGAAGGAATGATACAAAGGAAACAGAAGGTTATGGGAAATGCCTCTGGATAGAAGATCGATGAACTGGTTGGGAAAAAGAATGAGCCAATTTAAACATGGGTAATTTAAATCACTGCGTCTGAATGAACCACTTCCAAGGTTATTTCCACAGAACATTTGATAAAGATGTTATTAACGAAAAAAAAAGGTGGTTTCATAACATAATCTTTCATTTCTAATATATCCAAAGAATGATTGCTGTTGACTAAAACATACATTGCAGTAATAGTAAGAGCCATGCATTTGTTACATCTACCAGCCCTGTTACAAGAATTTGATTTCAGGTTAATTTGAAACTTATAACATAAATGATTTCACCCAATAAGTCACCACTGATAGATTCCTGATGGGTGCTGAGAACTCCTCTATGTCATACCCATAAAAAAAATTCTTAAATAACTCTGTTATGGTCCTGAGTAGTGATGAGCGAGTATACTCATTACTCGGGTTTCCCCGAGCATGCTCTGGTGGTCTCCGAGTATTTGGGCGTGCTCGGACATTTAGTTTTTGTCACCTCAGCTGCATGATTTGCGGCTGCTAGACAGCCTGAATACATGTGGGGATTTCCTAACAAACGGGTTTTACAGCTGTCATGTGGATGTAAAAAATGGGCAAATTGTAGATAAGCTGCACACAAGTCGTAGTGGCATGTGATGTGCATTTACAAAAAGTCTATGGCAAATGAGTCGCATAATTGGAAACAATTATGACTTCTATAGTCAAATTGTCTCTTCAGAGAGGAAGAGGACTTGAACTCTAGTGCCACATATTGAAAGTAGCAATCCTAAAAGTCAATGACGACCCTTTAACGACCCTTGTTACATGAATTAGGATAAAAGCCAAAACCAGAATCTCAATTTGCAGACACTGTGTTTTGGGGTACTGCCCCTCGTCAGTGCAAAG
The DNA here is from genome assembly GCF_039654945.1 of Dendrobates tinctorius. NCBI lineage: Eukaryota > Metazoa > Chordata > Amphibia > Anura > Dendrobatidae > Dendrobates > Dendrobates tinctorius. The sequence goes on from NW_027361679.1 coordinate 63,812,534, forward strand.
TGTGAGATCTGGTTTGGCTGTGTGAGAGGCGTCTGACCGACATCCAAGAAGTATCGCTTCTCCTTGCGGAGAATGACATGCTAAGCATGCGAGATGAGGAGACTTAAAGCTGCAATGCTTATTTCCCAGAGGAGCATTGCGGCTTTAAGTCTCCTCATCTCGGCATGCTTAGCATGTCATTCTCCGCAAGGAGAAGCGATACTTCTTGAACTTCTATAGTCAAAAGAGGTCAAAGGTCGTAATGGGAAACCAAATTTATATGATGTGATGTCACATGTTAGTGTCACAGAACATGTATCGCTTTGAAGGCCAAGTCTTATGTAGACCGGGGTCTCCATTGTAACAGATTACCAAGCTTGTGATGGCTACTTTTGCAGTTGTATGCTCATCAATTAGTTAATTTGTCAAATTTATTTCAATAAGTAGAAGAGGATATGTAGAAGATACGTCTAACTGCCAGATTGCACAACAAAAGTTTTTTTCGAGCATGGGCAAAAACTTGAGTACTGGGAAGAAACTCAAACATGAGGAGGACACAAACATTCAATGCATTTGTTGCTCTTGGTGGGATTCTAAGTCTAGATGCTTGCCCTTGAGCCACCATGATGTCCATTTCTCTATTATGTGTTCTGTTGAGTCTATTATGTTTCTCTCTCTGTATGGCTGTTATTTGCACTAAGTGTGTTAGGCGTCAGGATTCCCCCTATGCACAAGAGGAATCCCAAGCCATATCATCTCCTGCGGGCCTCCATTCAGTCTCGGCCACAGCGGATCCTGCTCAGCAGAGACGTCCTTCTCAGCGTATTGCTCAGACCCTTGCTGTTCGATTGATTGCTGCTGCCTCTCCAGGTTCAGCTATGGCAATCAACAGCAAACAGCAGTGAGCAGTCATTCCTGAGACTAAGACCGGGTTTTGCCCTACTGAGCATGCTCATGAGGTGGCGACCTCTCATTGGTGGTCAACAGGGAACAGCGTTCTTTTTTGTTGTCGCTGCGGCTCTGTGGAGCAACAGAGTTTGCCGCTGTTCACACCAGGTGACATTTAACGTGTTTTCGGTCCTCAACCACCATCTTGTTACGCCATTACTTAGCAGCAGGTTCCATCTCTGCACGGTGGACCCCGGGTTGCGAACGCACCTTATTATTATACTTTATTTGGTGCGTTCCGCAAACCCTAGCAAAGTGTTTCTCTATTATATGTGTGATCTGTGTCACTGTTTGCTAAACTTATAGTACAAGAGTAGTTTTGGAATCTGATTTTTTTTTATGGGATGTGGCTAACCAATAGGCAAGTATGGTGCTACAAACTATGCTATAATTTAACCATTAAATGCATGTATTTCAACCAGTAAGTATATCATAATATGATTCAGCGTTATGTCATCTATGACATGGTGTCTGCTCTTTTTTACATGGTTGTGAAAGAAAAGGTAGGTGGGTCTCACAGAAAAATCCTATACAGGACAGCTTCTAACCTAGACAAACCCTACGTATGTAAAATGGTTTGTGGATGGATTATTGTTGATACAGAATTGCCTCTACTACAGCATGGAAACAGTCTAAAGTCTCATCACCATGGTCCTGATTCATGAATTTTTTTTGCCAAAAAAGTGACATAATAGCTTTGAAAAGTTGTAAAATTTTAGCTTTTTCACACCAGTTTCTCCCTTATCCTCATGAATCAGGAGCATCTGATTCCAAAAGCACCAGTCTTGATTAATTGCCAAGTGAACACTAGATAAATTTGCTTGCAATTTTCGACAATCTGCGGGATTTTCTGCATGTTCTGAAACATGATTTTCATGTATAAATTTTGGAAAGAACACATTGTGTTTTTCCTGTAAAGCTTAAAAAATTTGTTTTACTACAACAGACAGCAGACAGGACAGAGAGCAGAAACTCCTGCTGCAGCTCATTGTTCTCACAATTGGTTGCTTCAGTGATGGATCTATTTGTGATATATACACACGTGATCAAAATTGTTGGTAGTGACAGAAAAAACCACAATGGCCACAGACATAACTTGAATCTGACAAAAGTAATAATATATAAAAATTGAATGAGAATGAACAAATGAAAGTCAGACATTGCTTTTCAACCATGCTTTCACACAACTTTTAAAAAATAAAACTCATGAAATAGGCCTGGACAGAAATGATGGTACCGCTGAAAATAATGTGACGGGACATGTTAAGTCATGGTGTGTCCACTAAGTAGCATCACAGGTGTCTACAATCTTCGAATCCGTGAGTGGGCCTGTATAGAAGGCTACAGATACTCACTGTGCTGTTTGGTGACATGGTGTGTATCACCACTCAACATGGACCAGAGGAAGAGAAGGAAATAGTTGTCTCAGGAGATTAGAAATAAAATTATAGACAAACATGTTAAAGGTAAAAATTATAAGACCATCTCCGAGCAGCTTGTTGTTCCTGTGACTTCAGTTGCACGTATTCAGAAATTTAAGCTCCATGGGACTGTAGCCAACCTCCCTGGACGTGGCCGCAGGTGGAAAATTGGTGACAAATCAAAGAGATGGATAATACGAATGGTAACAAAAGAGTCCAGAATAACCTCTAAATAGATTAAAGGTGAACTTCAAGATCAAGGAACATCAATGTAAGATCACACCATCCGTCGTTGTATGAGCCAAAGTGGACTTCATGGGGGACGACCAAGGAGGACACCATTGTTGAAAAACAATCATAAAAAAGCCAGACTGGAATTTGCCAAACTCTATGTTGACAAGCCAAAAAGCTTCTGGGAGAATGTCCTATGGACAGATGAGACAAAAATGGAACTTTTTGGCAAGGCACATCAGCTCTATGTTCACAGAGCTTTTTTAAACATTCTGTGGAAGCATGGTTGAAAAGCAATGTCTGACTTTCATTAGTTCATTTTCATAGATTTTTTATTTATTATCACTTTTGTCAGATTCAAGTTATTTCTGTGACCATTGTGGATTTTTCTGTTATTAAACGAGGGGTGCCAACAATTTTGACCACGTGTGTAATTTGAATGCATATTTGCTTTTACTTTTTAACTATAACTGCTATGTATGTAATGAATACTTTTATAAAAAAAAAATAAAGAAAAATGTACATTAGCTTGCAAAAGATATTCGCCTCATTTGGCATTATTCATGTTTTGCTACCTCAGAACCTGGACTTCACTGTTTCTTTAGGGTTGCATCAGTACATATAAATAACATGTATACAACACACTGCACACAGGTAGACTTCCTTTCACTAAGCATGTGACTCATGAATGGGCCGAATCACAAAAGGGGTGAATACATATGCACATATCATTGTTTAGTTCTTTGATCCCATAAATTTAATTTATTCCGATATTTTTCTCACTTCATCTGCTTAGACTATTTAGTGCTGATGCATCACATACAAATTGGCTAAAAAAATATTTAAACAAATTTTGTAATGTACCAAAATAGGTAAAAAGCCAAGGAGGGGGGTAAATACTTTTGCAAGCTGCTGTAGCATGATAAAGAAAGAAAGGAGGAATAATTGATCTATTGTGATATAATTACAACATGAGACTAAATGGGAGTTTACACAATTCACAAAAATATCCTTATTTCCCTCTGAGCTTTCCAGTGAACATATGATGTGATTTCCTATCTGCAGCTTTTAAGACGTGCTGTTTAGGGAGAGCGTCACTCCATGTGCCCTCCGGGTCTCCATGATGCGATCACAGGGTGCTAAGACTGTGTTCACACGTTGCGTTTTTTTTCGCGTTCTAACCAAATCAAATGCTTAAAAAACACTTAAAAGAAGCTTCCCATTCATTTTAATGAATTCCGTAAAAAAACTGTGATTTTCTCTATAAACTTACATACAAATAACATAATAAAAACCTAATCCTGGAATAAAAAAAGTTATGGCTCTTAGAAAAAGGAATGTAAGTAAAAAATTAATGTACAAAAACAGTAAAATGCCATGTCTGACTCATAAAAAGATTAAATTCACAGTTGATTTTTCAAGATTTGGTCATGTAGGTAAGAGGTTGGATTCATAGCCAAATCAACTGTGCTGTATGCTGCTATGGTTGAGGCTTTTGAATGGCAGCTGGCAACTCTGGTGGCTTCAAAAAGTTCACTTCTGTTTTATAATGCTGATATGCAGAACTATTGTGCTTGATTTTTTTCTTTTTTTGGCATTGTTTTTATTTCAGAAATGTCATACTTATAGTAGAAACATCTTTAGGCCACGTTCACACGTTCAGTATTTGATCAGTATTTGTAAGCCAAAATCAGGAGTGGGACAATCAGAGTAAAAGTATAATAGAAACACGTCACCACTTCTGTATTTATCACCCACTCATGGTTTTGGCTTACAAATACTGAGGTAAAATACTGACCAAATACTGAGGTAAAATACTGACCAAATACTTAGGTAAAGTACTGACCCAATACTGAGGTAAAATACTGACCCAATACTGAGGTAAAATATTGACCAAATACTGAGGTAAAATACTGACCAAATAGTGTACATGTGAAAATGGCCTTATACTGAGAATTAATGTTTAGTACACCTTCTACGTTATGGTGGCTAAAATCTACTACTGAGGTCTCTAGAGCTATAATTACCTTCCGCAAATTTCCAAAGTTAAATTACACTTTTCTATTAAACTTTTGTATTTTTTTAAGCAATTTTTTTTTACGTAAAATACCATATTACTTATCAGAAAATGTACTCTTTTGTTATTTTAATAGACCTTTTATTTATTTTTTCCCCGCTTAGAAATTTACTGTCCATTCCAGCTGTGACAGGAAGTCTTTGGAGGATCTACAGAACAGATACATTTCCAGAAATTTATAGTCACATGTCCACTAAGCTCAAAAGATGTATATTATCGAACCTTACACTAGTTCACACTTTGTTAAGGTCATAGCACTTGACTGGTCAAGAAAGTGATCCATTTCTTCAGTCCAATTTGAATTTATGGTCAAAGAAGTGAAAGAAAATGCATAGCACTTGTTACAAGTTGATGGATGTGTATGATCATGCAACCAGAAGAGAGTCTCTGATACCAACTGGAGGTCATTGAAAGGAAAGTATATACAGTCGTTAAAAACTGCCTAGCTGTTTCAAATTGCAACTGCTAAGATGGTTGAACATGCTTTCAAAGATGTTGGGCTCGTTGACAGGGGTCATAATGAGGATTGGGGTCAAACTATTGAGGAGTTCACAAAGCAAGCAACTAAGGCTAAGTTCACACGTAGCGGAATTCCCGCAGTAGTTACAGCGAGAATTCCGGATTCAATTCCGCGGGAAAATCGCATTTTAAATTCACGCGATTTTCCCATGGAAAAACTAGCATTTTGAAAGCGTAATTAGCTTGCAGAATGCTAGCGTTTTCCAAGCGATCTGGAGCATCGCTTGGAGAACTGATTGACAGGTTGGTCACACTTGTCAAACATAGTGCCTATGCAGCATCAGTAGTAAAAGATAGGATGTAAAAAATAATAAAAAAATAAAAAATATTGCTATTTTCACCTTCCGGCATCCCGTGCAGCCTTCCCGCCTCTCTCCACACTTCCGGCATCTTCCGGTCCCAGTAATCCTTTGTGCGAATGACCGCGAGACGTCGCGCTCCCGCGACGTCATTGCGAATGACCGTGAGACGTCGCGCTCCCGTGAGACCGTGACATCATCGCGGTCATTCTCGCAAAGGATTACTGAGACCGGAAGATGCCGGGAGCGTGGAGAGAGGCGGGAAGGCTGCGCGGGACGCCGGAAGGTGAGAATAACAATATTTTTTATTTTAATTCTATTTTTTACAAGGATATGGTACCCACAGCCCGGAGGACAGTCTCCTCTCCTCCGGACTGTGGGTACCATCCGCAAATGTTCTGCTTACTTTTCGCATGGTGTGCACAGCCACATGTGGAAAGTAAGCAGAACAATGCATTCCTATGTGGGCGGAATCACCACAATTCCGCTAAATTAATGAGCATGTTGCGTTTTTTTACCGCAAAGCGATTCCGCCACGGAAAAAACGCAGCATTAGCACCGCACTGCAGAATCCCATAGGAATGCATGGGATGCTTATTTTTCGCATTTTCGTGGCAAAATCACACATTTAAAACCGCCGCAAAAAACGCGAAAAGAAAACGCGACGTGTGAACGCAGCCTAATAGTGGAAAATAAATTCACAGCAGGGTCTTCTATAGGTAGGTATCAAGACTGTACTATGTCTAAAATATCTAGTTTCTCATCTGACCAACTTGATAACGACTTACTTAATTATTAGTGTTGACTGTAGTTAAATTGATTTTCTTATGGATTGCTTTTTTAAGTTGTCTAAAAGACAAAATAATCAGTCATGTAAGACTGTTGTTACGAAAATTAAAGTTTTCCCTACAATACAAAGCATGCAAAGTATTTTCCTACCACAAATCGGCATTTTTACCAGACATCAGTCAGCAGAAAATGTCTTTCACTGGGCACACTTGTCTGTGGGTGGGTCAATAGCCTGGCATGACTTGACCTCCTTCAGACTTTCTGTATTCGTTTCTCATGGTTCTCTGCTTCTGGGCACACAACCTTTTTTTCAGCCTAAGAACAGTGCAATCAGGGCTCCTTACACCCTGGGGAGTGAATACAGGGTGTATATTATCTGCACATATCCTCCACTTTTGAGGTTATGAACTCCTGACTCCTTTACTTAAGTACAGGTCATATATATACCCCTCCCAAGGTTTTCAAAAGGGATGATCAGTGTTGAGAATAACACTATCTATGTGCACCATGGGTGATCAGGAATGCTATCAAGAAGCTTGCAGTGTGAATGAGCAAGCTATGTGCTTTCATGTGAAAAGCGGGTCGGCCATGATTGTATGCTCTAATCAGGAGGAGTGCATGCATGATTGCTATAAGGAAGCCACATTATGGTAGAACAGATATGGTAGACAACTCAGAACAAGTTCTGTAACACCATATACTGTATATACGGTATGTGACATGTATTATTATATAGAAGAGTATTGTATTTGTGAGAAAAACTTTTTAAAGTGGATCCAATTTCATGCTACATTGCTGCATACATTCTTAAAAAAATTTATTTGACTTACAGCTGTGGCCAAAAGTATTGACACCCCTGCAATTCTGTCAGATAATACTCAGTTTCTTCCTGAAAATGATTGCAAACACAAATTCTTTGGTATTATTATCTTCATTTAATTTGTCTTAAATGAAAAAACACAAAAAAAATTGTCCTAAAGCCTAATTGGATATAATTCCACACCAAACATAAAAAAGAGGGTGGACAAAAAGTATTGGCACTGTTTGAAAAATCATGTGATGCTTCTCTAATTTGTGCAATTAACAGCACCTGTAACTTACCTGTGGCACCTAACAGGTTTTGGCAATAACTAAATCACACTTGCAGCCAGTTGACATGGATTAAAGTTGACTCAACCTCTGTCCTGTGTCCTTGTGTATGAGCATGGAGAAAAGAAAGAAGACCAAAGAACTCTCTGAGGACTAGAGAAACCAAATTGTGAGGAAGCATGAGCAATCTCAAGGCTACAAGACCATCTCCAAAGACCTGAATGTTCCTGTGTCTACCGTGCACAGTGTCATCAAGAAGTTTAAAGCCCATGGCACTGTGGCTAACCTCCCTAGATGTGGACGGAAAAGAAAAATTGACAAGAGATTTCAACGCAAGATTGTGCGGATGTTGGATAAAGAACCTCGACTAACATCCAAACAAGTTCAAGCTGCCCTGCAGTCCGAGGGTACAACAGTGTCAACCCGTACTATCCGTCAGCGTCTGAATGAAAAGGGACTGTATGGTAGGAGACCCAGGAAGACCCCACTTCTTACCCTGAGACATAAAAAAGCAAGGCTGGAGTTTGCCAAAACTTACCTGAAAAAGTCTACAACGTTTTGGAAGAATGTTCTCTGGTCAGATGAGACAAAAGTAGAGCTTTTTGGGCAAAGGCATCAACATAGAGTTTACAGGAGAAAAAAAGAGGCATTCAAAGAAAAGAACACGGTCCCTACAGTCAAACATGGCGGAGGTTCCTTGATGTTTTGGGGTTGCTTTGCTGCCTCTGGCACTGGACTGCTTGACCGTGTGCATGGCATATGAAGTCTAAAGACTACCAACAAATTTTGCAGCATAATGTAGGGCCGAGTGTGAGAAAGCTGGGTCTCCCTCAGAGGTCATGGGTCTTCCAGCAGGACAATGACCCAAAACACACTTCAAAAAGCACTAGAAAATGGTTTGAGAGAAAGCACTGGAGACTTCTAAGGTGGCCAGCAATGAGTCCAGACCTGAATCCCATAGAACACCTGTGGAGGGATCTAAAAATGGCAGTTTGGAGAAGGCACCCTTCAAATATCAGGGACCCGGAACAGTTTGCCAAAGAAGAATGGTCTAAAATTACAGCAGAGCATTGAAAGAAACTCATTGATGGTTACCGGAAGCGGTTGGTCGCAGTTATTTTGGCTAAAGGTTGTGCAACCAAGTATTAGGCTGAGGGTGCCAATACTTTTGTCTGGCCCATTTTTGGAGTTTTGTGTGAAATGATCAATGTTTTGCTTTTTGCTTCATTCTTTTTTGTGTTTTTTCATTTAAGACAAATTAAATGAAGATAATAATACCAAAGAATTTGTGTTTGCAATCATTTTCAGGAAGAAACTGAGTATTATCTGACAGAATTGCAGGGGTGTCAATACTTTTGGCCACAACTGTATGTTTGATTAAAGATTACTTTATGACCATAGTACATATCACTTTGCATATTCAAAAACATCTTGTTATAATGAAAGATACAACATTCATTCTGTCCTCTGCTTACTATCTTGGAACAATCATCAGTTTAAAAAGAAGGGTTTAAAAGGAAATGAAAATTAAGAAGTGTCTGCATCTTGGTTTCCATTCTTGTAGGTAGCTGCATAACTGCGTCTTCAATAACATTTCTGGAGTTAACCACCTTTCTAAAAAGGAAACAAGACAAGTAACTACTTCAATATTAAAACATGGAATTCAGGAACAATGAGGGAAATTAGAAATGACAAAATTGCCATCTTTAATTGTGCCAAGACACTTTGTCTCGCTAATGCAGAAAGCTCAGGTTTTTTTTGCAGACTACACATCTATTCTTTGGTAGATACGTTCTACTAGCTATAAGTACACTGCCAAAATATAGCAATGAAACAGAGCTTTGCTGGCACAAGCAACAGCCAGCTTGGACTCCCTATATCCTTCCATATTCAAATCTTGTTAATAGATCAGACTGAAAAGTCATTTTAATTTTTTATTCACAAGAGTGTAACTTTAGAATGTGAATAAAATACTTTGCAAACTAAGAGAATATGGAGGTAGCTTGCTAATGCCATTATATGAAACAGTCTAGGAAGTACAATGCACCATATATTTTGTAGGAGGCAAACTGTAATATACACAATACTGGCACCTTACACAAGCTGTTTGCATTTGATTGTGGGTAAACATTCATTAGCATTTTGTACCTTCATAATACACCATTGGGGGTTGGCTGCATCAAGCAGTAAACTGGTATTTAACCCCTTCACCCCCAAGGGTGGTTTGCACGTTCATGACCGGGCCAATTTTTACAATTCTGACCACTGTACCTTTATGAGGTCATAACTCTCGAACGCTTCCATGGATCCCGGTGATTCTGACATTGTTTTCTCGTGACATATTGTACTTCATGTTAGTGGTAAAATTTCATTCAAATAACTTGCGTTTATTTGTGAGAAAAACGGAAATTTGGCAAAAATTTTGAAAATTTCGCAATTTTCCAACTTTGAATTTTTATGCCCTTAAATCACAGAGATAAGGCACACAAAAAACTTGATAACTAACATTTCCCACATGTTTACTTTACATCAGCACAATTTTGGAACCAAAATTTTTTTTTGTTAGGAAGTTATAAGGGTTAAAAGTTGACCAGCGATTTCTCATTTTTACAACACCATTTTATTTTTAGGACCACATCACATTTGAAGCCACTTTGAGGGGTCTATATGATAGAAAATACACAAAAGTGACACCATTCTAAAAACTGCACCCCTTAAGGTGCTCAAAACCACATTCAAGAAGTTTATTAACCCTTTAGGTGCGTCACAGGAATTTTTTTGAATATTTAAAAAAAAATGAACATCTAACTTTTTTTCATAAAAAAAATACTTCAGGTTCAATTTTTTTTATTTTACCAAGGGTAACAGGAGAAATTGAACTGCAAAAGTTATTGTGCAATTTGTCCTGAGTACGCAGATACCTGATATGTGGGGGGGAACGACTGTTTTGGCGCATGGCAGAGCTCAGAATGGAAGGAGCGCCGTTTGACTTTTTCAATGCAAAATTGGCTGGAATTCAGATTGGACGCCATGTCACGTTTGGAGAGTCCCTGATGTACCTAAACAGTGGAAACCCCCTACAAGTGACCCCATTTTGGAAACTAGACCCCCCAAGGAACTTATCTAGATATGTGGTGAGAACTTTGAACCCACAAGGGCTTTACAGAAGTTTATAACGTACAGCGGTACAATTAAAAAATCATATTTTTTCCACAAAAATGATCTTTTCACCCCAATTTTTATTTTCCCAAGGGTAACAGGACCCTAAAAGTTATTGTGCAATTTGTCCTGAGTACGCTGATACCCCACATGTGGGGGTAAACCACTATTTGGGCGCATGGCAGAGCTCGGAAGGGAAGCAGCGCCATTTGACGTTTTTGGCTGGAATTGAGATCGGACACCATGTCGCGTTTGGAAAACCCCTGATGTACCAAAACAGTGGAAACCCCCCACAAATGACACCATTTTGGAAACTAGACCCCCTAAGGAACTTATCTAGATGTGTGGTGAGAACTTTGAACCCCCATGGGCTTCACAGAAGTTTATAACATAAAGCCATACAATTAAAAAATCATATTTTTTAAACAAAAATGATCTTTTCACCCTCAATTCTTATTTTTCCAAGGGTAACAGGACCCTAAAAGTTATTGTGCAATTTGTCCTGAGTACGCTGATACCCCACATGTGGGGGTAAACCACTATTTGGGCGCATGGCAGAGCTCGGAAGGGAAGCAGCGCCATTTGACGTTTTTGGCTGGAATTGAGATCGGACACCATGTCGCGTTTGGAAAACCCCTGATGTACCAAAACAGTGGAAACCCCCCACAAATGACACCATTTTGGAAACTAGACACCCTAAGGAACTTATCTAGATGTGTGGTGAGAACTTTGAACCCCCATGGGCTTCACAGAAGTTTATAACATAAAGCCATACAATTAAAAAATCATATTTTTTCCACAAAAATGATCTTTTCACCCTCAATTCTTATTTTTCCAAGGGTAACAGGACCCTAAAAGTTATTGTGCAATTTGTCCTGAGTACGCTGATACCCCACATGTGGGGGTAAACCACTATTTGGGGGCATGGCAGAGCTCGGAAGGGAAGCAGCGCCATTTGACGTTTTTGGCTGGAATTGAGATCGGACACCATGTCGCGTTTGGAAAACTCCTGATGTACCAAAACAGTGGAACCCCCCACAAATGACACCATTTTGGAAACTAGACCCCCTAAGGAACTTATCTAGATGTGTGGTGAGCACTTTGACCCCCCCAGTGCTTCACAGAAGTTTACAACGCCCGGGCGTGAAAATAAAAAATTCGTATTTTTTCCACAAACATGATCTTTTAGTCACCATTTTTTTATTTTCCCAAGGGTACCAGGAGAAATTGGACCCCAAAAGTTGTTGTCCAATTTGTCCTGAGTATGCTGATACCCCATATGTGGGAGAAAACTACTGTATGGGCACACGTCGGGGCTCGGAAGGGAAGTAGTGACGTTTTGGAATGCAGACTTTGATGGAATGGTCTGCGGGTGTGATATTGCCTTTGGAGAGCCCCTAATGTACCTAAACAGTGGAAACCCCCCACAAATGACACCATTTTGTAAACTAGACCCCCCAAGGAACTTATCTAGATGTGTGGTGAGCACTTTGACCCCCCCAGTGCTTCACAGAAGTTTACAACGCCCGGGCGTGAAAATAAAAAATTCGTATTTTTTCCACAAACATGATCTTTTAGTCACCATTTTTTTATTTTCCCAAGGGTACCAGGAGAAATTGGACCCCAAAAGTTGTTTTCCAATTTGTCCTGAGTACGCTGCTACCCCATATGTGGGAGAAAACTACTGTATGGGCACACGTCAGGGCTCGGAAGGGAAGTAGTGACGTTTTGGAATGCAGACTTTGATGGAATGGTCTGCGGGTGTCATGTTGCCTTTGGAGAGCCCCTAATGTACCTAAACAGTGGAAACCCCCCACAAATGACACCATTTTGTAAACTAGACCCCCCAAGGAACTTATCTAGATGTGTGGTGAGCACTTTGACCCCCCCAGTGCTTCACAGAAGTTTACAACGCCCGGGCGTGAAAATAAAAAATTCGTATTTTTTCCACAAACATGATCTTTTAGTCACCATTTTTTTTATTTTCCCAAGGGTACCAGGAGAAATTGGACCCCAAAAGTTGTTGTCCAATTTGTCCTGAGTACGCTGACACCCCATATGTGGGAGAAAACTACTGTATGGACACACGTCGGGGCTCGGAAGGGAAGCAGTGACGTTTTGGAACGCAGACTTTGATGGAATGGTCTGCGGGTGTCATGTGCGTTTGGAGAGCCCCTGATGTACCTAAACTATTGAAACTCCCCACAAGTGACCCCATTTTGGACACTAGACCCCCCACGGAACTTATCTAGATGTGTGGTGAGCACTTTGAACCCCCAAGTGCTTCACAGAAGTTTATAACACTCGGACGTGAAAATAAAAAAATCATTTTTTTTCCACAAAAATGATATTTTTGCCCCCAATTTTTTATTTTCCTAAGGGTAACAGGAGAAATTGGACCCCAAAAATTGTTTTGCAATTTGTCCTGAGTAGGCTGATACCCTACATGAGGGGGTAAAACACTGTTTGGGCGCATAGCAGAGCTTGGAAGGGAAGGAGCACCATTTGACTTTTTCAACTCAGAATTGGCTGGAATTGAGATCAGACGCCATGTTGCATTTGGAGAGCCCCTGATGTGCCCAAACAGTGGAAACCCCCAATTCTAACTCCAACCCGAACCCCAACACGCCCCTAACCCTAGCCCTAACCCTAGCCCTAACCCTAGCCCTAACCCTAGCCCTAGCCCTTGCCCTAACCCTAACCCTAGCCCTAACCCTAACCCTAGCCCTAACCCTAACCTAACCCTACCCCAACACACCCCTAGCCCTAACCCTAGCCCTAACCCTAATGGAAAAATGGAAATAAATACATTTTTTTTATTTTATTATTTTTCCCTAACTAAGGGGGTGATAATGGGGGGTTTGATTTACTATTTATGGCGGTTTTTATGTTTGGCGGCTGTCGCACGCTAAAAGACGCTTTTTATTGTAAAAATAGTTTTTGCATCACCACATATTGAGAGCTATAATTTTTCCGTATTTTGACCCACCGAGTCATGTGAGGTCTTATTTTTTGCGGGACGAGTTGACGTTTTTATTGGTACCATTTTCGGGCACGTGAAATTTTTTGATCGCTTTTTATTCCGATTTTTGGGACGCAGAATGAACAAAAAACAGCGTTTCATGAATTTCTTTTGGGGGGGTGCGTTTACACCGTTCCGCGTGCGGTAAAATTGATAAAGCGCTTTTATTCTTCGGGTCAGTACGGTTACAGCGATACCTCATTTAGGTCGTTTTTTTATGTTTTTGTCGGTTTTATGCAATGAAAACTATTTTATATAAAAAATAATTATTTTTGCATCGCTTTATTCTGCGAGTTATAACTTTTTTATTTTTTTGCTGATGATGCTGTGTGGCGGCTTGTTTTTTGCGGGACAAGATGACGTTTTCAGCGGTACCATGGATATTTATATGCGTCTTTTTGATCTCGCGTTATTGCACTTTTTGTTTGGCGGTATGATAATAAATCATTATTTTTTGCTTCGTTTTTTATTTTTATTTTTTAAGGGGTTCGCTAAAGGGGTTAACTAATGGGACAGTTTTATAGGGCAGGTCGTTACGGACGCGGCGATACCTAATATGTGTACATTTATTGTTTTTTTTTTTTATTATTTTAAAAAAATGAATTTATTGGGGAATATTTTTTTTTTTTTTTTACTAATTTATTTGGCGATTTTTTTTAATTTATTTTTACACTTTTTTTTTAATTTTTTTTTACTTTATTACATAGTCCCAGGTGGGACATCACTGTCCTGTGACAGATCGCTGATCTGTCACATCACAGATCACTGTGACAGATCAGCAATCTGTCACAGGCAGTGCACAAGGCTTCCTCATGCCTGCGCTTTGCAGGCACTGAGGAAGCCAGCTTCCCCAGGCCCCCGAAGGCCCCCGTCGCCATCTTGGATTCGGGGGCCTGGAGGATAGGAGTCCCCCGCAGCAGCGCTGCACATTGCGCTGCCGTGGGGGGCTCAGGGAAGCACGGAGGGAGCCCCCTCCCTGCCGATGCTTCCCTTTAACTCCCGGTACACCGCGATCGCGTTTGATCGCGGTGTGCAAGGGGTTAATGTGTCGGGGGCGGTCCGTGAGCGCCCCTGACACATTGTGCCGGGTGTCAGCTGTGATAATCAGCTGACACCCGGCCGCGATCAGCGGCGCTCACCACGTGGGCGCCGCTGATCGCGGTAGACGTACTATCCCGTCCCCGGTCATACGGGCCCGGGTACCGTGGACGGGATAGTACGTCTCATGTCAGGAAGGGGTTAAATCCCCTTCCTGACAAAGGACATAATAATCAGCCTTCTTCTCTGCTCGCTTTCTCAAACTGAACATGGACAAAACAGAATTCATCATCTTTCTCCCATCTCACTTCACCCCTCCACCAGACCTATCCATCAATGTCAATGGCTGCTCTCTATCCCCAGTCCCGCACGCTCGGTGCCTTGGGGTGATCAAAACCACATATCCAAGCCCTCGCCTCCTCCTATCGCCTCAAACTCAAAAATATTTCCCGGATCCGCTCATTCCTCAACCACAAAACCACAAAAACACTAGTGCATGCTTTTATCATCTTCCGCCTCGACTACTGCAACCTCCTACTCTCTGGCCTCCCCTCTAACACTCTGGCACTGCTCCAGTCCATCCACTCTGCTGCCCGACTAATCCACCTGTCTCCCCGCTATTCCCCAGCCTCCCCCCTATGCCAGGCCCTTCTCTGGCTTTCTATTGCCCAGAGTCTCCAATTCAAAACCCTAACCATGACCTACAAAGCCATCCACAACCTGTCTCCTCCATACATCTGTGACATGGTCTCCAGGTACCTACCCGCACGCAACCTTCGATCATCTCCAGATCTCCTTCTCTACTCTCCCCTTATCTCTTCCTCCCAGAACCGCATACAAGACTTCTCCTGTGCTTCCCCCATACTCTGGAACTCTCTGCCACAACACATCAGACTCTCACCATCAACGGAAACCTTCAAGAAGAACCTGAAGACCCACTTGTTCCGACAAGCCTACAGCCTGCAATGATCCTCGGTCTACTGAACCACCGCACGACCTGCTCTACCCTCTCCTACTGTATCCTCACCCATCCCAGTAGACTGTGAGCCCTCACGGGCAGGGTCCCGTCTCCTTATGTACTTGTGTGTCCCTTGTCTTACACATGTTTAGTATACTTGTCTATATTTCCCCTTTTCACATGCAAAGTGCCATGGAATAAATGGCGCTATATAAATGCATAATAATAATAATATACCATACGTCGAGTCCCCATGTATAGTGAGGTGCTGAAGCACCACCATGCCTAGCAGCTGCTGGCTGTCTAAAGGCCCCGTCTTATCATTAGCAAGATCGCTAAAACATCACCGATTTTGTGACGCAACAGCGACCTCGCCAGCGATCTCGCTTCGTGTGACACATAGCGGCGACCGGCCCCCCTGCTGGATATCGCTGATCGTGCTCGAATGTCCTAGGCCATGTTTTGATCGTTGGCATCCCACTGGCTAGCATGCATCGCTGTGTTTGAGTCCGACGAGCGACATCGTTGGCAACGCAGAACTCAGGGTCGCAGGCTTGAGTCGTCAGAATAGCCGTTGTGTCACAAGGTCCCAATGACCGCCGAGGTCATTATACAGAGCGCCGTATCGTTACTGCGTCATTGAATAGATCTGCCTGTTTGACAGCTTACTAGCGACCATGTAGCGATGCACCAGCGATCCTTACCAGGTCGTATCGTTGTCAGGATCGCTGGAGCGTAGCTTAGTGTAATGGTACCCTTACACTTTTGCCATCTGCCTGTGAGAGCAGCAACTGGAGCTGTTGTTTAATCATTTCAATCACAGCAACAGTTAAGTAACACAATTGCTGATGCTCATACATGTGCAGGTTCAAGACCCCTATGGGGGATGAAAAATGTAAACAAAAGTATTTAAAAATAGGAAAAAAATTGAAAGGACCCCATTTTTTACCTATCAACAATAAATAATGAAATAAACATAAATGGTATCCTCGCATCCTTAAAAGTCTGATCTATTCAAATATAAAATGAATTAACCATAAAGAGAGAAAAATATCAAAACTCCAGAGTAGTTTTTTTTCTTGTTGCCGCACCTGCCTAAAAATAAAGTGATCAAAATATAGTATGAACCCAAATATGGTATCCATATAAACACCAGCTCAGCAAGCCCTCAAACAACTCTATCAAGTGTAATTTTTTTACAAATCTTACATTTTTTTTCTCCACTGTTTACATCACATAAAAAACCTAAAACGATGAAAGTTTGGTATCGCTTTAATTATATTGACCTGGAGAATCATATTGCCAGGTCAGTGAACACTATAAGAAAAACAAACAAAAAGCAAAAAAAACAAAAGATAATGGTAGAATTCAAAACTACAACTTGTTCTGCAAAAAACAAGAGCTCATACAGCTATTTTGATGTAAAAAAAAATTATGGCTGTTGGAACAATGAAAGGAAAAAAGAAGTGCACGGTTGGAGGAGATTTCACTTCGTGGTAAGTTTACTTTGCTTGAGTGATAAGTTGTCGATTTCATATCCTCCTTAGTAAATTACTTTTACTTTTAGTGTAAGGACTGACAGGATCACGAGGACCCTTGATACAGGTGGGCAGTAGAGATGAGCAAACCCTTTAATGTTTGGTTTGGTTACATTCGCCAAATGTTTAGACGTTCGCAGAACATGTTCGCTGAACAGTTCGACAAACGTACCCGAACCCCATTAAATTCAATGTTGAGGTCAAACTAAAAGTATACACAACACCTTAAGGGTTGATAAACAAAATTCCTAAACAGCTAAAATTAGGGGCAGACACCAAGAAAATTGGCTTCAATTGACCCACAGTAGAAGTTTGCTAATGGCACAACAGCAGTCAGCCTTGGGACATGCATGAGGTATCAGGGTCTAGGCCAGCATTTAGAGCTTTGATTTGAAGTTCTAATGAAGACCTGGTGGTTAAGGGAGCAGTGTAAGCCTTCTTTGCTGGGAGTCTTGATATTTCATGCAACAGTTCCAATATTTTTTCCTCACAAACGCAAACATAAGTTTCATCGAGTACTATTGGTATAAAAATGTAAGGAAAGTAACATAGGTCAATTGACCCACAGTAGAACATTTTATAATGGCACAGCAGCAGTCAGTCATGGGCCATGCATGAGGTATCAGGGTCTGGACCAGTATTTAGAGTTTTGAATATAAGTTAAAATTAAGACAAGTTGGGTAAGGGACCGGTGAAAGCCTTCTTTGCTGTGAGCCCTTATACCTCATGCAACACCTTTTTTTTCCAGCCACATTCAGATGGTACAAACATCAGTTTCAAACAGTACTATTGGTATAAAAACGTAAGAAAAGTAACACAGGTAGTTGAGTGAAAGTAAGTGCAGGCCTGCCTGTCTGGGAGCCCTACTTCTATAGGCAACACACATGAAGGAGACCTAACTTGAATTTTCCACATTTCAAAGAATTATTGTCACACACCACAAAAGTGGCATTAATTTTCACAGAGTAGAAACAGTATAATAGGCATCTAACACACCTTCCACTAGAGGCAACTCACCAGATGGAGAACCAACTTTGAGTCCCCACATTTCAGAAAATTATTGTCACACCACAAAAGTGGCATCAATTTCCACAGAGTATAAATAGTATAATAGGCCTCTGACACACCTTCAACTACAGGCATCACCAGATGGAGACCCAACTTGGAGTCTACACATTTCAAATAAATTGTTTGTAACATTAGCGGCAGTAACCACAGTAGGCACAGAAGCCACAACAAAGGTGTCATAGACTGCAATAATTTGAGATCAATGAATGACACTAAAAATGACATCATCGTCTAGTGTGCCAAGTCTGCGACCGGGGAACAAAAGTAATTGGAAATCCAAGACTCGTTAATTTTGATGAAAGCTACGCAATCTACACTTTCAGGGGACAGCAAGATGCGCTTATCCATTAGGCCCACACCAGCAGCGCTAAAGACATGTTCTGAGAGGACGCTGGCTACCGGGCATGACAAAACCTCCAAGGCGTGACAGGCAAGCTCATGTCACTTTCATTTTTGAAAAACAAAATGCAAAAGGGTCCAAACCCTCCCTAAAGGCATTCATATTGAGCTCAAGATACTCCTGCACTATCCTCTCCAGTCATTCACAATGTGTCAGACTTATGTCACTTACACTGATGCTGCTAATGTTTTTGTGATTACACCATGACGTTTCCGGGGTTGGATGTCTATAACTGCAATGTACGCTGTGTTCCACACTGCTGTTTTGGGGAAAACCACGCTTAAGATGGCCTTTAAGCATGTTTCGATACTCCAGCTTCGGCGAAGCTTGTGGTTAAATATAGTCTTGTACAGTGGAGCTAACAGAGTGGCAACCCAGTATTCAGCACTATTTTACACCTAAGAATACAGGTATCATGCTGAAGATAGTGCAGCAAGAATGTGCTCATGAGTCAGGGCACTTCCATGAGGTTCAAGTCCATGGTGTGTTGTTGGCAGGGTAAAATCCAATCTTTCTTCCTCTGTCTCCTTCAGCCAGAGATGGGATCATTATCCTCTTCTTCTCCTGACTGTTGCACGTCCATCACCTCTTCCTCCTCATTCTCCTCCATTTGTTACTTGTCTCCTGCACCTTCACTAACTGCTTATCTGGTACCATGAGCCCACCCTGATTGATGTAATCCGCCCTCCCATGGCAAAAGCCTGCTGCATAACCCTTAAAGGTTAGTTTGGTTACTGGTCATTTGGCCATATACTCTCTGGTACCTCTCACGTGCGTGTTTCTCTTTTTTTTTTTTTCTTCCCTTTTTCCACATGTGAACTGAGGATTCCATCTTCACCACTAACATAACCTGCGGAAGGACCTAGCCCTTTGTCTCTTCCAGGATTGTGATCCAGGATCGTCCTTTGGCGTATACTAACTGTCTCTACAAGTGGTCTTCACTAACTCCCCAGTTACTAACCTTTGTGACCGATTGTTCTTCTGCTATTAATTTGTTAGACTTCAATTTTTTTGGACTTTCTAATTAGTATTTCTCCCTTTAGGTCTTGTTATTAATTTTCACATTACACTTCTGTGAATCAAAATTCTTTTTTAGCTCCACTAAGCAATTAATTCCCTTTTAACTGTGTCATTTCAGTTATTATTAATAATCTATAGGATCATCCTACCAATTTCCAACATAAATCTCCCCTTTATTTTTTCCCCACATCGTAACTCACCACTTTCCAATTAATCCATCATGGATTATTTAGAAACCAAACCTGAGTCTTTCAGACTAGGGAAAATAGCACTAGCCTTAGGGACATCCTCTCACACCACTCTTCCGCCATTTCAGTCCTCTGTCTCCAAATTAGATGATGCAGATAAGAAAAATATGATCAAGCTTTTTTCCGAATGTGAGAACCTTAGTAAAACTGAAATTACAAATCACATTGACATACTCTTCCTCCAGCAATACATTCTGGAAGGTATAGTCCCTAAGGGTCTACTGATTGATTTTACAAAATTATGGAATATCATCCGTTTTAAATGCTCCTCAGCTCTCATGGAACTAATAATCTCCAAGAGGAGATCTTTAGCCAGTAACACACTCAACTTGTTGTGTTTAAACAGAAACTATCGCAGTATTCCATGTTCACTGAATTTCAGGACTTTGACCAAAAACTCTTCAACAAACTACACAAGTTTGAGGAGGATCTGATCAAGAAAAAAGCAAATAAATTCCACAGTGATAGAGAAAGGAATCAGGCAGAATATTCGACCTCAGATAAGGATGCCACTAATCCCCCTCCAGCAGTTTCCAAATCCAATCTCTCCACTTTACCACTACCCAATAATAAACTGAAAGACCAGTGCTATGTTTTTGCTAACAGCCAGCAAGAAAAATACTATCAGCAACACAAGGACACCCTTAGGGGATGCACCAAAAATACGGGACATTCCCCAGGAGTTCCCCCTGAGGACCCAATTAATTGTCCTAGCTCCCCTAGTTTATTAATACCATCCACCATTAATAACTTTATTAACGGTCCTTCTTGTGACTCTCCTATAGAGGAACCTCCTGAAGCCCCACTCATTGTCTCTATCCCTCCATCCTCCAGTGAGGTTGATTCCTCAGGGGTTTTTTCTCAATTTACGGTCCATGATGACCACTTTTCATCCCAATCTTCCATGCACTCATTCTCCTTCCTTGCTCTGCCCCCCACTCTAAACATGGCCATACCAACACTCCCTATAGTTGAAACTGTTGAATCGACGGACCTATTAAGTAGCAATTTGGTAGTCTCCTCCTGTATAAAAACATTTTCTACTTCCCCTGACTCCCCCCTACCAAATGCAGGTTCTCCTGATTCCCCCCCCCATCAGGCCCTACATGGACCGCCACCAATATTTCCTCCGGTAATACCAAAATCACACAATTTTTTCAGCTTGCTCCAGGCCGTTCCTAAAAAATAAAAAGAAAAAGAGGAAGCGTGGAAGCAGAGGAAGAGGAAAGACTGGACACAGTTTCAAATCCAAAAATAAAAAAATTAGCGACAATGGAAACAACGTAATGGAAAAATCCAGTGTTTTCAACCTCTCAAGCCACACACTTTCTAGTGCTGAGGTAATGCTCCTTGAACGTGGCTTGTCCTATTGCCCTGACGCACCACTAAATACCTTTAGTCTTTTCTTAGATCTGAATGAATTTATCAGAAAGTTTACCACACAGCGGCATTTTCTTATTGCAGAAAAAAGCAAACCCCTTTCCAATCCCTCAATCCCACCACTCTCTAATACCATTGACACCTATCTACATATCAACCCAAAGACAAAAAGTAGTACATTTTACCCAGTCCAACATAAGGGAGCACATATTGAAACTTTCCAACAACTAATTTTCAAATAACTCCGTTCCCTCCCCCCCTTTTTTAAAAAATGCACTAATCTTAGCTTAGCTGAGAAAATGGCTTTGAATTTCTTAAGAAATAATAATAACATTATTATAAAGAATGCAGATAAGGGGGGTGGGGTTGTTGTTATGGACAGGGAATGGTATATTAATGAAGGCCTCAGAATCCTGAATGATCCAGAGTACTACGTTGAATTGGAGTTTGACATCTCATCCACTATTTTCTCTCAGTATATTCTACTTATAAAACATGCCTGGTCCCTAGGAATCCTGAACAAAAAGGAGTCCAAATTCCTTAATATTTCTAGGTACAAAATCCCTTTTTTTATTTTCTCCCCAAAATCCACAAAGACCCCATAAATCCTCCTGCCTGCCCTATCATCTTGGGCATCGACTCTGTAACAAGCAATCTTTCACACTATGTGGACTTATTTCTGGAAAAATATGTTTTGAATCTTGATTCTTACCTTAGGGACTCAGCCCATCTAATTGATCTCCTACTATCATTACCCAGTACCCCCAATTGTTATTTATTGACTATGGACGTTCAAGCCCTCTATTCTAACATCCCCCATGAACTAGGCCTTGAAGCGGTGCTTCAATTTGTGTTGAAGGATGACCAATTACCTCCTTTACAAATTGACTTTCTCAGGAAAGCGATAACATTTGTTCTCACTAACAATGTTTTCTCTTTTGAGGGGGCACCAGGTGAGGGGCTGTTCGATGGGGATGAGATTCGCCCCCAGTTATGCTAACTTGTATATGGGGGCCTTTGAGTCAGTCCTCATTGCGCAGTCTCCTCTTGCAGCGGGTAAGATATCCCTTTACCGCCGCTTCATTGATGACCTCTTTCTTATTTGGACTGGTTCCGAATCAGAGGCCCTAGATTTTGTCCAATCTCTTAATAACAATACTTGGGGTTTGAAATTTAAGGCCAATATTGCTAACACAACAATCCAATTTTTAGATCTTATTATTCAAGTTGACTCATTTGGCTGTTTCTCAACCTCCACTCATTTCAAAAGGGTTGATGTAAATAGCTATCTCAATTTCAGCAGCGGCCATCTCCCCAAGTGGATTTCAAACATCCCCTATGGTCAGAACGGGAGGATAACGAAAAACTGCACAAAAGACAGTGATTTTCTTAGAGAAGCTGTTATCTTGAAAAATCATTACAAAGGGTATCCCAAAGAATTGGTCTCTGATGCATTTACAAAAGCAAGAGCTCTTACACAAAAAGATTGCATTGAGCGTATTAAAAATAGGAAAAGTAGGCTTGATGATTCCCCTGATTTTACTAAATGGAGTTTAATCTCCACTTTTAATCAATCACATGGGGTGGTATGCAAACTTTTGAAAAAATATTGGTTCATTTTAAGAGCAGATCCAGTTTTATCACTGCACATTCCTGCACAACCAAGAACCATTTTTAGAAAAAATCGTACCCTTGCCAACCTTGTTGCCCCCAGCAACACAACTCGTAGACCCTTAACTTCTCATCCCCGGACACTTCCCAATCCAGGCTGCTTTTCATGTAAAACAGCCAAATGTTTATGCTGTATGTCCATGAATAATGGAACATCAGTTTTTCGGTCACACACCACGGGTTCAAGTTTCACTATCAATTGCCATGTGAACTGTCAGTCCTGTTATATTGTATACCTGATTGAATGCGGTTGCGGGCTGCAATATGTTGGAAGAACAATACAGACTATGCATGCGAGGATGAACAAATACCACCAGAATATCCGTAATGGATATCTAATGTATAGCCTGTCAAAACATTTCCTTGTAGCACATAACAAAGACTTAAGTTCTTTAAAACTCACTATAATTGATCAGATACCAGCAGAGACCCAGGACTGTTATGCGGCTTTAATAAGAAGAGAGAGCTACTGGATTTTTAAACTTGGCACTTTAGCACCTGAGGGGTTAAATCTTATTATTGAAAAAGTCATTTAACTATACCCCTTTTTTAGTATATTTTAATATAATATTTTATTCAGTATTTTCATATATTGTCTTATATATTTCCCTTCATTTTATTGTTGTAATTGTGTTTTATATTATGCCCGTGTAATTGCTCTTTTCCTCCTTTTAATTGTGCCTCCTACTCAAGTGTCCCTAATGATTGCACCTTAATTGTGATTGTCTGTCAGCCCTTTTTATGCTCCCTTTCCCCCACTTCCTGTACTTGCCACCTGATGAAGACGGAGGTTATCCGTTGAGACGCGTAGTGGAACTTAATAAAGAAGAAAACCTTTCAAGCTTCTCCCTTTCCTTTGCGCTCCCCTGCGATCGGGTTACCCTGCTTCCCATATTTATATCCTCTCTAGAGGCACCCGACAGGAGCAGCATCAGATTACTATTACCAGCGCCTTGAGACCTGTCAGCCTGGCACTCCATATATCTGTCTCACTCTATTTCAGGTTATGCAAAAGGACTTACTGCACCAGGGATCGTAGCTGCTGCCACAGTCGCTGAAACATGTGGAGAGTGGAATTCCATTGTGTCAGAACATTGCAAATCAAACGATTAACTGGTAGGCCGAAAGATCTTTGTAGTGATGCAAGTAGATGACCTGCAGGATGCAATTGAAATAAGTGACCACACAGCGACCGTGCTTTCTGCAGCAGTGCATCCAGGCTGGGATAGTGGCAGAGAAATTGCTGCTCCACCAGGTTAAGGATGTGAGCCATACAAGGCATGTGTGTGAAGTTGCCCTGGTGTAGGGCCATCACCAGGTTGCCACCCTTATCGCACACAGCCTTCCCTGGCACCAGGTTCAGTGGACATAGCCATTGCTCTAACTTGACTTGAATAGCTGTCCACAACTCTTGCTCTGTGTGACTGTGATCCCCAAGGCATATTCATTTTAACACTGCATGATTGCAATGAGCCATGGCTGCACAGTATGGAGATGGGGGGATTCTATCTGCACTGTTGGAACGCATGTCTGATTAAGGGAGAGGTTGAGGGCACAGGTGGAAGCTCTAGAGGAGATGGAGGAGCCAGAAGCAGTGGAAGAAGTGTTAGATACAGAGTTTTGGTCCCACAAACCTTGGTGATTCAAAGACTTGTGCACCATTCTCTTGACTGCCTGCCCCCACAAAAACCAAGAATTACCCAGTGCCCAGTAAGTGAGATGTAACACCCCTGGCCATGCTTGCTCGTCAGTTGTCATTGGTGAAATGCAACCTGGTGGACATACGGTAGATTTCTTCAGGAAACGGGTGATGTTATCTGCAAAATGCTGATGTAGCACAGGCACAGCTTTTTTATAGAAGTAATGGTGACTGGGCAACTGGTACTGGGGGACTTTCTGAAACTGTTTGTATCCTCAAGGCAGAAAGGCAGCATTTCTGGGACCAACAGATTGGGTGGAGTTAAAACTCTTAGCTTGGGCATGTGTAGGAGGAAACATTCTTTTAGAAGAACACAACTGCAAGACCAAGAGCTGGATGGAGAAGTGTGAACAAAACAAACTGCAGGACTCTAAGTGAGGTGCAGGTGGAGATGTTATGGTGGATTGAGAAAGATGTGTTGTGCTAGGCATCACAAAAAGAGCACGCATGTCCACTTCCATAACAGCTGATGGGCTCTCACTCACCACGACTGCAGGGGGTTAACAAGTGGATTTTCTGCGGCCAGAGACCTGTGTAAGAACACTTGGCACAGTAAAGGAGGAGGAAAAGCAGCAGATGTGGTTGAAGGGACAGACGGTGATTGGTGAGGTTCGCTAGTCAGCATTTTAGCACAGTGAGATTCCCAGACTAAGGCTAGGTTCACATTAGCGTTTGTGTGTGCAGCGTTTTGTCTGCATGTCAAAACACATGTCAAAACACATACAAACGCATGTTTACACTGCATTTTTTATCCGCATCAGCTTACACATGACGGCAAAAAAACGCTGCATTTGCATGCATTTTTTGCATGCGTTTGGTTTTTTCAGCACATGCGTTCGGAGAAGTTCCTTGACACAAGCCACACCCAATGGGCATGTCTCATTTCCCGGACATGATCATGTGAAAAAACGCATGCGTTTCAAACGCATGTGTACGCATGTCCTTGCGTACGCATGCGTTCCCATAGACAGTAATGCGTTTATTTGACATACTCATCCGCATGTGCATGAATGCACATATTTGATGGATTTTTGCCGCTTCCAAAAATCCAACATCATGCGTTCGCCGGACCCCACTGCATACCGAAAAATGATGCATGCATACGCAAACGCATGCAAACTGACGCAAACGCATGCCCCTGCGTACACCATGTTAAAGATAGGGAAACATGATGCAAAAGGATTGCTGTGGATGAAACACAGCACAAACAGGCGCAAATGTGAAACCAGCCTACATGTGGATCGCGCATGTGGTGGTTCATGCATGTAGTTATCAAATTATTCCAACTTTTGCCTCTAATGAGTTTTTATTTGTAAACTTGGCAGATAACATGAGTTGGATCATCCTTTGCAGTCTCAAAAAAGGTCCAGGCTAGGCAACCCTTGCCGCCCCACTCGCGATCAGTGCTGGCCACAGCCAAAGTTAGGGCTGAGGATGCAGTGCTTGTCGTGGTTGCATTACTTTGTGCAGGAAGCCATAACATAACCTCCTCATCTTCCTCCTCCTCCACCTCCTCTTTTAAGCTACTCAGCAGCATACCTCTTGGTTCAAACCAAGTGGGATCTACAACCTCATCATCATCCCCTCTGTTCTCACACTCCTCACCCTGAGAGTCACTCTTCTCCTCTTCCTGCCCTGACACCACAGTACAATCCGTGTGCCCCTCTGGTATTTGAGTCTTATCATGATCACCTCCCCCCAGTAGTTAACGTCTGGTGATGAGGGTCTGAATTCTGCTCAGACCCTTTTTTTGGCTGCTGATCCAAAATAAAAAAAAATTGGGCATCAGTGCAGATGCTCTCCTCTTCTAGATTCTGTGAATATTTGGAGCAGACCTCTGATGTCCATGGAATGGAATGTGTGAACAGCTCTGCAGAATGGCCCATCTGTCATTCACCACAATCAGTTGGGTTTTTAAAACTTTGTGACGTGGGGGAAACAAGAGTGATAGGGGTGCCACCTCTGAGGATTGTACTGTATGTGATCTTAAGGTGAAGGAAGAGGAGGAGAGGCCATTTACATATAGTTATATAGGTTGATAAAAAAAACCTAGGTCATCAAGTTCAACCTCTCTCCACCATTGATGCCACATTTGCCATCCAATGGAGCACATGCTCTTTCTGAGCCTCATCTACAAGGTGGACAGCTGTGAGGCTGCCAAAGAAAGGGAGTCAAGTAGCCGGTCCAGTAACACATGTTGTCAGTGGTCTTTGGATAGAACGAAATGGTGTTTGTTCAGTTGAGGTTTCATTAACATAGAAACCTAACCCACGTACTTGGCGAACACCAATCCTATTCCCCCTTGCTCCACAAACTCACTTTTCCCCCACTAATGTTGTATGTGCCCTTCCCCTCTTTTAACCTGCTGTTTCAAAACCCTAAACCCAGACCTGTCAGTCACCTGTCAATAAATTATCAGTATGTATTGGCTGATATAGAGTGGCTAGACCACAGAATAAGCACAAAAGATTTTGATTAAGAAATGAGGTCTGGTGCCTGACCCAGAGTATTAGCACAAACAATAATGATTAGGAAATGTGGCCTCCTGATTCCTCACTGCAACACAGTTTTATCCCAAACAATTTTGATTAGAAAATTGGGCCTCCTGGCTGATCCTCAATATTAGGCCTAACAATTCTTAAGTGGAAATCTGGCTTCCTGATTTCTCACTGGAACACATTTTTAATTCAGAAACTATTTGGATTAGCAAATTGTTCCTCCTGGCAGCACCCCAATATTGAGTCTTACGATTTTTAAGTGGAAATCTAGCCTTCTGATTTGTCACTGAAACACAGTTTTATCACAAACGATTTGGAGTGTCTAATTGGGCCTCCGGACAGAACCCTAATATTATGCCTAATGATTTTTAAGTGGAAATGTGGCCTTCTGATTTCTCACTGCCACACAGTTTTATCACAAATGATTTGGATTAGCAAATTGGGCCTCCTAGCTGAACAACAATATTAGGCCTAACGATTTTTAAGAGAAAATCTGGCCTTCTGATTCCTCACTGCAACACAGTTTTTGCCCAAACGATTTTGATTAGCAAATGGGGCCTCCTGAGACTGCAACATTTTTAGCACAAACTAGTTAGATGCTGGAAGATTGAATTCACACAGGACAGTATCCTGTCTAGCTAACTGACAAGTTCACTTTCAGTAACAGCAGCACCAGAAGGAGTGCCTTCTCTTCACTGTGACACTGAGAAAATGGCATCAGCAGAACATTATGTCTGCTTTTTATATGGACAGGGACATGTGACTTCAGCAGCCAATCACAGACCTTGTGTAATGATGTTGTGGATGGTTTCTGCACCATGATTGGCTGCCAGAATGTGCACTCATTAAGTTATTAACCCCTTCCCGATATGCACTGTACATGTACGGTGCTGCGGGAGCTGACTTCCCGCAAAGCGCTGTGATGGTGGGGGCTCACGCTGAGCGCCGAAGCAATCTGGTGTGGGTGTCAGCTCTATGTGAGAGCTGACACCCTACAGCAATGCCCAGGACCGGTGCTAGCACTGATCATGGGTGTTTAACCCCTCTGATACTGCTGTGAATCGTGACAGTGACATTGAAGAGCATCGTACAGGGAGTGAGTTTCCTGTGTGCTTCGATCAGCACAATGTGATGCGATCA
Source organism: Dendrobates tinctorius (assembly GCF_039654945.1). NCBI lineage: Eukaryota > Metazoa > Chordata > Amphibia > Anura > Dendrobatidae > Dendrobates > Dendrobates tinctorius. Next base: position 63,840,725 of record NW_027361679.1, read on the forward strand.
CATTGTGCTGATAGTCTCCATGGTAACCCCCAGCCGGAATATGGTCACAGATTCCTTCAGGGTCCTGCAGAGAAGGTAGCCTGTGAGTGCCTGCTAAGAGCAGGAGCTGACATGCCTCCTTCCCTGCCTGTCAGATGCTGCTCTAATATTCTGCAGTGCAGAAGCACTGCAGAGTATCAGATTAGCGATCAGTTACTATACAGTCTGGTCCCATCCTGAGATAATGTAAAAAAAGTTTTAAAAAAAGTTTTCAAAAAGTTTCAAAATATTTTTTAAAAATTCCCAAATAAAGAGCCAAAAAATGAAAAAATATTAATCCAACAAAAAAGAGGAAAAATAAGAAATTTATGGCACTCAGAATAAAGTGATGCAAAAATAATTATTTTTCCTATAATTTAGTTTTTATTGTGTAAAAGCACCAAAACATTAAAAAATACAAATGGGGTATTGCTGAAGTACTGAAGGAGATAGCAGAAGAAATTTTTGAACCCCTCTCCATAATCTTTCAAAATTCTTGGAGAACAGGAGAAGTCCCAGAAGACTGGAGAAGAGCAAATGTTGTTCCTATCTTCAAAAAGGGGAAGAAGGTGGACCCAGGCAACTACTGGCCGGTGAGTCTGACTTCTATACCAAGAAAGATCTTTGAACAAATTATTAAACAACATGTATGTCAGTACCTGGATAAGAATGAAGTGATTAAACAGAGTCAGCATGGGTTTGTAACTAATAAGTCATGTCAGACTAACTTAATTTCCTTCTATGACAGAATCACTGATTGGGTGGATCAAGGAAATGCTGTAGATATAGTATATCTTGACTTCAGCAAAGCATTTGACAAAGTATCTCATACAATCCTTATTGAAAAAATGACTAAGTATGGAATGGACAAGGCAACTGTTAGGTGGATTCATAACTGGCTTAGTGATCGGACCCAAAGAGTGGTCGTAAATGGCTACACATCCAGTTGGAAGAATGTCTCAAGTGGGGTACCACAGGGCTCTGTCCTGGGCCCTGTATTGTTCAACATCTTTATCAATGATTTAGATGAAGGAATTGAGGGTAAACTGATTAAATTTGCTGATGACACAAAGCTAGGAGGGATAGCTAATACTAGAGAAGAGAGAGAGAGGATTCAAAAAGATATAAATAAACTGGAGAAGTGGGCAGCAACTAACAGAATGGTTTTTAACAGGGAAAAATGCAAAGTACTACATCTGGGCAATAAAAATGAAAAAAGCATATACAGAATGGGAGGAATAGGGCTAAGCAACAGCACATGTGAAAAAGACTTGGGTATACTAATAGATAACAGACTGAATATGAGTCAACAGTGTGATGCAGCAGCAAAAAAGGCAAATGCAATTCTAGGATGTATTAACAGAAGCATACAGTCTAGATCACGTGAAGTCATTATTTCCCTCTACTCCTCTTTGGTCAGACCTCATCTGGAATATTGTGTCCAGTTTTGGGCACCACATTTTAAAAAAGACATCAACAAACTGGAGCAAGTTCAGAAAAGAGCGACCAGAATGGTGACTGGTGTGCAAACCCTGTCTTATGAGGAAAGGTTGCAGGATTTGGGAATGTTTAGTTTGCAAAAGAGAAGACTGAGAGGAGACTTAATAGCTGTCTACAAATATCTAAAGGGCTGTCACATTGTAGAAGGATCAACTTTATTCTCATTTGCACAAGGAAAGACTAGAAGCAATGGGATGAAACTGAATGGGAGGAGACACAGATTAGATATTAGAAAAAACTTTTTGACTGTTAGAGTGATCAATGAGTGGAACAAGCTGCCACGAGAAGTGGTGAGTTCTCCTTCAATGGAAGTCTTCAAACAGAGGCTGGACAGACATCTGACTGAGATGATTTAGCGAATCCTGCTTTGAGCAGGGGGTTGGACCAGATGGCCCAGGAGGTCCCTTCCAACTCTACGGTTCTATGATTCTATGATTCTATGTAATAGCACTGACCCAAAGAATAAAGCTGCCTTATCAATTTTACTATACGTGGAATGGTATAAAAAAAACTGTTTCTGAATTGCTGGTTTTTGTTCATTCCACCTCCCAAAAGTCAGAGAAAGTGATCAGAAAATGTCATGTGCCTGAAAATGGAACCAATAAAAACATCAACTCGTCTCGCAAAACAGAAGCTCTTACATGACTCTGGTGGACGAAGTATGGAAAAATTATATCTGACTAAATATGGCAATGCAAAAACTAGCTTTTTCAATAAAAGCATCTTTTAGTGTGTGACAGCAGCCAAACTTAAAAACTAAATAAAAATCTGGTATCGCTGTAATCTCACCGACCCGAAGAATAAAGTCGCGTAATCACTTATACTGCATGAGCAATGGTGTAAAAAATGAATAAAACCAATTCACACCTGCTGTTGATTTGTTCATTCTGCCTGCCAAAGATTGCAGTAAATCTTGTAGAAAACTTGGCTCTCAGGTAAATGTTATAATCAGATAATTTTATTGTTTGCAGGCAATCCAAAAATAAAAAAGACATTTTAGTCCTACAATGACCTTCATCAGTCACACAGATTGAAGTGCACACAGGGTTACAGGCAGAAACGAACGCTCAGGATCAGCAGCACATGCTGCAGCAGTGTGTGGAATGCCACAGGATAAACAGAACAACAAATTTTGGGGTACATTTTCTCCTGTTACCCTTGAGAAAATGCTAAATTTTGGGCTAAAAAGCATTTTTGTGGGAAAAATGTGATTTTTTTATTTTTCACGGCTCAACGTTAAAATCTTCTGTGAAGCACCTGGGGTTTCAAGGTGCTCACCAAACATTTGATAAGTTCCCAGTGGAGGTCTCGTTTCCAAAATGGTGTCAATTGAGGGGTTTTTTCACTGTTTAAGCACATCAGGGGCTCTCCAAATGCGGTGATTATTCCAGCAAATTATGCGTTCAAAGAGTCAAACGGTGCTCCTTCCCTTCCAAGTCCGGCCGTGCACTCAAACTGTAGTTTTCCTCCACATCATGGGTATTGGCATACTCAGGAGAAATTGCACAATAAATTGTATGGTGCAATCTCTCCTGTTAACCTTATTAAAATGAATGCCACATTTAGAGCTAAAAATCATTTTTATGGGAAAAATTAGATTTTTTTTTTCTTCATGGCTCTACATTATAAACTTCTGTGAAGCACCTGGGGGTTCAATGTGCTCAATATACATCTAGATAAAATCACTGAGGGATCTAGTTTCCAAAATGGTGTCACTTGTGGGGAGTTTCTACTGTTTAGGCACATCAGGGACTCTCCAATTGGGACAGGACATCCTCTAATTATTCCAGCAAATTTTACATTCAAAAAGTATAATAGTTCTCCTTCCTTTCCGAGCCCTGCTGTGTGCATAAACAGTGGTTTTCCTCCACATATGAGTTATCGGAATGCTCAGGAGAAATTGAAAAAAATTTTGGTTCTTTTTCTCTTGTTACCCTTGCAAACGTAAATAAAAAATTAGGTCTAAAGGACAATTTTTGTGAAAAAAAGTTAAATGGTTAGTTTTTACTTTCATATTCCATTAATTCCTGTGAAGCACCTGAAGGGTTAATAAACTTCTTGAATGTGGTTTTGAGCACCTTTAGGGGTGCAGTTTTTAATATGGTGTCACATTTTTGTATTTTCTGTCATATAGGCCCATCAAAGTCACTGTGAGGTGGTCCCTAAAAAAATGGTTTTGTAAATTTTGTTGTAAAAATGAGAAATCGCTGGTCAACATTTTACCCTTATTACTCCCCAGCAATGAAAAAATTATGTTTAAAAAATTGTGATGTACAGGAGACATGTGGGAAATGCTATTTATTATTTTGTGAGACATGACTCTCTGATTTAAGGACATAAAAATAAACATTTTGAAAATTTCAAAATTTGCAAAATTAACGCCAAATTGCAGATTTTTTGCCTAATAAATGCAAATCATATCAAATAAATGTTATGACTATCATGAAGTACAATATGTGAGAAAAAAATTTTCTTGGATCCATTGAAGTGTTCCGAAGTTATGACCATTGAAGCATTCTGAAGTTATTGACAGTGGTCAGAATTGAAAAAAATTGGTATGGCCAAGAAGGTGAAAACAAGCTTTGGGGTGAAGGGGTTAAAGAAAAAAAAAGAAAAAGAAATTACATTTTGCAGCTCCTCTGACCTAGACACACCCCCTCCCATCATCAAACACATCTACCCCCGTGATGATTTACCAAACTGTGACCGAATTTTGCCGACTTTGATTAAAAATGCTCGGGAAACCGAACACGAATTCCGAATATGCTACATTTGTGTCGAATTTGAGATTGGCGAATGTTTTCTGAACAAGTTTGCTCATCTCTGGTATTTTTTTCCAATTTCACTGCATTTGGAATTTTTTTTCTGTCTACAAATAGATTGAATGTTAAAATGAAAGGCTTCAATCAAAGCTACAATTCGTCCTGCAGAAAAACGAAACCTCATATGGCTAGGCTATTTGGAATGAAAAATAAAAAAGTTATGGCTCATGAATAAAAAATAAGCTGTGACACAGCTTCATTGACAGAAAAATAAAAAAGTTACAGGTCTTGGAAAAGGGTGACACAAGCACATTTTTATTACAATTTTTTAAAAAAAATTTTCTCCACTAAAATGTAAAAATATAATATGAAAAAATTGGCTAGACTTGCAGGGGTTAAAGAGAGTGAATTGATAAAGTGTCAGCCTGTCTTCCTAAGCTAAGGTGTAGCTAAAATGACCCCTTCCTTGTTCAAAATAAATGCTAAACATAGCTATCAAATCGAGCAATGTGTTTAGGATTTGGACCCCAATGCCGGAAGCTTCCTTTCTTTTGGACAGCTGCCGATGATTTCTCGATGGCGTCACGGCATCCCAATTGTGACAGAGAATACAGCAGCATGCTGGGAGGATATGATTTGTGTCCTCCCAGCAATCCTCTATATATTGATCACTACTAATAATAATTGACTGTCCAGCAGATCGCTATTATCTGTGATCAACACACAGAGAAATGTTAGGATTACAAATATCAAATAAATCAGCAAAAAAACGTAATAAAAATATAAAAAGTAAAAAAAAATACCCTTAAAATAAAAATAAAATAAAATGTATCCTATTAAGCCAAATCTATCTTCAGGAAAATCTTCTGTCTTGGACATCAGTTACATAGGAGCCCTGCACCCTGATAATTTTGTGAAATCTACACACATAATTAATAATGCTGTCTCTCTATACCTATTATATCTGCTCTTAATGAAGTTGTCCAGGTTTGACACAAAAGTCTGCAGTGACAGTATGTGACCACAGAGTCGTTAATCCACACAGTGGAAGCTGTCAGGATTCTTCAGTGCTGGGAGCAAGCTGTCATGTGACCACAAGTATGTGATATGCATACTCCTGGCCACATTCCGACTAGACATGTGCGTCCTTGCACACTACAGGTAAATTAAGCAAAGCCGTGTAAGCCAAGTCTAGTCAGAATGTGGCCAGGAGTTTGCATATCACATACTTGGGGTCACATGACAGCCTGTCACTGGCACATGATAATACTGACAGTATGCATGATGTAAGGATTCACAATGACTGCAAAATACCTATGTACAAAATATTGTAGGTGTTAATGGAGTTGTCCAGAGTGACTACAGACTTTCAAATCAAACCTGGACAACCCCTTTAATACTGACAATACTTTGTACACAGGCATTTTGCAGTCATTAACAAATCTCATACAGATGTAGCAAGTGCCATATGTAGAGACAGCATGCACACCATTAACACATTGAGCCACAGCGATCTGCTTTGTGACATTATGACATTGGAACACTAACTGTATGAATGGCGCGATACATTAACTACATTAAGGAGTAGTATGCCCCAGCAATTGTTTGATATTTGCAATTTTTATACAAGATACCGGAGGGGACATGATAGTGGAAAGATGGAAACCTTTAATAATGAGTGTTTTAGCAAACGTGTGTATTGGAGAAAGTAGTCTAGTTAAGTATCATTAAACAGTTCCGAGCAAAAAAGAGTTACTGTGCTTTACAGTTTTGCATTCAATTACTTATTTTAAAGGGTTATTCTTATGTTACAAGTAATCACATCAGTCCCATATGTGGCCATTGCTCTATTTATAAAGGCCACTTCTCGAATTAGTGGGGAACACAGCTTTGACCCCCGAGATTATGGAGTTATCTCCTTTCCTATGGTAGAATATTCAGTTTTAAAAGACAAGTAGAAGGACATTTGTATTATTTGAACATTTATTTGTAAATTCAAACTGATTTTCATTCAATTATGTTAAGGCCTTGGTCTTGAAAGGGTTCAATGAATTTGTCCTGAAGACATATCTTCTTTATATTCATTATCAAATATATAGGCTGCCTTTGATACATTGCACAGATTTCTACTGCTAGAACCATTAGAATGTTATGAAATGATTCAGCTCCACTTTATAAGCACTGGGACAATGTCCTCTAGTGGGTGTATGCTTCCTTTGAAAGTAGGCACATATTTTTGGAAGAATTTTGTTGGATATTCTAACTTGGTGTTGCCAAAACAAAAAATTTAGCAATTGTGTTTGTGACGCCAACTAAATAAATGTCATAAAAAGCTTATAGTGTTTTCTACTTGGCTACAACTGTAATAATAACTTATAAAAGAAGGAGGAAAAAAGGATCTCCATTGAGTAGTATTGCTTGATGTAGTTAGTATGCTCATAGAACAATTTGTAATGCATTCATCTTATGAGCAATGTGTATTGGTATAGTAATATGCAGACTGCAACCAACTCCTTTGAAAATCACCTGTGGCAGCAGTGAAGAATCTCAACATGGAGATAGAAACTGCAGTAAATTTGGTGCTACAAACAAAAATATTTAGAATTTTATCATTACGTTAAAATAAAGTATTTTTATTGATAGTAACTTAAAAATTGACACCAAACAAGACCTTCTCATTATCATGGGAGGCTTGAATGCCAAAGTTGGCCACAGCTGTTCGTGGAAACTTTGGACTTTTTAAAGCAAACAAAGCTGGAGGAAGATTCATTGACTTTTGCATAACAAATCAACTGTCCATCATAAACTCGCTCTTCCAAAATCACAAACTGAAACTCTACACATGAACATGGCACGTGTAAGAATCAAATTGACTAAACTACCATTCAAAAGTTTAGGGTCACTTAGAAATGTCCTTATTCTTGATAGAAAAGCACAGTTTTTTTCCAATAAAGCATTAAATGATTCAGAAATACTGTACACTCTATACATTGTTAATGTGGTAAGTGACTATTCTAGCTGCAAACGTCTGGTTTGTAATGCAATATCTTCATAGGTGTATAGAGGCCCATTTCCAACCACCTTCACTCCAGTGTTCTTATGGTACTTTGTGTTTGCTAACTGTGTAAGAAGGCTAATAGATGGTTAGAATACCCTTAAAAACCCTTGTGCAAGTATGTTAGCACAGCTGAAAACAGTTTGGCTGATTAGAGAAGCTATAAACCTGACCTTCCTTTGAGCTAGTTGAGAATCTGGAGCTTTACACATTTGTTGGTTCCATTAAACTCTCAAAATGGCCAGAAAAAAAAACTTTCATGTGAAACTCGACACTCTATTCTTGTTCTTAGAAATGAAAGCTATTCCATGCGAGAAATTGTCAAGCAACTGAAGAGTTCCTACAATGGTGTGTACTACTCCCTTCAGAGGAGAGCTCAAACAGGCTCTAACCAGAGTAGAAAGAGAAGTGGGAGGCCCCGCTGCACAACTGAGCAACAAGACAAGTACATTAGAGGCTGCAGTTTGAGAAATTGATGCCTCACAGGTCCTCAACTGGCAGCTTCATTAAATAGTACACGCAAAATGCCAGTGTCAACATCTACAGAGAAGAGGCGACTCCGGGATGCTGGCCTTCAGGGCAGCATTGCAAAGAAAAAGCCATATCTGAGACTGGCTAATTAAAGGAAAAGATTAATTTGGGCAAAAGAACACAGACATTGGACAGAGGAAGATTGGAAAAAAAAAGTGTTATGGACAGACGAATCCAAGTTTGAGGTGTTTGGATCACACAGAAGAACATTTGTGAGATACAGAACAACTGAAAAGATGCTGGAAGAGTGCCTGACGCCATCTGTCATGCATGGTGGAGGTAATGTGATGTCTGGGGTTGCTTTGGTGCTGGTAAAGTGGAATATTTGTACAAGGTAAAAGGGATTTTGAATAACAAAGGCTATCACTCCATTTTGCAATGTCATGCCATACCCTGTGGACAGTGCTTGATTGGAGTCAATTTCATCCTACAACAGGACAATGACCCAAAGCACACCTTTACATTATGCAAGAACTATTTAAGGAAGAAGCAGGCAGCTGGTATTCTATCTGTAATCGAGTGGCCAGCGCAGTCACCAGATCTCAACCCCATTGAGCTGTTGTGGGAGCAGCTTGACTGTATGGTACGCAAAAGGTGCCCATCAAGACAAACCAACTTATGGGAGGGGCTTCTGGAAGCATGGGGTGAAATTTCTTCAGATTACCGCAGCAAATTAACTGCTAGAATACCAAAGGTCTGTAATGCTGTAATTGCTGCAAAGAGAGTATTCTTTGACAAAAGCAATGTTTGAAGGAGAAAATTATTATTTCAAATAAAAATCTTTTTTTCGAACCTAGTCAATGTCTGGACTAGATCTTAAATTCATTTGGCAACACATTTGATTAAGAAAAGTAGGAATTTTCATGGAAAACACAAAATTGTCTGGGTGACCCAAAACTTTTGAACACTAGTGTACATACAGTCATGATTGGAAGTTTTCACCCTCTTTGAAATTGTTCTAGAAAATAAGATTTTCTACTAAAAAACTAATGCAATTGCACATGTTTTGCTATATACATGTTTATTTCCAGTGTGTGTAAAAAAAGGCAAATTGGTAATAATTTCACACAAAACCCCAAAAATGGGTTGGACAAAATTGTTGAAAATTTTCCAAAATTGTTAGGAAACAACTTTGTTTCAAGCATGCGATGCTCGTCCAAACTCACCTGTGGCAAGTAACAGGTGTGAGCAATATTAAAATCACAACTTAAACCAGATAAATAGGGGAGAAGTTGACTCAATTATTGTATTGTGTGTTTGTGTGTGCCACACTAAGCATGGAGAATAGAAAGAGGAGAACAGAACTGTCTGAGGACTTGAGAAGAAAAATTGTTGAAAACTCTCAATGTTACAAGTCCATCTCCAGAGTTCTTGATGTTCCTTTGTCCATGGTGTGCAACATAATCAAGAAGTTTACAACCCATGGCACTGCAGCTAATCTACATGGATGTGGATGGCAGAGAAAAATGGGTGAAAGGTTGCAACGCGGCATTATCCGAATGGTGAATAAGCAGACTCAATTAAGTTTTAAAGAAATTAAAGCTGTCCCGCAGTCTCAGGGGGCATCAGTGTCAGCACGAAGTATCCATCGACGACATGTTTCTATTAGTGTGTGACAGCAGCCAAGCAAAAAAAAACCATTACAATCTGGTATTGTTTAATCACTTATACCGCACAAGGAACACGTAAAAAATAAATAAAAACAATTCTTCACCTGCTCTTTTGTTCATTATGCCTCCCAAAGATCGCAGTAAGGCTTGGCGCATACTTATCCTGCATTCTGCGCTGAGCGCTTATACCAGCATTTTTGTGTAAATCTCTGAAATACATGATTCAGATGAAACCTCTGGCAGAAGATTCCCTATAATGGGGCAGATGGAGGCACTTTGGATGCCAAAGGACCTTTGATCTGCTGGTGTCCGTCTTTTTAGGATTGCATAAAAGTGCAGATGGCCATAGTTTGTACACTTCTGAATAGAAAGACACCACTAAACAGAGGCCAGACGAAGGCCAGAGTAACTCTGTTGCTTCATTATAGTGAATGTATCCCTCGGGGGTTTCATCTGAATCACATCACTTGGAGATCTAGAAGGAAATCCCAATTGTAAGTGATCAGTGTAGAGCGCCGTTTAAATGTGATCCCAAATATTATGTAAAATGTTCCCAATAGAAGCTTCAATTCCACAAAAAAGCAAGTCCCCACTAAGGTCTGTCATTGGAAATATAGGGAGCTTCCACGTTATTGGTAGTACAATAGCTCTGGAAAAGAGAAATGGCTCCTCGCCCGCCGCAAAAGAAATTCAGCAAATTCTGTGCTCCCAAATCCAAATGCCCCCCTCCCTTTTGAGCCCCACAGTGTACCTAAATCACATTTAGGGTTCACATGTATGGCATTTCTGAAGTGATGAGAGCCCGTCTAATTTATGGGTGCATGTCTTCAGAAGCATGAGCAGGGCATAACGTTCTGGTGACTGCAACATACTGGTCACTACAACGTACTGGACACTACAACGGCAGTTTGAAATTTTCAGTTGGCAACATTCATTGCTGCTTGTTTCTGAAAGTTTAAAATCATCACTACACTTGCAGATAAATTCCAAAAGGGGTTTAATTTTCAAAATGGGGTCACTTGAGTGGGGATTTTGCTTTTCTAGCAATAAGGCTACTTTCACACTTGCGTTTTTTTGCACTGCGCACCGTGCACAGTGCAAACGCACATAAAAAATGCATCATGCGTTTGTGTGCTTTTTTTGCTGTTTTGCGCATGTTTTTTTAAAAAAACGCATGCGTTTTTTCCGCTGACGTGCGCATTACCATGCGCACATCAGCGCACCCATTACCATGCGCACGTCAGCGCACCCATAGACTATAATGGGTGTTTGGGTGAAAAAAAACGCATTGCGTGCACATGCGTTTTTTTGGGACAAGTCGGACGCACAAAAAATGCAACAGGATGCATTTTGTGTGCTCGAGCGCACACTACAAAAAATGCATGCGCATACAAACGCATGTGTTTGCGCACCCATGTAAAGTATAGGAAAAAAATGCATGCTTTTTTTGCGCAAAAAAACAGCGCAAAAAAATGCAAGTGTGAAACCGGCATTAGCGGGTCTGTATATGGAGTCCACAAACTATTCTAGAAAAATCTGCACTCCAGGAGGCAAGTTTCACTCCTTCCCTCCGAGTCTCTCTGTATGGCTAAGCAGTACTGTACAGCCACATATGGGGAATTGCCACGTTCAGTAGAAATTTTTGGACAAATTATGGTGCTCTATGTACCAACTGTTTGCGTGAAAATGTAAAATCTGGGCGTAAAAATATTTTGGTGGCAAAAATGTAGATATTTTATCTTCACTGACCAATGGTGTAAACTTCTGTGACACACTCGTGGTGTCAATATGATCACTGTGCACCCCTAGATGAATTTGCTGAGAGATATAGTTTGTAAAATGGGGTCACTTATGGGGGGTTCTGCTGCACTGGCAACTCATGGGCTCTTTCAATGGGTCACACCTTCCCTTCCGAGCTCTGTCATGTGCCAAACAGTGGTTTTCCTCCACATATGGGGTATCAGAATGCTCAAGAGAAAGTGCACAACATATTTGGGGGTTAATCTTTTCTTGTTACCCTTGTGAAAATATAAAAAATTGGGTTTAAAGTACATTTTTTGAGAAAAAAAAAGTTCAATGATAATTTCTTCTACACATTCCAAAAGTTTCTGTGAAGCACCTGAAGGGTTAATAAACTTCTTGAATGTGGTTTTGAGCACCTTGAGGGGTGCAGTTTTTACAATGGTTTAACTTTTGGTTAATTTCTACCATATATTTTCACAAATATGAAGTACAATATGTCACGAAAAAGCAATCTCGGAATCAGTGGGATCCGTTGAAGAGTTAGTACCTCTTAGGCCGGGGTCAAACTTGCGAGAAACTCGCACGAGTCTCGCATCTTAATACCTGACACTGCCATCGGCACTCGGGAGCGGAGCGTGTGGCTGCATGTATTTCTATGCAGCCGCACGCTCCACTCCACAGTGCGCTGGCAATGCCGGGTATTAAGATGCAAGACTCATGCGAGTTTCTCGCATGTGTGACCCCGGCCTTAATGTGACAGTGGTCAGAATTGTAAAAATTGTCCTGGTCATTAGCATGCTAACCACCTTGAAAAGGAGTTAAATGTATTTAATTATGTGGCTCTTAAATTGGTGATATCTATCTATCTGTACTGTATTTCTGTGTGTCTGTCTGTCTATCTATCTCTATCTTTCTGTCTATCAATGACTTATCTATTTATTTAGCATGTAAGATATCTAATTATCTATATATTGGGTTCAAAATTTTAAAGAAAAGGTTGGAAAAGAAGATTGAGCCATATATTAGGACAATTAATCAGTGCAGAATTAAGAGAAATGTGACATGACACCCTGATGACAGCTTTTTAATGCAACTAATGTGCTCAGCTTAACCATGAAATATAGTTTTAGATTGAAAATGAGTTGTTATGCAAAGCTGAAATGCAGCTGTGCCGGATTGGGGTAGGTAATAGTAACTTAAAGCCACTAGTCAGTAAACAAGGCAACAGGACTCTGCCAGGGAGGTTAAGGGAATAAGAAGAAATTACAGTCCATTTTAACTTAACAAATTTGGAAGGAGTAGGAAAGAAGTGCGCTCCTGCCAACTCAGTAAATGTTTAGCTTGGAGAACGTTACTTCCACATCTGGCTTGTGTTATACACTGTAAATATTACTTCTTTCAATTTCATTTTTTTTTTCAATGCAAATTTCAGTTTATGAGGAAAAACAAGATGACTGCAGTGGAAAGATTTAGAGGTAAAGGTAACAGGTTGTTCAGATACCATACGATTTGATGCTAATGGAGAGTTATAAGTAGAAGTGTTGTATATGATATATATCCATTTCCGCTCTTCTGCTATATGGGTTTTTGTTTCACGCTTTGTACTGTTGACAGATGGAAATGTGAATACAACCTATCAAAATGACTTCACATAACTTCTTAATCAATAGGCAAATAATACAACTTAAGGTACTGTCACACTTAGCGATGTACCAGCGATCCCGATCAGTGATATGACGCGGTCAGGATCGCTGGTACATCGCTAAGTGGTCGCTAGTGAGCTGCCACACAGGCAGATCTCTCCAGCGACATCGCAGGGGTCGGGGGTCGCTACTTACCTGTCAGATGAAGCGATCCTGACGTCCTCTCGCCCGCGTCCACGCGTCGCTCGTCGTCACAGCAGGAAGCCCAGCAGGAAGCTGACGACAAGAAACGGTCCAGGACGTTCTCGCGCGATCAGCGATAACCAGCGGGGGAGCCGGTCGGAGGTAAGTACCAGACATAGCGATATCGCTAGCAATATCGCTATAACATCACAAAAACCAGTAACGTTATAGTGATATTGCTAGCGATATTGCTTAGTGTGACAGGCCCTTTAGAAATCATTGTTAAACATTTTGAAGGTTCTTGGTAAACAGGAAGGGAGGTGGATGGTAAGAAAAATTTTCATAAATCCTTTACTTATTATTTATATATTTTGGGTCTTGTGTAGGGTTATACCACATTCAGAAATGACAGGAAACAAAACAGATAATTAGATTCAACTTAAGACCTGTGCTCATTGATGACTGTTGGGGGAAGCTGCAACAATGTAGAGTCAGTATGAGTAAATGTACAGGGTGATGGCAATAATGGAAAGCTGCTAATTGGAGTTTTTCATACAAGTCTCCTAATATAGCTGTACAGGTAGAGGATGAAATGCTGCAACAAAAAAGGCAGCAAATAATAATAAAGTCCTTATTATGGGGGATTTTATCTATCCAGACATTCAATGGGACATTGAATCTCCTGGTTGTGTGTTCTTATTGACAACTCAAGACAATGACTTCTCTCAGTTAGTTGATGAACCAACTAAGGGAGATCCAAAATCATATCAGGAGATCCAATATCAGGTCTACAGGTACAGGAACATTTGGTCAGAAGCAATTACAATTTAATACATTTCGAAGTAATATTTAACAAAACATTACAAATCGGAAATACAAAAACCTGGAACTTTAGGAAGGTAAAATTCAGTTGATGGAAGAGCTTAGTCTTGTGGACTGGGATCAACTCCTAATGACTTGAGATACTGAACATAAATGGAGAGCTAAAGATTTTCTAATAGAATCCTATATAAAGTCTATTATATTATGTTTAAAGAATAACCTGTCCCATCAAAGTTTATATCATTTTAATATATTACAATCATCATATTATATTGCACTTTGTACTTACAATTGGTCATTTTGCCTTTCTTCCCAGTAAATTCTTCTTTTTTCCTCTGCTTTAAGTAGAAACAGGAAGTCCCTTGTCACTGCATTTATCATTCCCCTCACCTCCTGACCAAGCTGCTCTGTCCTCCTCCCCTGCCAGGGACTTTTTCAGTGCCTTATGACTCATACAGGGTGTGAGGGATCTCACAGGTGAAGGGGGGGTCGACTTCACTCACCTCGGGGGGGGAGGGGAGAGAAGGACCTAGCAGGGGTAAGCTCTCTGGCATCACCACTTGCCCCAGATCACACTGCGGGGCTGGGAATCTTGGGCATGCGCAGTAGTTCTCTGTGGCTCTCATGCTCAAGATTCCCAGCCCCGCAGTGTGAATAAATCATAAGTGACTGCGGGGCGGGATCTGTGGCCGTGCGATATGAAGGCCAGGATGTGATCTGAGAGCACGGGCATGTCGGGCAGCGCTAACTGCGCATGCCCACAAAACTATAGTACAGCGCAGGCGCCAGCATTTCAAAAGAACACTGAGGAGGCGGTGCCAAATACGAAATGACTGATGGATGCGAGGTGTCTGTCAGAGGGGGAAAGACCTGCCCCCTGTCAAAATTCAGGTATTTTTGAACAATTTTATAACGCATAACATATTTTGGCGGTGGAAGCTAAGTAACAGAGCCACCTTGACATATTGCAGCATTAGTGCTGCACAAGGTGGCTCTTTTACTTAAAAACGCCTGGGGGGTGACAGGTTCCCTTTAAAGGCACTGCGTCAGGACAATTTTACTACTGAAACTAGTGGTACGGCTGTATAGGTCATATTGCAAAATGAAAAATGCTACTTGTTTTGAAGTACTTTGATATGCCAGTGCTGAGAAATGAAGCTTTGCATCTACATACAAATTAGCCTAGAAGTGCATTAAGAGCATATATACTGTGCTGTACATACAGCTCTGGCAAAAATTAAGAGACCACTTTCAAATGTTCAGTTTGTCTTATTTTTCTCTTTATAGGTATATTGTTATTTTAGTCTACAAACTTCTGACAACATGTCTCCGAATTTCCAAGCAATAAATTTTGTATTTTTTTTATGACAAAGAAAAATGGTCAAAATTAAAAAAAAAAACAGTGCTTTCAGACCTCAAATAATGCTAAGAAAACAAGTTCATAATCATTTAGGAACAACAATACAACAACCAGAGTACACCTCATTCTACTTAAAGGGAATCTGTCACCCCTTTTTTTGGCCTTTCAGCTGCCGGCATAGGCATCGGGGGCTTATCTACAGCATTCTGTAATGCTGTAGATAAGCCTCTGATGTAACCTGAAAGAGAAGTAAAACACGTTATATTATACTCACGGAGGTGGGCGGTCCAGTCGGATGGGTGTCGCCATCCCGTCCGGCGCCTTCCTTCTTCATGCGATGATGTCCTCTTTTCCCGTCCTGTAATGGCTCTTGGGCAGGCGCACTGATCTGCCCTGTTGAAGGCAGAGCAGAGTCCTGCAGTGCCCAGGCGTCGGGAGAGGTCTGGCACCTGCGCACTGCAGAATTCTGCTCTGCTCTCAACAGGGCAAAGCAATGCGCCTGCGCCGGAGCCATTTAAGGACGGGAGAAGAGGACGTCATCGCATGAAGAAGGGAGGCGCCAGACCGCAACACCCATTGGATCAGACCGCCCACCTCGGTGAGTATAATATAACGTGTTTTTCTTCTCTTTCAGGTTACATCGGAGGCTTATCTACAGCATTACAGAATGCTGTAGATCAGCTCCCGATGTCTATGCCGGCAGCTAATAGGGGAAAAAAAGGTGACAGATTCCCTTTAATGTGCTTCTGATTAGGTGATCACCTGAACCAAATCTTATTTAACAAGGGAAGTATAAAAACTCTGCTGTGGTGTTCACAATGCTCTTGCAATAGGACAAGCTGGAATGGCAAAACAAGTGCTAGTAATATCCCAAAAGTAATAGGAATGAAAAAATAACTTTTAACCATGCCAAAGGAGTTAAAAAGAAAAGTCTTGAGTGAGGAAAAGAAGGACTTAATTCTAGATTTACTAGTAGAGAGATACAGTGAGCGTCATGTTGCCTCCATCCTTAAAATTTCTAAGATGGCAGTCCATTACAAAAAGGTCAACCATCAGATATTGGGGACAACAAAGCTACAGACCGGCAGAGGGTGAAAACGACTCTCCTCTGACCAGGATGATCGTCATCTTATTCGAATGATACTCAGCAACCTCAGGATGACATCATGTGACCTACAAAAGGAATGGCAAATGGCAGCTGGGATGTAGTGCACAGCAAGAAGAGTTTGTAACAGACTCCTAGAGGCAGGGTTCAAGTCATGTAGAGGTAGAAAAAAGCCTTTCATCAATGAGAAGCAAAGGAGAGCCAGGCTGAAGTTTGCCAAAGACCATAAGGATTGGACCATAGAGGACTGGAGTAAGGTAATCTTCTCTGATGAGTCTAATTTTCAGCTTTGCCCAACACCTGGTCGTCTAATGGATAGACGGAGACCTGGAGAGGTGTACAAGCCACAGTGTCTTGCACCCACTCTGAAATTTGGTGGAGGATCGGTGATGATCTGGGGATGTTTCAGCAAGGCTGGAATTGGGCAGGTTAATAGTTGTGAAGGATGTATGAATCAAGCCGCATACAAGGTTATCCTGGAAAAACAGTTGATTCCTTCTGCTCAGGCAATGTTCCCCCAACTCTGAGGACTGGTTTTTCCCACAGGACAATACACCATGCCACACAGCTAGGTCAATCAATGTGTAGATGAAGGACCACCACATCAAATCCCTGTCAGACCTGAACCCCATTGAAAACCTCTGGAATGTAATCAAGAGGAAGATGGATAGTCACAAGCCATCAAACAAAGAAGAACTGCTTACATTTTTGTACCAGGAGTGACATAAGGTCACCCAAAAAGCAGTGTGAAAGACTAGTGGAAAGCATGCTAAGACGCATGAAAGCTGTGATTAAAAATCATGGTTATTCCACAAAATATTGATTTCTGAACTCTTCCTGAGTTAAAACATTAGTATTATTGTTTATAAATGACTATAAACTTGTTTTATAGCATTATTTGAGGTCTGCAAGCAATGCATTTTTTTGTTATTTTGACCATTTCTCATTTTCTGAAAATAAATACAAAATTTAGTGCTTGGGAATTCGAAGACATGTTGTCAGTAGTTTATAGAATAAAAGAGCAATTTACATTTTACACTCTGAGTACATTGGTGTCCAGTTATTTCATACGACACTAACATTGGAATAGAAATGTATTCATTTACAGTAGTGTCTTATATATGCTATACATAACTTACACTTAGCTGAATCCTGTACTTTCTATTTTAACAAAGTGAAAGCCATTTTGAACCAGATTACTACTTTATCTTAGTTTAAACTACACGTTGCCAAATAAACAGTAGAGTGACATCCCAGACTTCTTTCCCAAACTAATTAAAGTTTGTCCTTATATTACCTGGCAAAAGTCATAGTGGAATAATTGCAATCAGAAAACTAAAGGTTAAACCCTATAAGGAAATGTGTGCATAATTTTTAACAAATGTCAATTAACATCGCAAATTATAATCTTGAAACACAAGTAGATTTTTGGCATGTCATGTGTGTGAGATAATGCGGATGGAAGTGTTACTTGTCTCAAGAGAACAATGTGTGGAGAGAAGGTTTACGGGTGAAACATTTCTTTTTTCCAAATTACATATTGCAATCTGTTAAGAATATTTTACAGGATTATCTGTTGATTATTATTATGAACAAAATCCAGCTTTAATTTTTCAAACCAGATTTATGAAAATGAATCTGCTCTAGCTGTCGAATGATACAGGGCTACACTCTATACTATGTTTTGCGATGCTAGAAATCAGCACCCGTAAGAATGCCTTTGTAGATCACTCAAAAGTCATTTGGGCCAAGCTCCACCATTTTTTTTGTGGAGGAGGCTACATGTCTTTCCAGGGCTCGCTCACACGAGCATATAACACAGCCAAAGTGCAGTCTGATGACCAATGTTATATTATGGGGTAGTGCATAGTTTCTACAGAACTAATTGGCCTGTGGAAAAAAATGCAGCATGCTGGGGGTGGCTCTGCAAATCAGACTATGCGGCCCCATACAAGTCTATGAATGCATTTGAGACATTTGCACTTGGGTGATATCAGAGTGCAGTCCAACTTCCGAGGACTCATACAATGGAGGAGATGAAGAAATAAAGTTCTCCATGTTCTCCACACCTGTGCTCTATTTCTCTCTCTTTTTAGAGAATTGGGTCACACTAAGATGACACTTCGCTCAGACACATACACACATACATACAAACATGTATAAATACATGCACACATGCACACACAGTCTAGAAAGATGAAAACACATTCAATACAGTCCTAGAAACAAGCAAGTATAAGTATATGACAAAAGCTAAGTTTTTGATAGCAAGAAGATGGGGACAGAGCACTTCAAAAACAACAGGTCTTGTGAAGTGTTCTAGGTATGAAGTGGTTAGTTACCAGTGGAGAGGTAAGAACATTATTGGATGAGGCAAGAATCTACATAATATATAGTTGCCAGTTGGCTGCTGTCCCCAAATCCCATAAGGCACCGCGGCAGTGTCACTTGTGCCTGCGCAAGTGATACACGGTATATACTCGAGTATAAGCCAGCAATCCAGCGGGGGAGGGGGATCGGCAGGAGAGAGCAGCTGTCACAGCATACTGACCCACTCCTGGCGCAGTGGCTGCAATGTCCCTGCATCTCTCTCTGTTTTACAGGCTTCCAGCAGCACTTCCTGTATTCAGCGGACACGTGGTACCGCTCATTAAAGTAATGAATATGGAGCACAGACTCATTTCTTTAATGAGCGGTATCACCTGATATAGTTTTTTGCCCCTTCTCAACTTGCTCCACCTGCAAAGCCTCCTCTTTATTTGTGAGCTGGGAGCGTTTCAGTAGACAGAGAAGCGGGATGTTTCTTAACATTCTTTCCAGGAAAATCTATTTTTTATTCGTTTTTGTATGTTTCATGGTCAGTCTGTAAAAGTGGCATAATACGCTAACAAGATTGTTCACAGCAGAGACCTGGCATTCTGACAGGCTTACAGTTGTCTTCCACATACTGTTCCAATGCCATTTCAGCTCTGTTTTCATCAATTTGAGCACATTTTAGAGCCCCTCCAGATCCTCGAGTTTCCCATTGACTTCCATTATACTCATTACTCAGTTCGAGAACCCAAGCATTATGAATGGCTCGACTGGAGTAACGATGACCCAAATATTTTACTGCAGGTAGCCACTAGGTACCACACCTTGGCAGTCCTTGGTACTGCAGCTGCTGTCCTCAGGGGTCAGGACAGCAGACATGGCCAGGAATTGAAGTGCCTGGCAGGACAAGATATGGACTCTGTTCAGACTGCACAGGTTCTGAGTCCTCAGGCAGAACGGATACTGACATGGAGTAAAAGACAATGGCTGAATTCGGACACTGGTACAGATTCTGACAATACGGACACTGAAAACTAGCCAGGGCAGACACTGGTGCAGGTTCAAGGACTGCCGGAATGGTTACAGGTTCAGGTTCTTCCGGTACAGCTTCAGGTTCAGGTACCACTGGTGTGCTACAGGGATCAGGTTCCACCGATGCAGCTTCA
Source organism: Dendrobates tinctorius (assembly GCF_039654945.1). Taxonomy (NCBI): domain Eukaryota; kingdom Metazoa; phylum Chordata; class Amphibia; order Anura; family Dendrobatidae; genus Dendrobates; species Dendrobates tinctorius. The sequence goes on from NW_027361679.1 coordinate 63,860,536, forward strand.
GGGTTCAGCTACTGCCATGGTGGCTTCAGTGCTCAGGTACCACAGGTGCGACGTCATGCTTCTGGTACTGCCCATTTGGTTTCAGGGTTCAGGTATCGCCAGTGTATCTTTAGGGTGCAGGCACCGCCGATGTGGCTTGAGGCTTCAGGTACTGTCAGATGCAGTTTCAGGTTCAGGCCCCGGCCACACAAGGACTAGAGGTTCAGGTTATGGCCCTGGCCATACAAGGATCAGGGATTCTGGTTCAGGCCTTTTTCCACACAAGGATCAGGGAATCAGGTTCACATACTGACTACCCTAGATTAGGACAGCGGACCTGGCAACATACAGTTGCATGCACAAGAGATGTAGGGTAACTAAAGGGGTTGCTCAGGCACCCCTTTACTGGGGAGGGTGCCTTTTATACAAGATTCCTTTCAGCTATTGGTTGGGGGCATTTTCAAACTACATGTGCTGCCCCTTTAAGAGCAGGGGAGTGCACACGCACTAGACACGCTGCCGGAAAACCTGTATGGTGTGTACAGGAAGCAGGGAGCAGAAGATGAGGAGTCACTAAGCGGCCAGGCTGGTGAGTATGTCAGTGTACCTGCATGGAGGGGGAAGAGGAACCATGCAGGTCTGCTGGCATTAGTGTTACAGATTGTAGGGAAGGGAATGTGACAAATAATCTTCCATAGAAAGAGACAGAGATGATATACAAGCTGATCACACTGATACCAATAGGGATGAATGCTGAAATAGATCTGAACTGTTTTATAGGACCAAAAGAGTCTGTTCACAAGTGGCATTTTTTATGCTTTTTTTTCTCAAGCATGAAGAATGCGGGCAGTGGCATGAAGACTGCAAAATAATCTCTGCATACATTTTTTGACTGCTTTTGATAAAGTTTTTTTCTGCTGTTTCTTTACTGCTACTGATAATGTTGGAAGAGGAACACCCTGCAGGTTAAAAAATGTACTGTTTTAATGGGATTTTAGAAACCTCATTCTTCTACAGTTTTTGTTGAGTGCTGTTTTTGGCTTGCAAAATCTGGATGGAAGAAGTGAGTTGGAAACGTTACATGTGAACAGGCCCTTAGGCAAGTTTTATGAGAAGGTAATTTTAGAATGAACATTATCTGGTTATGTTATTGAACATTATTGTTTTTATATTACTAAAAAGGGTACTTGATGTGATCTTGAAAGATTTATGAAGATATATTTAAAATATGGGATTAGACTGAAGGCTCTCGAGCCCTTGAGAATGCTTGTTTAGTCGAGACCAGTTGCACAGAGTAGCAATCACACCAGATACTTACTTTATATTGATATGCTGTTTTCATCTTGTTCTTTTTGTAAGTATATATATATATATATATATATATATATATATATATAATATATAAAGCTCAAAGTGTGTATGTATGTATGTATGTGTGTATGTATGTGTGTATGTCCGGGATAGGCATCCGCACCGCAGCTACAGCCACAAAATTTGGCACAGTGACCCCGAGAGCGTCCTAAGCTGTGTTGTGAGGCAAAATTTTAACCCCACGCGTTCCAATTCACCAAACAATTTTGCCCCTGTCTACATACTGGGGAAAAAGTGTGTGCGTGTCAAGCCCCGTCCCTCATGATGTCATAATGCCCCTATTTACATAATGGGGAAGCAGTGTGTGCGTATCAAGCCTCGTCCCTCATTATGATGTCACAGTGGTTGCCATGGCGACGCTGATGTCATCAAGCCCCGCCACTCATTATGATGTCATAATGGGTGAATATGGGATGGAGGATGTGTGATGGGTATATGGGCACTGGACTGTGGGATGGAGGATATGTATGACGGGTATATGGGCACGGGCCTATGGGATGGTGGATATGTATGACGGGTATATGGGCACGGGACTATGGGATGGAGGATGTGTGATGGGTATATGGGCACTGGACTATGGGATGGAGGATATGTATGACGGGTATATGGGCACAGGACTATGGGATGGAGAATATGTATGACGGGTATATGGGCACAGGACTATGGGATGGAGGATGTGTGATGGGTATATGGGCACTGGACTATGGGATGGAGGATATATATGATGGGTATATGGGCACGGGACTATGGGATGGAGGATGTGTGATGGGTATATGGGCACTGGACTATGGGATGGAGGATATGTATATGGGCACGGGACTATGGGATGGAGGATGGTTGATGGGTATATGGACATGGGACTATGGGATGGAGAATATGTAAGATGGGTATATGGGCATGGGACTATGGGATGGAGGATGTGTGATGGGTATATGGGCACTCGACTATGGGATGGAGGATGTATGATGGGTATATGGGCACGGGCCTATGGGATCGTGGATATGTATGATGGGTATATGGGCACGGGACTATGGGATGGAGGATAATTATAATTTGTTATAACTAACCACAGTTAGTTACTATGCCCGGGCAGCGCCGGGCTCTTCAGTTAGTATATATATATAAATGAGTGTATGTGTGTGCATCACGCCCACTGATGATGTCATAAACATTTGATGATATCACAATCAATCGATGATGTCATAATCAACTGATGATGTCACAATTATTCAATGATGTCATAATTTGATGATGTCATAATCATTTTATGATATGAGTGTATGTGTGTATGTGTATCAAGCCATGCCCACTGATGATGTCATAATCATTTGATGATATCACAATCAATCGATGATGTCATAATCAACTGATGATGTTACAATTATTCAATGATGTCATAATCATTTGATGATGTCATAATCAACTGATGATGTCATAATCATTTGATGTCATAATTATTCAATGAGGTCATGATCATTTGATGATGTCATAATCAACTGACAATGTCATAATCAACTGATGATGTCCCCGCTATGCAGAGTGGGTGGGCTATGTTGAGTGGGCATGGCTTGATACACACACATACACCTATGGGATGGAGGATGTGTTGTGAATTCACTTTCTGGCCTACCTCTGGTTGCTGGTGAAGGTAGTGGAGATGGCTGTATTGACAGAGGGGTCGCAATTTCTCTTTCCGGGCTCCCTCTGATGGTTACAAGAGGTAATGGAGCTGATCTAATTAACAGATGCCTGCCACCTGATAATGAGGAAGACAATTGGACTTTGGGAGTTTCTGACCGGATTTAAGACAGCCGACTCCCTCTATCCCTGCTGGTGATTTTTTCCTGCCTCCTGAGGTCTTAGTTTCCAGCTCAGTCCCTGCATGCTCAAGCTAAGTGTTCTTTTGCTATTGTTCACATTTGATTTGGTTTTGTCTATTTCAGTTTTGTGTGGTCAGCCAGCCCCGGCAGGGGCTGTGCTGAATTTCCATCCTTATGTTACTGTTTGTGCCAGTTTGTTTTTGTCCCTTATTAGATTGGCCTCTCTTTGCTCTGTTTTCAGAATATACCAGAGTGCTGATATAGTGGGCGAAGTCTAGTGACTTCAGTATTTTTTCTATCAGACGTGTTGGGCATTTTTTGCAGGGTTGTTTGCGTGATTGCAGACAGAGTCTTTCCTTTCCTGTCTAGTTAGTTTGGGCCCCATCGTTTGCTCAGCCTATTTTCCTACCTGCGTTTGTGTTTTCATCTTGTCTCACCGACAATATATGTTTGGGGGCTATCTATTCCTTTGGGGTCTGCTCTGGGACAGTTTAGATTTCCCCTTTCTTGCTTTAGGTTTATTTAGTTCTCCGGCTGTGTCGAGGCATCTAGAATCATCGTAGGTACGCTCCACAGCTACTGCTAGTTGTGTGGATAGGATCAGGGGTCTGCAATTCGCTTAGATACCAACCTCTCTGGTTTTCTGTGGCTTAGCTTGGTCTTGCTTTCCTCCTTGGTGACCCAATCATTACAAGGATGTGTGAAGGGTATATGGGCACTTGACTATGGGAAGGAGGACATGTGATGGGTATATGGGCACGGGACTATGGAATGGAGGATATGTGTGATGGGTATATGGGCCATGGATTATGGGATAGAGGATGTGTGATGGGTATATGGGCACGGAACTATGGGATGGAGGATATGTGTGATGGGTATATAGGCATGGGACTATGGGATGGAGGATATGTATGATGGGTATATGGGCACTGAACTATGAGATGGAGGATATGCATGATGGGTATAAGGGCATGGGACTATAGGATGGAGGACATGTGATGGGTATATGGGCACGGGACTATGGGATGGAGGATATGTGTGATGGGTATATGGGCCATGGACTATGGGATGGAGGATGTCTGATGGGTATATGGGCCTTGGATTATGGGATAGAGGATGTGTGATGGGTATATGGACATGGAACTATGGGATGGAGAATATGTGTGATGGGTATATGGGCATGGGACTATGGGATAGAAGATATGTATGATGGGTAAATGGGCACTGAACTATGAGATGGAGGATATGCATGATGGGTATAAGGGCATGGGACTATAGGATGGAGGATAAGAGTGATGGGTATATGGGCACAGGACTATGGGATGGAGGATGTGTATGATGGGTATATGGGCACGGGACTATGGGATGGAGGATGTGTGATGGGTATATGGGCACTGGACTAGGCAATGGAGGATGTATGATGGGTATATGGACAGTGGACTGTGGGATGGAGGATAATCATTATAATTTGTTATAACTAACCACAGTTAGTTACTATGACAGGGTAATGCCGGGCTTTTTAGCTAGTAGTAAATAAAATAGAGTGAAATCTCGTTAATATGGATCTACCCAGTGAGCCTTCTTATCACCCTTAGGCCTCATTTATACATCCATGTGTCTCAGAGTTCGAGTACAGACTATGATTCACGAACCGGCTATTGGGCCCTGACCCGCACTTAACAATCTCAGATGGATGTGACCCCATCAGGGAGAACCAAAGACATCATGGAAGTACTCACGAAGAATAGAATGAGAGGAGACGATTACGAGTCTGTCGACTATGGACTCTGCAGTGGAGGAAATGAGTGATAATTATGAAGACTGGAGTGGGCAATATGAGGACTTATGCAACTGGGATAGAGAAGAATGAGAAGAGCATATTAAAGATATCATCTACTTTTATGAATATGGTGTTTTAATGCTAAGTGTGAACTAGCACTTGGAATTACATCTCCACTTATGGGTGACGCAACAGGTTTTTAACACTGTATGAACTCATTCTGTTTACAGGATCTGACTAAATGAACTCAAAGTAATATTTTTATGCTATATTTTGACATTTGTTCAAATCAAACACGTTAAAAAGAGTTAAAAAAGTGTCATGAAGTGACATAAGGCCTGTTTCACACATCAGTTTTTTTGTGACAGTTAAAATCCGCCAAAACGGCGGAAAGCGGATCAGTTGTTAACTGATGTGAACGGATGCCACCGGACCGTTTTTTTTTACGGATCCGCCGAATGAAGAATTGTAAAGGAACCGCAGCCCGGGAAGAGGAGAGAGAGAGAGAGAGAGAGATTTTTTTTTTCTGTCCACCAGAAATGATTTCAGGGTTAAATTTCCTCCTGACTTCATTCCTCTGGGCATGCGCTCTATAAAAATGCAGATCCTCCAGTACAAAAAACGTTACATGGTCGGTCCAGGCATCTCGGCGGACGCAAAAAAATTGACGGATCCGCAAAAAAACGGATCCAACGGATGGCCATCCGTCAAGATCCGCCGGTAATGCAAGTCAATGGGGAAAAAAACGGATCCGTCAAAAAAATGGCGGATCCGTTTTTTTGTAAAAACGGCGGATTTTGACTGATGGTCAAAAACGGAAGTGTGAAACAGGCCTAACACGGTTGGTTTGATGAAGGAAAACATGTGAGCAGCAGAAGTGTCCTGGACATCCAATGCTCATATGGAGAGTGAAAGCTTATCCATGTGTTGAAAATCCAAAAAAGGGCTAACAAATTGCTGAAAACTGTAAAGCTGGCCAATATAGGAATGTGTCAGAACACAAGGTGAATTTTAGTATGCACAGATTGTGTGGTGTGCTAATACTGACCTCTCTCCACCACCAAAATTGCCTGGATTTGGTATGTATGCATCAGTACTGGATCATGGAGCAAAATGTCTCTCATTTAATTTTCAATTATTATTATTATTATTATTTATTGTTATAGCGCCATTTATTCCATGGCGCTTTACATGTGAGGGGGGTATACATAAAAACAAGTACAATAATCTTAAACAATACAAGTCATAACTGGTACAGGAGGAGAGAGGACCCTGCCCGCGAGGGCTCACAATCTTCAAGGGATGGGTGATAATACAGTAGGCGAGGGTAGAGCTGGTCGTGCAGCGGTTTGGTCGATCGGTGGTTACTGCAGGTTATAGGCTTGTCGGAAGAGGTGGGTCTTCAGGCTCTTTTTGAAGGTTTCGATGGTAGGTGAGAGTCTGATATGTTGTGGTAGAGAGTTCCAGAGTAGGGGTGATGCGCGAGAGAAATCTTGTATGCGATTGTGGGAAGAGGAGATAAGAGGGGAGTAGAGAAGGAGATCTTGTGAGGATCGGAGGTTGCGTGCAGGAAAGTACCGGGAGACGAGGTCACAGATGTATGGAGGAGACAAGTTGTGGATGGCTTTGTATGTCATGGTTAGGGTTTTGTAATGGAGTCTCTGGGCAATTGGGAGCCAGTGAAGGGATTGACAGAGGGGAGAAGCTGGGGAATAGCGGGGGGACAGGTGGATTAGTCGGGCAGCAGAGTTTAGAATAGATTGGAGGGGTGCGAGAGTGTTTGAGGGGAGGCCGCAGAGCATGAGGTTGCAGTAGTCAAGGCGAGAGATGATGAGGGCATGGACTAGGGTTTTTGCAGATTCTTGGGTGAGGAATGAACGGATGCGTGAAATATTTTTGAGTTGAAGTCGGCAGGAAGTGGAAAGGGTTTGAATATGTGGTTTGAAGGAGAGATCAGCATCAAGGATTACTCCGAGGCAGCGAGCTTGTGGGACTGGGGAGAGTGGGCAGTCATTTACTGTAATTGATAGGTTCGTAGGGGGGGTCACGTGAGATGGGGGAAAGATGATGAATTCTGTTTTGTCCATGTTGAGTTTCAGATATCTAGTGGAGAAGAAGGATGAAATAGTGGACAGACATTGAGGGATTCTGGTTAGTAGGGAGGTGATATCTTCCATCCTTATGTTACTGTTTGTGCCAGTTTGTTTTTGTCCCTTATTAGATTGGCCTCTCTTTGCTCTGTTTTCAGAATATACCAGAGTGCTGATATAGTGCTGATATAGTGCTGATATAGTGGGCGAAGTCTAGTGACTTCAGTATTTTTTCTATCAGACGTGTTGGGCATTTTTTGCAGGGTTGTTTGCGTGATTGCAGACAGAGTCTTTCCTTTCCTGTCTAGTTAGTTTGGGCCCCATCGTTTGCTCAGCCTATTTTCCTACCTGCGTTTGTGTTTTCATCTTGTCTCACCGACAATATATGTTTGGGGGCTATCTATTCCTTTGGGGTCTGCTCTGGGACAGTTTAGATTTCCCCTTTCTTGCTTTAGGTTTATTTAGTTCTCCGGCTGTGTCGAGGCATCTAGAATCATCGTAGGTACGCTCCACAGCTACTGCTAGTTGTGTGGATAGGATCAGGGGTCTGCAATTCGCTTAGATACCAACCTCTCTGGTTTTCTGTGGCTTAGCTTGGTCTTGCTTTCCTCCTTGGTGACCCAATCATTACAAGGATGTGTGAAGGGTATATGGGCACTTGACTATGGGAAGGAGGACATGTGATGGGTATATGGGCACGGGACTATGGAATGGAGGATATGTGTGATGGGTATATGGGCCATGGATTATGGGATAGAGGATGTGTGATGGGTATATGGGCACGGAACTATGGGATGGAGGATATGTGTGATGGGTATATAGGCATGGGACTATGGGATGGAGGATATGTATGATGGGTATATGGGCACTGAACTATGAGATGGAGGATATGCATGATGGGTATAAGGGCATGGGACTATAGGATGGAGGACATGTGATGGGTATATGGGCACGGGACTATGGGATGGAGGATATGTGTGATGGGTATATGGGCCATGGACTATGGGATGGAGGATGTCTGATGGGTATATGGGCCTTGGATTATGGGATAGAGGATGTGTGATGGGTATATGGACATGGAACTATGGGATGGAGAATATGTGTGATGGGTATATGGGCATGGGACTATGGGATAGAAGATATGTATGATGGGTAAATGGGCACTGAACTATGAGATGGAGGATATGCATGATGGGTATAAGGGCATGGGACTATAGGATGGAGGATAAGAGTGATGGGTATATGGGCACAGGACTATGGGATGGAGGATGTGTATGATGGGTATATGGGCACGGGACTATGGGATGGAGGATGTGTGATGGGTATATGGGCACTGGACTAGGCAATGGAGGATGTATGATGGGTATATGGACAGTGGACTGTGGGATGGAGGATAATCATTATAATTTGTTATAACTAACCACAGTTAGTTACTATGACAGGGTAATGCCGGGCTTTTTAGCTAGTAGTAAATAAAATAGAGTGAAATCTCGTTAATATGGATCTACCCAGTGAGCCTTCTTATCACCCTTAGGCCTCATTTATACATCCATGTGTCTCAGAGTTCGAGTACAGACTATGATTCACGAACCGGCTATTGGGCCCTGACCCGCACTTAACAATCTCAGATGGATGTGACCCCATCAGGGAGAACCAAAGACATCATGGAAGTACTCACGAAGAATAGAATGAGAGGAGACGATTACGAGTCTGTCGACTATGGACTCTGCAGTGGAGGAAATGAGTGATAATTATGAAGACTGGAGTGGGCAATATGAGGACTTATGCAACTGGGATAGAGAAGAATGAGAAGAGCATATTAAAGATATCATCTACTTTTATGAATATGGTGTTTTAATGCTAAGTGTGAACTAGCACTTGGAATTACATCTCCACTTATGGGTGACGCAACAGGTTTTTAACACTGTATGAACTCATTCTGTTTACAGGATCTGACTAAATGAACTCAAAGTAATATTTTTATGCTATATTTTGACATTTGTTCAAATCAAACACGTTAAAAAGAGTTAAAAAAGTGTCATGAAGTGACATAAGGCCTGTTTCACACATCAGTTTTTTTGTGTCAGTTAAAATCCGCCAAAACGGCGGAAAGCGGATCAGTTGTTAACTGATGTGAACGGATGCCACCGGACCGTTTTTTTTTACGGATCCGCCGAATGAAGAATTGTAAAGGAACCGCAGCCCGGGAAGAGGAGAGAGAGAGAGAGAGAGAGATTTTTTTTTTCTGTCCACCAGAAATGATTTCAGGGTTAAATTTCCTCCTGACTTCATTCCTCCGGGCATGCGCTCTATAAAAATGCGGATCCTCCAGTACAAAAAACGTTACATGGTCGGTCCAGGCATCTCGGCGGACGCAAAAAAATTGACGGATCCGCAAAAAAACGGATCCAACGGATGGCCATCCGTCAAGATCCGCCGGTAATGCAAGTCAATGGGGAAAAAAACGGATCCGTCAAAAAAATGGCGGATCCGTTTTTTTGTAAAAACGGCGGATTTTGACTGATGGTCAAAAACGGAAGTGTGAAACAGGCCTAACATGGTTGGTTTGATGAAGGAAAACATGTGAGCAGCAGAAGTGTCCTGGACATCCAATGCTCATATGGAGAGTGAAAGCTTATCCATGTGTTGAAAATCCAAAAAAGGGCTAACAAATTGCTGAAAACTGTAAAGCTGGCCAATATAGGAATGTGTCAGAACACAAGGTGAATTTTAGTATGCACAGATTGTGTGGTGTGCTAATACTGACCTCTCTCCACCACCAAAATTGCCTGGATTTGGTATGTATGCATCAGTACTGGATCATGGAGCAAAATGTCTCTCATTTAATTTTCAATCATGTAGACTGCCTGGTACAGTCATGTCACATACCATGGAAAAAGATGGCACTATAATCCATTATTGGAAAAATACAAGCCAGTGCATGAAGACTGATGTTCTAGAAAATGTTCTTTTGGTAAGGACCTTAAGGCCGGGGTCACACTGGCGAGGAATATGGACGAGTGAGAGGTGTTAAAAGCAAGCATTACACACGGACAAATTATTCTCTATGGGTTTGCTCTCAACAGCCGTATATTTCTCGTCCGTATTCTACGGTCTGTGCCAATCGCAGCATGCTGCGATTGTCAGTGTACTACGCCCGTAGTATGCCAATGCAAGTCTATGGGTGCGCTAAAAATACGCATTACACACGGACCACACATGTGACTTGCGAGAAATACGCACCCGGTGTCTTTTAGAAAAGCGGGCAATTCAGTGCGCTATACAGTAAACTCACATTGACAGGTTTAATAAAGAAACGAAAGAATAGATATATACACATAGAATACATATATATATATATACATACATGTCATTGTGACAAACATATATATATATATATATTTATATTTCACAGAGTTCTTCATAGCATAATAGCTGCTAATTAAATTGCCGGCTTCTATCAAATCATTCCCCAACCCGACATGAAATGACACATGGTTTACATTCAGTAAAGCATTTCATTTCATGTTTTTTAATATCTCCCTGACTAATAATTAGATGAGGGTTTGTGTGCAAAATTTGGGAGTTGTAGTTGTTATTTTAAGGGGTTAATTCGTTGTTAAAAAATGCGTGGGTTTCCCATTGCCCTATAGTGGTGGCGAGTGGGTTAATGTAACAAAGGGTTTATGTCACCATTCGATTGTAAGGCGACATTAACCCTTTGTAGGATTAACCCATTCGCCACCGCTACAGGGCAATGGGAAGCCCACACATTTTTTAACAACAAATTAACCCCTTAAAATAACAACTACAACTCCCAAATTTTGCACACAAACCCTCATCTAATTATTAGTCAGGGACATATTAAAAAACATGAAATGAAATGCTTTACTGAATGTTAACCATGTGTCATTTCATGTCGGGTTGGGGAATGATTTGATAGAAGCCGGCAATTTAATTAGCGGCTATTCTGCTATGAAGAACTCTGTGAAATATAAATATATAAATATATATATATATGTTTGTCTCAATGACTTGTGTGTGTGTATATATATATATGCATTCTATGTGTCTATATCTATTATTTTGTTTCTGTTAGAAACCCTGTCATAGGTCTCCATTATATGTCCATTTTGAAAGGCGGCGAGAAAATCTCGCGATACGGATTACATACGGATGCAGACATGCGCAAAATACGCAACCACACCTTGCTTACGGATGACATACGGTGCACTATTTAGGGGTCATTCATCCGTATTACGCCTGTAAACTACGGACCGTATTTTGCGTCGGTTAGTGTGACCCCGGCCTTAGTCCTGCAATCCTTGTGAATGCTACTTTAGCATGCCCTACTTTTGCCAGCCAATTACACTCTTTCAATTCCCTTACAACAGTAGTCTCTTTAAGCATGCAAGAGACCATAATGAAATTGCTTAGGAAAGTTTTGAGGAATGCAACTAAAAGTTCAAGGTTTTGACTTAGCCTTCAAGTTCCACAGATGTCAATCTTATCATGCAACTGTAGGATAGTCTTAAAAAACATGTCCTCACAATCTGCAGGTCTTAAAGGATTAGCTGACATCATAGAGTCAGATACCACAGACATGATACTTTCATAGGTCATGCAGAGTCCATGTTGTGATAGGTCAGAGTAACAGAAAAATGCCGACCTACAGTATACAATATTTTTAATGTTGAATGTTAAGGCTGGGTTTAAATTCCACCAAGAAAAAAAACTTCTACATGGACTGACATTCTTGTCGTGTTTGCATGGGTTCCCTCTAAGTATTCGGGTTTTCTCCCAAACTCCAAAGACATACAATACTGATAGAGAATTTAGGTTATGAGCCATGCAGAGGACATTAAGTGACAGCATTGTCTGTAATGTGCACTGGAAGGTTTTGGCACTATGCATACCTATTTACTGTATGCAAATATAATATCTGTTTGTGAAATGATCTATTTGCTTTAATTTTCCTATAAAAAAATTATCTGATCAAATGGATTGTGTTGTATATCAAATACAGACTTACCACAGTGTATGGACAACTTAAGACATGAGAGCACAAGCACATGTTACTGTAAGTAGTAAATTTAGCAGATAGTAAAACTAAGAACACATCCAGTTCAAAGACAAGGGACAAAATGTCTCAGGGATGGAAAGAATCATATTTGAAAATATATATATAGTACCACCACCTTTCAAATTTGTCATTACCCCTTTTGAAAGAGTGACTCACAGATTTCAGGAGCTCAAGTCAGAACAAATCTCTACAGAAGATCCATCAAAAGATTTTTCTTAAACATGGAAATGTGTGCTTTCTGGTGACTCACACAGTTTCCTTCTTTATAAATTCAAAATTTTGGTGACAAGTTGATCGGAAATTTTAAGTATTACAGTATCCACTTAAATAGATTTGAAGAGTTATATTCATTTTCAATATAAAACCTGAGCAAGTTATAAGAATGATTGTTTTAATTTCAACATACACTATTACTATATGTTTACATTAAAATTCCTTTTGTATGGATACATATGTGCCCTTTCTTAAAGGGGTATTCTCAAGTTGAAACATTAGTCCCTATCCATCGCATCCTGATTGGGGGTCTGACTGTTGTGACCTCCAATGATCCTGAGGTTCTGGAGAGTGGAAATGGAGTGGTGGTTGATCATGTACAATATACTGAAGTAAAGTGTCCAAGAGAACAGATGGACCTCTGTCTGACAATGGAAGCCTATGGATATGTTTCATGTGTACACAGGATTATTAGAGGTGTTCAGACTGAAAGAGGAATCTAAATGTGATATGAACAGGATCTAACCCAAGTTATTCTGAAATACCGTATATACTCGTACATAAGCCGACCCGAGTATAAGCCGAGCCCCCTAATTTTGCCACAAAAATCTGGGAAAACTTATTGACTCGCGTATAAGCCTAGGGTGGAAAATGTAGCAGCTACTGGTAAATTTCAAAAATAAAAATAGATACCAATAAAAGAAAAATTAATTGAGACGTCAGTAGGTTAAATATTTTTGAATATCCATATTGAATCAGGAGCCCCGTATAATGCTTGATACAGTTCATGATGGCCCCATAAGATGCTCCATACAAAATACACCTCATATAATGCTGCACAAAGGGTAATAATGGCCCCATAAGATGCTCCATAGATTATGCCCCATAAGATGCTCCATAGATTATGCCCCATAAGATGCTTCATAGATTATGCCCCATAAGATGCTCCATAGAATATGCCCCATATGCTGCCCCATAAGATGCTCCATAGAATATGCCCCATATGCTTCCCCATAAGATGCTCCATAGACTATGCCCCCATATACTGCCCCAAAAGATGCTCCATAGGATATGCCCCATAAGATGCTCCATAGATTATGCCCCCATAAGATGCTCCATAGACTATGCCCCCATATGCTGCTGCTGCCACTGCAAATAAAAAAATGGACACCCCTCTCTGTCGCTGGGGGCCAGGTGCCGGTGTCACCGCTGGCTCAGGGCCCGGCACCTCAGATATTTACCTGTCCCCGGTCCATCGCTGCTCTCCGCTGTCTGCCACATCCTCTCTCAGTGATGTTCAGGCAGCAGAGGGTGCGGTGCGCACTAACTACGTCATCACGCCCTCTGCTGCCTGAACGTCACTGACAGAGGATGCGGCAGACAGCGGCGAACAGCGATGGACCGGGGACAGGTGAATATTGCATATACAGTACTTACCCCCTCCTGGTGCGGTCTCTGCAGCCCCCCCGCTTTTCATACGGTCTACTTTCCTTCCTTCAGCGGTCACTTGGTACCGCTCATTAAAGCCATGGATATGTGCATATTCATGACTTTAACGAGCGGTACCACGTGACCGCTGAAGGAAGGGAGACTATGGGAGAAGCGGGGGGCTGCAGAGACGTGCTGGGGGAGTAAGTATGAACTGACACCCCCGCTCCCCCTCCCCCGCTGACCCCCAGGATGACTCGCGTATAAGCTGAGAGGGGGACTTTCAGCCCCCAAAAATGGGCTGAAAATCTCGGCTTATACGCAAGTATATACGGTATATGATCAAGATGATAAATAGATATAAAATGTATACATCCATTACGCATAGATTTCCTAGTTACGTTTTTTTCTCTTTTTTTTTTCTAGATTTATGAACTGATTTTATTTAACTGGTACCATACTGCAATTCAAGTAAAAATAAGGATGGGCACACCTGTCCACTTTTTTAACCATTTTCTATTGATTCATTGCCTCATAAGTAAAGAGTGCATCAATTTTTCATAGTCTTAAATTGATAGCTCCTACCGCTTTGTGTCTGCACTAGGGATGAGCGACTTTGCCATTTTTAGGGTCGAGTTGGGTTTCATGAAACCCGACTTTCTCAAAAGCCTAGTCGAACGAAATCGGCCGACTATCGTGAAAAGTCGGAGGTCCGACTGAAACACGAAACCCAATACAGGTTAATGGGGAAGCAAAGTCGGCAGGGAGTGGAGGACAATAAACACACCAACAGTGCCCATTTCAATGCCAACGACATCAATTCTTATTACTTAAGCTTGTCAACCTTAATTTACTTTATAATAATAGTTACACATTGAAAACTGGGGGTTATTTGGCTAAAGTTGTGGGGGGGGTAGGGCTGGCTCCAGGTTTTCATGTGCCCCAGGCGAAAGAGTGTCAGTGGGCCCATTTAACACATATGATACCACAATTCATGATGCTCAGATATGGCAGAGAAATATTGGTATAGAGCAATGACAAATACTTCACTTCTTACATTACATGACTGATATCTATTTTAAATTCTATAATAGCTCAAAAACTGGGCAGTATATTCCTACATACAATATTATGGCCACCACATAGTGCGCTATACAGAATAATGAGCCCCATATATTTCTCCATACTGAATAATTGGTCCCGTATAATGTTCCATACAGTATATGATGAACGCCACATAATGCTACAGTATATGATGGTCCCCATATAATGTGCCATACAGTATAGGACAGTCACCATAGAGTGGAATGAGCCCCAAATCTTGCTCCATACAGTATAATGAGTCGCATATAAAGCTCCATAGAGTATATGATGGGTCCCATATATTGCTCCATACAGAATGGGCTCCATATAATGTTCCATACAGAATAGGCCTCATATGTGCTCCATATAATGCTCCATACCCTATATGATGCCCCATAAATAATGAACCCCATATGATGCTCCAGTATATGATGGGCCCCGTGGATGATGCTCCATTGTATGATGGCCCCATATGATGCTCTAGTATATGATGGGCCCCATATGATGCTCTAGTATATGATGGGCCCCATATGATGCTCCAGTGTATGATGGGCCTATACACTGTGTGCACAATTATAAGGCAAACGATTATTTTGATCACATCATCCTTTTTATACATGTTGTCCTACTCCAAGCTGTATAGGCTTGAAAGCCAACTGCCAATTATGTAAATAAGGTTATTTGCATCTTTGTAATGAGGAGGGGGTGTGGTCTAATGACATAAACACCCTATATAAGGTGTGCTTAATTATTAGGTAACTTCCTTTCCTTTGGCAAAATGGGTCAGAAGAGAGATTTGACAGACTCTGAAAAGTCAAAAATTGTGCGATGTCTTGCAGAGGGATGCAACAGTCTTGAAATTGCCAAACTTTTGAAACGTGATCACTGAACAATCAAGCGTTTCATGGCAAATAGCTAACAGGGTCGCAAGAAGCGTGTTGATAAAAAAAGGCTCAAAATAACTGCCCATGAATTGAGGAAAATAAAGCGTGAAGCTGTCAAGATGCCATTTGACGCCAGTTTTGCCATATTTCAGAGCTGCAACGTTACTGGAGAATCAAAAAGCACAAGGTGTGAAATACTCAGGGACATGGCCAAGGTAAGGAAGGCTGGAAAATGACCACCTATGAACAAGAAACATAAGATAGAACATCAAGACTGGGCCAAGAAATATGTTAAGACAGATTTTTGTAAGGTTTTATGGACTGATGAAATGAGAGTGACTCTTGATTGGCCAGATGGATGGGCCCGAGGCTGGATCAGTAAAGGCCAGAGATCTCCACTCTGACTCAGACGCCAGCAAGGTGGAGGTGGGGTACTGGTATGGGCTGGTATCATCAAAGATGAACTTGTGGGACCATTTCGGGTTGAGGATGGAGTGAAGCTCAACTCCCAGACCTACTGGCAGTTTCTGGAAAACACCTTCTTCAAGCAGTGTTACAGGAAGAAGTCGGTATCATTCAAGAAAAACATGATTTTCATGCAGGACAATGCTCCATCACATGCATCCAAATACTCCACAGTGTGACTGGCCAGTAAAGGTCTAAAAGAAGAAAAAATAATGACATTGCCCCCTTGTTGCAATGATCTGAACCCCATAGCGAACCTGTGGTCCCTCATAAAATGTGAGATCTACAGGGAGTCAAAACATTACTCCTCTCAGAACAGTGTCAGGGAGGCTCTGTTGGTGGCTGATGCACACAATGTTGATCGTAAACAGATGAAGCAACTGACAGAATCTATGGATGGAAGGCTTTTGAGTCTCATCGTAAAGAAAGCTGGCTATATTGGTCCCTTTTTTTGGTTTTGAATGTCAGAAATGTTTATTTCTAAATTTTGCGTTGTTATATTGGTTTACCTGGTGAAAACAAACAAGTGAGATGGGTATATATTTGGTTTTTACTAAGTTGCCTAATAATTATGCACAGTAATAGTTACCTGCACAAGCAGATATCCTCCTAAGATAGCCAAATCTAAAAAAAAAAACCCACTCCAACTTCCAAAAATATGAAGCTTTGAAATTTATGAGTCTTTTCGGTTGATTGACAACATAGTTGTTGTTCAATAATAAAAAGAATTCTCTCAAATACAAATTGCCTAATAATAATTATGCAAACAGTGTATAATGCTCCATATATAATGGGCCCCATTTATAATGGTCCAGTGTATGATGGGCACCATGGATGATGCTCCAGTGTACGATGGGCCCCATTTATAATGCTCCAGTGTATGATGGGCCCATATAATTCTCCATATGTAATGGGCCCCATACGATGCTCCAGTGTATAATGGACACTATCTATGATGCGCAAGTGTATGATGGGCACCATATATAATTCTCCAGTGTATAATGCTCCCCATATATTGCTCCAAACATTAAAAAAATGAAATACCTCTCCTCGCTGGGCACTGCTCTACTCTAGATTCCTCAGCGTCACCATCTTCCAGCTCTGTGCACTTGGACTGTTCAGGCAGAGGGCATACAGATGTGACGTCATCGTGCTCTCTGACCTGAATGTCACTGTCAGGAAACGTGAAAGAGGTCACAGCGGTGGAGCAGGGAGAGGTAAGTATTGCAAGTGCTGGTGCCCTGAGCAAGCAGGGGGGCCCACTCGTGGGCGACGGCCCTGGCACAGGGCCCCTCATAGTACGACGGTGTCTGTAACGGTGACTGTACACCCCCCCACCGTCAGAGCCTACTGTGAGGGACCCTGTGCCAGTGCATTCACACACGAGTGGGCACCCCCTTACCCGGGTGCGCCAGGTTATGACGTCGGCCCTGGGGGGGGACAGCCCAGTTAGGGAGGTGGAAAAACTGGCATATGTTGAGGTGTAGGCTGGACGTTCAGCAGCTGCAAATGGAGGAATTGGAGAAGTAGGAGGAAGAGGAGGACAAAGCGAGCCATTTTGCTGGCAACCTATGTGTCATCAGGGGAAGGTGGAACAAAATCCTTTGAAACCCATGCATGGTTTATTTTAAAGATCATCAACAGTTTGGGTCGACAGCCGGGTCCTTCTTTCTGTCAGGATTGCTCCAGCAGCACTGAAGACTCTTTCCGATAGCACACTACCAGCAGGGCAAGCGAGCTCCTGTAAGGCATATTGTGCCAAGTCAGGCCAGGTGTCCAGTTTACAGGCCCAGTAGTCAAAGGGAAATGAACTGTGAGGGAGAACATCGATAGGGGAGGAGAGGTAATTTTGAACCATAGATGACAACTGCTGTCTCCTGTCTGTTGCAATTGATTCAGTATTATCAGTCGTGTGAGCGGTCCTCGAGGGCAGGGATGGCTTTTCTAGAAAAGAAGTGCCGACTGGGTAGGTCATAGTGTGGGACAGCGTAGGCCATGAGCTCTCTGGAACGCTGTGCTTTCAACCAAACGGAAGGGCATCATCTCTAATGAGGTCAGTTTGGCAATGTAGGCATTCAAAGCCAGTGTACGCGGATAACAGGATGAGTACTTTCTTGTCCTACTCAGAGTGTCTGCTAGGGTGAGCTGGACTTGAGAGCTGCATATGGGGGAACTAGTGGTGGACCTGATGGACTGAGAGGGGGTTGGTGATGGTGATGGTGGTGGTGCTGGTGGTGATGGACTAGATTCAGTCTTTCGTTGCAAAAACATTGTGATTCCCTGACTGCTTTGGCCTTGCGACGACACCTCAACATTTCTTGCTGGTGGTGTGCTTACCAGTTGGCTTAAAGTGAGGGGAGCATTGCTGGCTACCTTCAGTCAGAGCAGGTGCACATGTGCTACCTGAGGTTTTGTAGTCCGTCCATGCTTGCAAGTGCATGGTGATTAAATGTCTAAGCACGCAACTGGTATTCAAATTACCCTTGGCTAAAGGTCCTTCTGCACTTCTTACAGATAACCTTTGCATCAATAGGCTTTTGGTCAAAAAAGTGCCACACTGCACTCTTCCCACTATGGTATAAATTTTCAGGGCTTGCACGCTGTGCTAATTTGACCATCTGGGCAAGCTGTCCTGCAACTCTTTTTGTTTTTTTACCACGTTTTTGGACAGCTACGGGCTTGCCAGATAACAGCTGCTGCGATGTCGATGCCAGCTGCGGATCCTTCACCTCTTCTGAGCTATTGCCAATGGCACCCTCTTCCCCCAATGGATGCCAATCCGTGTCAACAACTGGGTCATCCATCACCTCCTCTTCAATTTCAGCTGCACCTTCCTCTGCGTCACCGTGTAAGGTGGTATAGTATGTGAGAAGGGGCACCTGAGTTTCATCAGGGTCAGATTCTGGCTCAGTAGACTGTGAGGGCAATGTAGAGCACAGGTACCAGCAGAATCATCTAGCAGTGGCTGTGCATCAGTGCACTCCATGTCAGATTCATCTTTGACTGGGGAATTCAGGATTTGACTTGGTAACCCAGGCATGGTATGTGAAAAGAGCTCCATGGAGTAATCAGAAGTGTGACCTGCCGCATCCTTCTCTTTTGGTGGGGGTGAAGGACACAAGGAAAGGTGTTGTTCCTGACCAGAAGCTTGCACTGATGACTCGGTGCTTGCATTTTTGGACACTTCAGAAGAGGAGGCGATAGAGCTGGAGGCTCTTTCTGCAATGTAAGCCAAAACCTGTTACTGATGCTCTGGCTTTAAAAGCGGTTTACCTACTCCCAGAAAAGGGAACCTTCCAGGCCTTCTTGAGCCAGATGATGACGTAGGATCAACACCTCCTGCCTTAGCTGCTGTCGTGCTTTTGGCATAACCAGCAGATGCACAAGCACCACCATCAGTACCAGCTGCCCCCCCGCTCACATCCACGGCCTCTTCCACCAAACTTCCTCATGTTTGGGAAAATGTACCAAAAATACCAGCAGATATATGGTACTGTATGAGGAGCGTACAGCTGTATACAGTGTAGTGGAAAATTTAAATGTCGGTATTTATTTCCATAGTCACACACAGATGCTCTCCCAGTATGTATTTGACCGTAATCCAAACAGCAGATATACGGTACTGTATCAGAAACGTACAGCTGTATAAAGTGTAGGGGAAAATTTAAATCTCCTTTTATATATTCCCTTAGTCATACACAAACGCTCTCCCTGTATGTATTTGACCATAATCCAAACAGCAGATATACGGTGTTGTATCAGAAACGTACAGCAGTATACAGTGTAGGGGAAAATTTAAATCTTTTATATATTTCCTTAGTCACACACAGACGCTGTCTCAGTATGGATTTGACCATGATCCAAACAACAGATATACGGTACTGTATCAGAAACGAACAGCTGTATACGGTATAGGGGAAAATTTAAATCTCGGTATTTATTTTCGTCGTTACACACAGACGCTCTCCCAGTATGTATTTGACCGTAATCCAAACAGCAGATATACGGTACTGTATCAGAAACGTACAGCAGTATACAGTGTAGGGAAAAATTTAAATCTCCTTTTATATATTCCCTTAGTCACACACAGACGCTGTCTCAGTATGGATTTGACCGTAATCCAAACAGCAGATATACGGTACTGTATCAGAAGCGAACAGCTGAATACAGTGTAGGGGAAAATTTAAATCTCCGTAAATTTATTTCGGAGTCACACACAGATAGTCAGCATGTATTTGTCCGTGATACCCGCCGGTACACGGTAGTGTGTGAGGAGCGTACAAATCTATACGGTGTGGGAAAAAATGAACACTCAGTAACTGTGCATAAAAGAATAAAAGTATGAGTGCTGTGTAAAAAGCAGTCTGCACAGCAGTGTGCACACAGCAATGCAGCTAACAGGCAGCCTAATAACCAGCGCTGCTGCACACAAGAAAATCCTCACCTGTCACTGCACACTAACTGTACAGCACAATTGCTATCAGCAGAAGCACAGATTCTTTTTTCTTTCCTGCCTATCTTTTGTCTTTCCTGCCTAACACTCTCCCTATTGAGAAACAGCAGCAGCAACCTCTCCCTATGCTAAGATTGGCAGAAGTAAAATGCAACAAGACTAGAGTTGAGCGAATATCTTCGGTTCCCCGCTTATTCGATAAGCTATAGTGTTACCGAATAAGCTAAGACTTCCTGGATCGTGCCGGCTGATCAGTTGATCGCCGCCGCAGCTGCATGTGTTGCGGCTGTGTCACAATCACAGCACATGTATGGAGAACCCAGCACACAGCCATGCATGTGCTGTGACTGTGACACAGCTGCGACAGATACAGCTGTGACGGCGATCAGCTTGCCGTATAAGCGGGGAACTGAAGATATTCGCTCAACTCTAATCCAGACCACTAAATGTGAACAAGCCTTTTAGGCAACTGTCACCCATGGAGTTTTGTAGTCTGCTGATTTTGAGCTCATTCAGAAGTCGGTGATTTTTCTCATATACTCAAAAAATGATTCTGGTTTCATCAGTGTTTTTGATTAGAGTGTCACTGGTTTGGTTAAAATGTCCGTTTTTACCAATAGAGTATGGTCAAACTTTTATCAGGTTTTCCAGGATGAAATAAAAAAAGACTCTTCTATCAAACAAATGTGCTGGCATCCAAATGCTGTTCTACTTTTGCACGGATCCATAGACTTGCCCGGAGAGAGTTTGATTTGACACTTGGATCAATATTGGACAAATCTCTGTGACTTTGTGTGGGCCAAGGAAAAATATCGGACACGTGAACAGCCCCATAAACTCATCTTGGTACAAGTGCAAGAAAAATTGAAGGAGTCCTTAGACCATATGAACACAAGACTAAGGCGAACAACCAAAAAGGTAAAGTGTGACGTGTAAATCTGGTTACTAGCAGCCATTTCTATCACAATGTTCAGCCACTTGTGTATCACTGTAGAAGGGTTAGCTGACTGCGTCTAGAAATACTGCTTCAAAAAGAAAAAAAATTACATCCTTCAGGTAGAAAAAATATATAGGTCTATGAAACATTCACCTGTTTTGTTAATATTTTACCTATTTTACTGCTCTTCCCCCAAAGTCTCTCTTTGAGAACCATTATTTTTGAACTGCTTGCATTATACAGGCTATTGACTTTAATGCTCCGGATGACATACTTGCGCATGCAGCAAGCCTTGGTACACATATGCTCTGGTTTTTGTACTCTTACCTTATTTCCTTAAAACATAATACATCTGGAATGTGATCTAAATCTAGTTAAAATCTCTTGTCCATAATAAAACAGCTCAAGATAGCTGAAAATACTGCGGGTTGCATAGCTGAGGTTCAGCGAGCGCAGCCAATACTGTATTTAAATCCTTTAAAACCACAACCACAATTAAAGACCACCTTAACTTTGGCTAAAGCCCCTGGTCACTGCATATCTTGGCAATGCAAATAAGTAAGGGGTTCAATAACTACAAAGGATTTCATTTGCTGTAATATGGATTCATCTGAGTACGTTAACATTGCAGAGACATAACATCTGTGATGGCTAAAGTTACATATACTCACAGAAATATGAATTTGTAGAATAATAAGTAATGGCTGACTAGGCGACAAGAAAATATTACTACCGGTAAAATGTTATTTTCCAAATATATACAGGTATATAGGGGGACATTTACTAAAACTGGGGTTCCATATGACAATCTTAATCAAAAGCCCCCTGGAGTATAATGCAACAAATTCATTAATACATGTTTCGTATGTTTTTCTGCTATGACCTTACAAAGATTTGCACTATAATTAATGCCAATTTCTGGCGTAAAATATAGTAAATTTGTCGCAGGAGGCCACATTCTCATCTGATAAACTATCTTGCCCATTTTCAGATGAACCAAAGATCATAGAAGTATATTTATACATTCACAACCCTACTTATGAAGCATACTGTACTTAAAAGGGTTGCCCCTTTACAGAAATGTTTCTTTTATAGGTTGCCATAGCTATAAAAAAAACAAAAGTGCCTTTCTCGTGCCCATGCTACTTCCCCAATCTGTTTGTTTGCAGGACTGACGTCACATCAACAGCACTGCAGCCAATCAGTGAGCTCAGAGGCTCTAAATTGCTTGTGCCATCTGCCCGGGGTAAGCTGTTGAGCTCACAGATTTGCTGCAGCATGATGATAGTGTTGCAGCCAAAAACCAGAGACCTGGAGAGTAGCAGAGAGCCAGTGTTGTACCCAAGGAAGGTACGTAATATTTGGTTTGCTTTTCACAGCATGAAAGAAAGTTTTCCAAAAGGAGAACCCATTTAAGTCAATGAACTAACATGAGAACATGAATCCTAATGCTATAAAATGTCTATTGACTGTAGAAATGATCAGATAACCCAGATAAACTCTCACGGTGCTAGTGAGGATCTCACCGAGGTCACAGCAGTTCAGCCCGGCAGGGTACGCAGTCTCAGTGAAAGGAGGTAACCTGGATGACGTCACCACCGGTCACTGAGACTGCACTCGCAGCAGTTCAGTCACCAGTGGTTCTCAGCCTGGATGGGCGCATCTTCGCACCGGCCAAGTTGAAAACTGTTTTTCCCCAAGACATGGATTACGGCGTGGGACAGAACGACTGACAGGTGAGGGATATTGTTGTTTTTTTTAATTTTAGTTTTATTACAGGAGAACGGCTTTGGTGGAATTAGGCGTTAGGTGAGTATAACTGTTTGTTATTTTTAAATAAAAAAGTAAGTGTGTTTTGTTTTATTTCTAATAAAGGACTTTATTCTGGCTGTGTCTTTATTTACCATATAACTATAGGATTAGTAATGGACAAGTGTCTCATAGACGCCTCTCCTTTACTAAGCCATGTGCTTGATGTCACCTGACAATACAAAGGTGACATCAACCTCACAAATATTAACCCCCACTTGCCACCACTACAAAGCAAGTGGGAAGAATCGGGCAAAGCACCAGAGTTGGAGCATCTAATAGATGTGTCTTTTCTGGGCAGCTGCGGGCTGCAATTTTTAGGCTGGGGACAATATCCATGCCCCCTTACCAGCCTGAGAATACCAGCCCCAGCTGTCTGCTTTAGCAAGGCTGGTTGTCAAAAATGGGGGGACCTCACATAATTAAAAAAAACAGCATGGGGACCCCTCTATTCTTGATAACCTGCCTTTTAAATTATTTATTTACAGCACAGGAGCTGGCTAATGAATACACCCATCAGCCGCTCCTGCTCTTGATGTTATTATCGGCAGCAGGTGTCGGATGCACATGACAGCGTGACAAACACCCAGTGTTCGTGCAGCCAAACCCAAACAGTAGGTATTAGGTACGGATGCTGAACTGTTCGAGTTTGCCCATCTCTAATACTGAGAGATTGCAGGGTATCAAGCTGGTCCAGGCAGTGAGTACTCGCTGTCCGGAGTAGGTAAGATGAACAAAGTGCAGCAGCGCAGCCCCGGCCGGTGGCATGCACTGAGGAATCACTGCCGGTTGACCCGAGCGGTAATGCACCACTAATAGATCATGGAGAGTGATGTCACTAAAGTCGGGCTGGTAAATCCAACGCGTTTCAAAAGCTGCGGCTTTCCTCATCATTCACTGATGAAGAAAGCCGCTGCTTTTGAAATGCAGTGAATATTGCTTCCTTACCATCCCGACTTTGTTTCAGGACTTTTGTGGTGCATTACTGCTCGGGTCAACAGGCAGTGATCCCTTGGTGAACTTCACGCATCTTCTATGCAGTCACTTAACAGCAGGTAAAAAACCTATATTTCCAAAGATTATTTTGGGAAACATATTTATATATTATGTGTGAATGACACCTGCAATACCAATCTACTGAGCAATTACTTGTGCAACTATCTACTAGGGACCTCATCTAATACTGGTCTCACCTTATACTATATGTGCACACCTTAATCTGCCTGAAGCACCATTTGGACTTCTTTAACATTTCTTCATTTAACCCCTTTCTGCCATGTGACGTACTATCCCGTCCATGTGCCCTGGGACTTAATTCCCAGGGACGGGATAGTACGTCACAGCGATCAGCGGTGTCCACGTGGTGAGCGCTGCTGATCGCGGCCGGGTGTCAGCTGATTATCACAGCTGACACCCGGCACAATGTGTCAGGGGCGGTCACGGACTGCCCCTGACACGTTAACCCCTTGCATACCACGATCAAACACGATCGCGGTGTATCGGGGTTTAAAGGGAAGCATCGGCAGGAGGGAGGGGGCTCCCTCCGCGCTTCCCTGAGCCCCCCATAGCAGCGCAATGTGCAGCGTTGCTGTGGGGGGCTCCATCCCTGCAGGTTCCTGAATCCAAGATGACGACGGGGACCTTCGGGGGCCTGCAGGGAGCTGGCTTCCTCAGTGCCTGCAAAGTGCAGGCACGAGGAAGCCTTGTGTAGTGCCTGTGACAGATCGCTGATCTGTCACAGTGATCTGTGATGTCACAGATCAGCGATCTGTCATATGACAGTTATGTCCCCCCTGGGACAATGTAATAAAGTTAAAAAAAAGTGTAAAAATAATTTTAAAAAAATCGCTAAATAAATAAAAAAAAAAAATATTCCCTAATAAATTCATTTTTTGGAAATAAAAAAAAACAAAACAATAAAAGTACACATATTTTGCATTGCCGCGTCCATAACAGCCCACCCTATAAAACTGTCCCATTAGTTAACCTCTTTAGTGAACCCCTTAAAAAATAAAATTAAAAAACGAAGCAAAAAATAATGATTTATTATCATACCGCCGATCAAAAAGTGCAATAACGCGCGATCAAAAAGACGCATATAAATATACATGGTACCGCTGAAAACGTCATCTTGTCCCACAAAAAACGAGCTGCTATACAGCATCATCAGCAAAAAATAAAGTTATAGCTCACAGAATAAAGCGATGCAAAAATAATAATTTTTTATATAAAATTGTTTTCATTGCATAAAAGCGTCAAAACATAAAAAAACGACATAAATGAGGTATCGCTGTAACCGTACTGACCCGGAGAATAAAACTGCTTTATCAATTTTCTCCGCAGGCGGAACGGTGTAAACGCACCCCCCAAAAGAAATTCATGAAACGCTGGTTTTTGTTCATTCTGCGTCCCAAAAATCGAAATAAAAAGCGATCAAAAGATGTCACGTGCCCGAAAATGATAACAATAAAAACGTCAACTCGTCCCACAAAAAATAAGACCTCACATGACTCGGTGGGTCAAAATATGGAAAAATTATAGCTCTCAATATGTGGTGATGCAAAAACTATTTTTACAATAAAAAGCGTCTTTTAGCGTATGACAGCTGCCAAACATAAAAACCCGCCATAAATAGTAAATCAAACCCCCTTAGTTAGGGAAAAATAATAAAATTGAAAGAAAATGTATTTATTTCCATTTTCCCATTAGGGTTAGGGCTAGAGTTAGGGCTGAGTTTAGGGTTAGGGGTGTGTTGGGGTTAGGGTTGGAGTTATAATTGGGGGGGTTTCCACTGTTTGGGCACATCAGGTGCTCTCCAAATGCAACATGGCATCTGATCTCAATTCTGCGTTGAAAAAGTCAAATGGTGCTCCTTCCCTTCCAAGCTCTGCCATGCGCCCAAACAGTGTTTTACCCCCACATATAGGGTATCAGTCTACTCAGGACAAATTGCAAAACAACTTTTGGGGTCCAATTTCTCCTGTTACCCTTAGGAGAATAAAAAATTGCTGGCAAAAATATCATTTTTGTGGAAAAAAAATGATTTTTTTATTTTCACACCCAGGCGTTATAAAATTCTGTGAAGCACTTGGGGGTTCAAAGTGCTCACCACTAGAGTTGAGTGAAACGGGTCGGTCAATTTCAAAAGTCGCTGACTTTCGGAAAAGTCAAGTTTCATGAAATGAACCACGACCATAGCGTGAGGTCGGCCACGAGGTCGGCGACCATGGCGCCAAAGTCGCGTTTCAAATGATGCTTCAGCGCCCTTTTTCAGCCAATGATGGAGGACGCACACTGTAGGCAACGTGATGACATAGGCAGCGGTCATCACCATCTTTGAGAAGGGCATGCAAGTGATTGGCTTGCTTTGTGTGGCATCACAGGGGCTATAAAAGGGTGTGCACGCCGACCGCCATCTTACTTCTGCTGATCTCAGAATAGGGAGAGCTGCTGCTGCTGCTGATTCTGTAGGGAGAGCGTTAGGCAGGGAAGAAGATTCAAAAAACTGCATCTGCTGCTAGCGATTTTGCCTGTACAACACACCAGTTAGTGTGCAGTGCAAGGGGAGGCTATACTTTGGTGCATCAGCTCTGTTGGTTATTAGGCTGCCTTATAAAGCTCCCTGATAGCTGCATTGCTGTTTGCACACTGCTGTGCAAACTGCTTTTTTAAAAGCAAAAATACTTTTCATCCTCTTTTTTGCCCAGTTATCAAGCGTTCATTTTTCCACACTTTTGTGTGCAGCAGTCCTGCTTATTAGGCTGCCTGCTGCCATACTTGGGACTGAGAGCATCATTGTCAGCTTGCTAAAATCTCTTGGGAGATTCAAATTCTCCCCAGTCCTATTTAGACATTTTATACACCATCCAATTTCAGCCTGTTATATTGAGGTGTAATCTACACTGGGCCTGAGATATTAGTTCAGTGTCCTCAAGTCTGTAGGGAGATTCAAATTCTCCCCAATACTATATACACCTTGTACCTTGTTTTACAGTACCATATTGCTGGTGGTATTTTGGGTGCATTTTCCCAAAAATGAGGAACAAGTTTTGGCTTACACTGCTGACACAGCCTCCAGCTCTATCGCATCCTCTTCTGAACTTTCAAAAAAATAAAAGCACTAAGTCGTCAATGGAGGCTCATGGTCAGGAAACACACCTTTCCTTGTGTCCTTCACCCCTACCAAAAGTAAAGGATGTGGCAGGCCACACTACAGATTACTCCATGGAGCTCTTTTCACATACCATGCCTGGGTTAGCAAGTCAAATCGTGAATTAACCAGTCCAAGAAGAATCGGACATGGAATGCACTGATGCACAGCCACTGCTAGATTTATCTGCTGGTACATTCACTCAGAGCACTACATTGTCCTCGCAGTGTACTAAGCCAGAATCTGACCCTGATGAAACTCAGGTGCCCCTTCCCGCATACTATACCACCTTACATGGTGACACAGAGGAAGGTACACATGACATTGAAGAGGAGGTGATGGATGACCCAGTTGTTGACCCACATTGGCATCCATTGGGGGAAGAGGGTGCCACTGCCAATAGCTCAGAAGAGGAGGAGCAGCATCCGCAGCAGGCATCGACATCGCAACAGCTGTTATCTAGTAGGCCCGGAGCAGTCCAAAAATGGGTTACAAAAAACAAAAGAGTTGCAGGATAGCTAGGCCAGTCGGTCAAATTAGCACAGCGTGCAAGGCCTCAAAATGTCTTCCATAGTAGGAAGAGTGCACTGTGGCACTTTTTTGAACAAAATCCTAATGATCAGGCAAAGGTTATCTGTAAGAAGTGCGCAAAGACCTTTAGCCGAGGGAAAAATCTGAGAAATTTGAATACAAGTTGCATGCTTAGACATTTAACCACCATGCACTTGCAAGCGTGGACGGACTACCAAAACTCACATACCACATGTGCAACTGCTCCCAATGAAGGTAGTCAGCAACGCTACATCGCTTCCCCCACTGTAAGCCCACTGGTTAGCACACCACCAGCAGCAAATGTTGAGGTGTCGTTGCAAGGCCAAAGCAGTCAGGGAATCACAATGTTATTGCTATGAAAGACTGAATCAAGGCCATCAGAAAGAACACCAACTCCATCACCATCATCAACCCTCTCTCAGTCCGCCATGTCCACCACTAGTTCCACCATATGCAGCTCTCAAGTCGAGCTCACCCTACCAGAGACTATGAGTAGGACAAGAAAGTACTCATCCTCTCATCCGCGTACACTGGGTTTGAACGCCCACATTGCCAAACTAATCTTGTTAGAGATGATGCCCTACCGGTTGGTTGAAAGTGAAGCTTTCTGCGAACTTATGGCCTACGCAGTACCACGCTATGACCTACCCAGTCGGCACTTCTTTTCTTGCAAAGCCATCCCAGCCCTCCACCTTCATGTGAAAGAACGCATTGTCCATGCACTCAAGCAATCAGTGAGTGGAAAGGTGCACCTCACAACAGATGCATGGTCAAGTTGGCATGGCCAGGGCCGTTACGTGTCCATCACTGCGCACTGGGTTAATGTGGTGGATGCAGGGTCCACTGGGGACAGCGGCGTTGGGACAGTGCTGCCTAGCCCACGGTATAGGAAACAGTTGGCTGTAGGCATTCGACCCGCCTCCTCCTCCTCCAGAAGCGAAAGCTCGTCCACAGAGCGCAGTCGCACGAGCACTCCATCCGCAGCTGCCAGTGTTGCACACGAGGTGTCCCACTATCGAACAGCTAGTGGTAAGCGTCAGCAGGCTGTGTTGAAGATGATGTGTTTGGGTGACAACAGACACACCGCGGAGGTACTGGCTGACTACTTGCAGCAACAAACTGAGTCATGGCTGGGCATTCTACATCTTGAGGCAGGCAAGGTAGTTAATGATAACGGCCGGAATTTTGTGGTTGCCATAGCCCTTTCAAAACTCTGACACATACCTTGCCTGGCTCACACCTTGAGCCTAGTGGTGCAGTGCTTCTTCAATAATTATCCAGAGTTAACGGGCCTGCTCCAGAAGGTCCGAAGACTGTGCTTGCACATCTGCCGGTCACCCATACACTCCAGTCGTATGCAGAAGCTGCAGCGGTTGCTCCAACTTCCCAAGCACCGCCTAGTTATCGACGTTGCAACAAGGTGGAACTCCACCCTGCACATGGTTGAGAGGCTGTGCGAACAGAGGCAGGCTGTAATGCATTTGTAGGAGGATACACGGCCAGGCACTTTGAGGGAAGACATGGAGTTGTTGGGTGTGCAGTGGTCGAAGCTGAAAGACCTCTGTAAAGTCGTTCAGTGCTTTGAGGAATGCACACGACTGGTAAGCGCAGACAACGCCATCATAAGCATCCCACTTATGCGTCTGCTCATGCAAACTTTGACGCACATTAAGGAGCAGGCGTCTGCAGCCGAGGAAGAGGAGGAGGGAAGCCTTGATGACAGTCAGCCAATGTCTGCTCCGGGACCTCTCCTGGACAAGGTGGAGGAAGAAGAGGAAGAGGAGGATGATGATGGGGATGAAAATTTAGGGGAGGAGGATGCTTCTCGTTGGGCAAGAGAAAATGTTGGCGTGGCAAGGTCTGGTACAGGGTTTGTGCATGACTGGAGGGATGTGGATTTGCCAGAAAGTGCTCCTCCACCCAGCACTCGCAGTGCATCATTGACACCTGGAACATTGGCCCACATGTCAGATTATGCCTTGCAGATCCTAAAAAGGGACCCCCGCATTGCCAAAATGAACGATGACGACTACTGGTTGGCCAGCATCCTGGATCCATGCTATAAAGGCAAATTCCAAACCAACATGCCACAGGAGAACCTTGACCTAATATTGGCTAACAAACAAGCAACTCTGGTAAACCGTTTGTTTGAGGCATTCCCAGCACACAACAGCGGTGATGGTTCTCCAACGAGCCGTAGGGGGCAACATGGAAGAGGTGTTCATGGTGCACCCATCAGAAGTGGCGTTGGAGACAGGGGTTTCATGACCATGTTGTGGACTGATTTTTCAAGTCCCGCTCACACGACTGGTAATACTGCATCGATTGAAAGTGACTGGAGACAGCAGTTGTCAACTATGGTTACAAACTACTTCTCGTCCCATATCGATGTTCTCCCTCACAGGTCATTCCCCTTTGACTATTGGGCCTCTAAACTGGACGCCTGGCCTGAATTGGCACAATTTGCCTTACAGGAGCTCGCTTGCCCTGCTGCTTGTGTGCTATCGGAAAGAGTCTTCAGTGCTGCTGGCTCAATCCTGACAGAAAAAAGGACCCGTCTGTCGACCCAAAATGTTGATGATCTAACCTTCATTAAAATTAATCATGCATGGGTTTCAAAGGATTTTGTCCCACCTTCCCCTGATGACACATAGGTTGCCAGAAAAATGGCTCGCTTTTGTCCTCCTCTTCCTCGGACTTCTCCAATTCCTCCATTTGCAGCTGCTGAATGTCCAACATCAACATATGCCATTTTTTTAAACCTCCCTAACTGGGCTGCCTCCCCCCCACCATGGCCGGGGTCACCACCTAGCGCACTCAACCATGCGAGTGCCATTGCCCTGGACAGGTGGGTGGGCCGACTCTTGGGCGCCGGCACTGGCACAGGGTCCCTCATAGTGCAATTAAGTGTCAGACACACCGGCGTACTATGAGGGGCCCAGTGCCAGTACCTACGCCCACGAGTGGACCCCCCTTGCTTGGGCAGGGCCCCAGCATTTGCAATATTTACCTCTCCCTGCTCCTCCGCTGTGTAGTCTGGGCTATCAAATCCTTCCCTGGGACTGCCACTACAAATTTGGTGAACTGATAGAAGATGATGGTTAAGACGTAGCTATGCCCTGTCCTGCTGGCCGGGCTCTAGCTTCAGATGATCAATGGCTTCCATTTCTTATGGACGTCGACTCAATGAGATGCAGTGGTGGTTTATCATCAGCTTTCACAGTTTTCCTACTCACAGATGGGTGACATTCCTGCCCACATTTTTAAATGTGCCCTCTCATGCCAATCCAATTGAATTGCCTACAGCCTGTGGCTTCTGTCTTTTGCACTCCAAAGTTACCTGACAGATCATGATAGGCAGTGAGAACATGTCTACATCTCACCCTGTGATCAAAATTTGATGGAGATGAGTAACGGTGATGGGATCAACGGTACTGCGATACAGCAACCCTTTCTTCACAAAGAACTGTTTTCGCTGTCTCCACGCACAAAGTAATTGAGGGTCAGCATCGCCTCTGAGAATTCTCCAGGGAGTTTTTCCCATGATTAGTAATTCCTAAATTTCTGCAATCACTCGACTTTAAGTCTGTACTTTTATCCATCTCGTTTCCTCTTGCAGAGAGTCTGGACTGTCTTACGGAGACAGGAATATATATGAAGATTTAAAAATAACCCAACAGGGTATACTGGTGTACGCTTCAAAAACATTTCCTTTTTTCTACTTTTTAGATTGTTGTCTAATCCATACTGAGGCTGTGAGTGTCTTTGTCGGACTCCGGAAATAAACACGGAGATTTTAAATGTTTAAACTATGCTATATATACTTGTTATCCGGTGATACTGTACCCTTTCTCAACTTTCTGCAATCTTGTCGAATTCATACTGTGCCTGAGACCGTCTAAGTCTGCCTCCTGATTACAGATGAGTGGTGTTTGAGTGGAACTGTTGGCCAAGTTCAAATTTTAGCTGTTTTGGGTGGTGTTTTATCCATTCTTCGAACTACAACACTTTGATTAAAATTCGGCTGTTCGAGTTTCCATTCGAGAACGTTTTGCTAAACAAAAGCGTATTTTTTTTAATAATAGTTTTCAATGATAATAGACAGTTTTAGGGCATAGTAGCGGTGTCCATTATATGGGAACAATGACTCAGTATGGAGAAATATATGGGCCTCATTACTCTGTATGGCGCACTATGCGGTGGCCATAATACTGTATGGAGGAATATACTGTCTGTTTTTGGAGCTATTGGAGAATTTAAAATGGATATCAGTCATGTGATGTAAGAAGTGAAGTATTTTTCATTGTACTATACCGCTATTTCTCTGCCGCATCAGAGGATCATGAATTGTGGCATGTGTTAAAGGAGCCCAGTGGCACTCTTTGGCCCTGGGCCCACGAAAGTCTGGAGCCTGCACTACCCCTCCCCACAACTTTAGCCAAATAACCACCAGTTTTCAATGCCTAACTATTATTATAAAGTAAATTAAGGTTGACAAGCTTAAGGAATAAGAATTCATGTTTTTGGCATTAAAATGGGCACTCTAGGTGTGTTTCTTGTCCTCCACTCACTGCCGACTTCTCTTCTCCATTGACTTACATTGGGCTTCATGTTTCAGTCGGACTTCGACTTTTCACAATAATCGGCTGATTTCGTTCGACCCGACTTTCGTGAAACCCGGCTCGACCCGAAAAAAGGCAAAGTTGCTCATCTCTACTCACCACACATCTAGATAAGTTCCATGGGGGGTCTAGTTTCCTAAATGGGGTCACTTGTGGGGAGTTTCAATAGTTTAGGTACATCAGAGGCTCTCCAAAGGTACATGACACCCGCAGACCATTCCATCAAAGTCTACATTCCAAAACGTCACTACTTCCCTTCCGAGCCCCGACGTGTGCCCATACAGTAGTTTTCTCCCACATATGGGGTATCAGCGTACTCAGGACAAATTGGACAACAACTTTTGGGGTCCAATTTCTCCTGTTACCCTTGGGAAAATAAAAAAATGGGGACTAAAAGATCATGTTTGTTGAAAAAATACGATTTTTTTATTTTTACGCTCGGTCGTTATAAACTTCTGTGAAGCACTGGGGGGGTTCAAAGTGCTCACCACACATCTAGATAAGTTTCTTAGGGGGTCTAGTTTCCAAAATGGGGTCACTTGTGGGGGGTTTCCACTGTTTAGGTACATCAGGGGCTCTCCAAAAGCAACATGACACCCGCAGACCATTCCATCAAAGTCTGCATTCCAAAACGTCACTACTTCCCTTCCGAGCCCTGACGTGTGCACATACAGTAGTTTTCTCCCACATATGGGGTATCAGCATACTCAGGACAAATTGGAAAACAACTTTTGGGATCGATTTTCTCCTGGTACCCTTGGGAAAATAAAAAAAAATTGGTGACTAAAAGATCATGTTTGAGGAAAAAATATGATTTTTTTATTTTCACGCCCAGGCGTTATAAACTTCTGTGAAGCACTGAGGGGTTCAAAGTGCTCACCACACATCTAGATAAGTTCCTTGGGGGGTCTAGTTTCCAAAATGGTGTCATTTGTGGGGGGTTTTCACTGTTTTGGTACATCAGGGGCTTTCCAAACGCGACATGGTGTCCAATCTCAATTCCAGACAAAAACGTCAAATGGTGCTGCTTCCCTTCCAAGCTCTGCCATGCGCCCAAATAGTGGTTTACCCCCACACGTGGGGTATCAGCG
Organism: Dendrobates tinctorius; assembly: GCF_039654945.1. NCBI lineage: Eukaryota > Metazoa > Chordata > Amphibia > Anura > Dendrobatidae > Dendrobates > Dendrobates tinctorius. The sequence goes on from NW_027361679.1 coordinate 63,894,346, forward strand.
TACTCAGGACAAATTGCACAATAACTTTTAGGGTCCTGTTACCCTTGGGAAAATAAAAATTGAGGGTGAAAAGATCATTTTTGTGGAAAAATTATGATTTTTTAAATGTACGGCTGAACGTTATAAACTTCTGTGAAGCCCTTGTGGGTTCAAAGTTCTCACCACATATATAGATAAGCTCCTTGGGGGGTCTAGTTTCCAAAATGGGGTCACTTGTGGGGGGTTTCCACTGTTTAGGTACATCAGGGGCTCTCCAAACGTGACATGGCGTCCGATCTGAATTTTGCATTGAAAAAGTCAAACGGCGCTCCTTCCCTTCTGAGCTCTGCCATGCGCCGAAACAGTGGTTCCCCCCCCACATATCAGGTATCAGCGTACTCAGGACAAACTGCACAATAACTTTTGCAGTCCAATTTCTTGGTAAGATTAAAAAAATTGAACCTGAAGTATTTTTTTTGTGAAAAAAAGTTAATTGTTCTTTTTTTTTTTTTTTTAAATATTCAAAAAATTCCTGTGACGCACCTGAAGGGTTAATAAACTTCTTCAATGTGATTTTGAGCACCTTAAGGGGTGCAGTTTTTAGAATGGTGTCACTTTTGGGTATTTTCTATCATATAGACCCCTCAAAGTGGCTTCAAATGTGATGTGGTCAGTAAAAATAAAATGGTGTTGCAAAAATGAGAAATCGCAGGTCAAATTTTAACCCTTATAACTTCCTAACAAAAAAAAATTTTGGTTCCAAAATTGTGCTGATGTAAAGTAAACATGTGGGAAATGTTACTTACTGAGTTTTTTGTGTGCCGTATCCCTGTGATTTAAGGGCATAAAAATTCAAATTTGGAAAATTGCAAAATTTTAAAAATTTTCGCCAAATTTCTGTTTTTTTCACAAATAAATGCAAGTTATTTGAATGAAATTTTACCACTAACATGAAGTACAATATGTCATGAGAAAACAATGTCAGAATCACCAGGATCCATGGAAGCGTTTCAGACTTATTACCTCATAAAGGGACAGTGGTCAGAATTGTAAAAATTGGCCGGGTCATGAACGTGCAAACCACCCTTGGGGGTTAATGACCATTATAATGACCATTGTTTTCTGATCACATCCTACATGCACCAATGAGGACAGTTTATAGGTCCTCTACTATACTCCTAGACTTCAGAATATGCATCTACTTAATCTAAAGCTTGTTAATATTTCTACATACTTGGTATAATAATTGGTACCTTAGGTCAGCAGGTCGTGGAAGGAGCTTTTTCTTGCCACTAAAATACACTTCAAAGTCTTCTGTCTTCAGCCGATGGGAATAATCGATATACCCAGACAACTCTTGTCCATGAGAATTTTTATCTCGTATGAAGATAATAGACTAAAAGAGAAAGTACAAAAATTATCTATAAAGAAAAAAGTGAAGATCATATATAAGGCTGTATTTTGAGAATATTATATATTTACAAGACATGCAGCAAATTGCACCATTTGATGACCGTGTCACTCACAAATTACAGTGGATGCAGAAAGTATTCAGACCCTTTTAAATTTTTCACTCTGTTTCATTGCAGTCATTTGGGAATTTCAAAAAAGTTCATTTTTTTCTCATTAATGTACACTCTGCACCCCATCTTAACTGAAAAAAAAAACAGAAATATCGAAATTTTTGCAAATTTATTAAAAAAGAAAAACTGAAATATCACATGGTCAAATGTATTATTCAGACCCTTTGCTCAGTATTGAGTAGAAGCACCCTTTTGAGCTAGTACAGCCATGAGTCTTCTTAGGAATGATGCAACAAGTTTTTCACACCTGGATTTGGGGATCCTCTGCCATTCTTCCTTGAAGATCCTCTCTAGCTCCATCAGGTTGGATGGTGAATGTTGGTGGACAGCCATTTTCAGGTCTCTCCAGAGATGCTCAATTGGGTTTAGGTCAGGGCTCTGGCTGGGCCCAGTCAAGAATGGTCACATTGTTCTGAAGCCAGTCCTTTGTTGTTATTTTAGCTATGTGCTTAGGGTTATTGTCTTGTTGGAAGGTGAACCTTCGGCCAAGTCTGAGGTCTAGAGCACTTTGGAAGAGGTTTTCATCCAGGATATCTCTGTACTTGGCCGCATTTATGTTTCCTTCAATTGCAACCAGTCATCCTGTCCCTGCAGCTGAAAAACACCCCCATAGCATGATGCTGCCACCACCATGTTTCACAATTGAGATTGTATTGGGCAGGTGATGAGCGTGCCTGGTTTTCTCAACACATACCGCTTAGAATTATAACCAAAAAGTTCTATCTTCATCTCATCAGACCAGAGAATCTTATTTCTCATAGTCTGGGAGTCCTTCATGTGTTTTTTAGCAAACTCTATGCGGACTTTCATATGTCTGGCACTAAGGAGAGGCTTCTGTCGGGCCTCTCTGCCTTAAAGACCCGACTCGTGGAAGGCTGCAGTGATAGTTGACTTTGCGGAACTTTCTCCCATCTCCCTACTGCATCTGTGGAGCTCAGCCACAGTGATCTTGGGGTTCTTATTTACCTCTCTCACCAAGGCTCTTCTCCCACGATTGCTCAGTTTGGCTGGACAGCCAGGTCTAGGAAGACTTCTGGTGGTCCCAAACTTCTTCCATTTAAGGATTATGCAGGCCACTGTGCTCTTAGGAACCTTGAGTACTGCAGAAATTTTTTGTAACCTTGGCCAGATCTGTGCCTTGCCACAATTCTGTCTCTGAACTCCTTGGCCAGTTCATTTGACCTCATGATTCTCATTTGGTTTGACATGCACTGTGAGCTGTGATGTCTTATACTCATATAGTCAGGTGTGTGCCTTTACAAATCAAGTCCTATCAGTTTAATTAAACACAGCTGGACTCCAATGAAGAAAAAGAACAATCTCAAGGAGGCTCACAATAAAATGGACAGCATGTGACTTAAATATTAGTGTCTGAGCAAAGGGTCTGAATACTTATGACCATGTGATAGTTCAGTTTTTCTTTTATAATAAATTTGCAAAAATTTCTACATTTCTGTTTCTTTTCAATCAAGATTGGGTTGCAGAGTGTACATTAATGAGAAAAAAATGAACTTTTTTGAATTTACCAAATGGCAGCAATGGGACAAAGAGTGAAAAATTTAAAGAGGTCTGAATACTTTCTGTACCCACTGTACTTGATGGTTAAAGGTTACTTGATTCACTCTGGATGATCTGTTGTGCCATCCATGCTGTGCTATCACTGGGAAAATTTATTTTTATTCTACTACTAGCTGAAGAGCCCGTCATTGCCCAGGCATAGTAACTAACTGTGGTTAGTTATAACAAATTATAATGATTATATTGCACATAAAAACATTTCATGTCCTGTTTTCAAGACTACAGATTTGCAACACAAAATAACTAAATGATTACCCAAATATTGATAATATTTTATTTTCAACTCATTCAAGAGCCTTTTGATCAACAACATTTTTGGTTTTTCCTTTCGGTGCAAGGATGTACAGATTTTTGGCAGTTCAAACTCTTGAACAGGCCACGTAAAGTTGACCATGAGAAAAGCATGGAGATTGCAAATCAATCCCTACTACTTTCAAGGACTGTCCCTGAGCCTTGTTAATGGACATTGCAAATGCCAGTTGAAGTAGAAACTGGAGGCGTTTAAAATCAAAAGTCAAATCAGATGGAATGAGTGGAATTCTTGAAATGAAAATGTCCTCTCCTTTGGCACATCCTGTTGCTGAGTTGTGTATCTAATCCTATCTTTTGTGATACTGCCTGCTGAGCTGTGTATCTAATCCTATCCTGTGTGATACTGTCTACTGAGCCATGTATCTAATTCTCTCCTGTGGGATACAGTCTGCTGAGCCGTGTATCTAATCCTATACTGTGTGATACTGTGTCCTGAGCTGTGCATCTAATCCTATACTGTGTAACACTGTGTGCTGAGCAGTGTATCTAATTCTGTCCTGTGTGGTACTGACTGCTGAGCTGTGTATCTAATCCTCACCTGTGTGATATTGTGTGCTGAGCCGTGTATCTAATCCTATCCCGTGTGATACAGTCTGCTGACCTGTGTATCTAATCTTATCCTGTGTGATACAGTCTGCTGAGCCGTGTATCTAATCCTATCCTGTGTGATACTGGGCTCCCCCTGCAATCTGTGTCAGAGGGTGGTCTGTGTTGGCACGGTAATAAATTGTGTTATTTCCAGCTTTACAGAAGGATGATAACACCATAGAAATGATAAGAATAATTGGCCTTAGTTAACACATCTGTCTACAAGGAAAACTGTTGCTCATAGCAACCAATCACAGCTTAGCTTTCATCTTTTAAACAGCTCTTGTGAAATGATGCTTAGTGATTGGCTGCTATGTGGAGTGGGCGTGTCTGGATACACACAAACATACATACCTACATACATACACTCAGTTATAAATATTTCAAAATGCAATAACAATAAACTGAAAAACAGGAGATGAATTGCCACAATTTGCGCAAAAAACTCAAACATTCTTGTAGGCCCAATCATAGTACCTGTTCACATTAGTGTCTAAACCTCCTTTTTATTTTGGATTCACAATTTTTTTGAGTGTGCCAAACTGGGATAATGTTTTAAAATTTCCTTTTAATATCTTAAAATGGTTCTCTTATGACAGATAAATTCAGCATTAATTAGCTGATCATCACAGAATATGGATATGTTTTATCATGATGAGACAACCCCTTAAATGGCAGCTGTTAAATTTATCTTACTCTTAGGCTGACCATACATATAAGATGGCTTTTGGTCCAATGATGCTTCGATAGTCTGGCCAATAGCAATCTCATCTGGCATTTCCATACATAGAAGAGCTCGCTTGGTCAAGCGCTTCTGTTTTCTCTATGAGAAAGTTACCAACTGACATGTCCAAAATCAGTCAGTGCCTCCATACCCATTAGACCGTCGTCCAAACCTGTTCATATCGGTGAGATCGGCTCACATTAGTCTAATGTATATGGGAGCATTTGATCAAAGATCAAATTAGCATATTTTTGTTTCCATGTATGCAAAAGGACTGCACATGTTCACCACACAGACTAATGTTAGCCTATGCGCTAGTGCACATTGGCTAACCTGCAAAACGATCTCATGTAAATGTGGCAAAAAGTTATAGCATGCACTATCTTGGCCCAATTTACAACCCAGACCAGAGCATGTAGATAGTAGATAGCTGGGGATCAAGTTCGTGTGTTAGTGTGTACACGAGAGAGCAAGTTCCTTAATCAGTGGCAGGGGCCCTATAGGATGGTGGAAAAAGTGGGAAAGGTCAACAATGAAGTACTCCAACCATATATTATGGCAACCTACTAAAACCCTGGAAAAGTAGGGACTTGCTCAAAACCCCTTGCTGGTTAGCCTGGTCAGTAGTCAATCTTGCAGGTGTCAATGTGGCAAGAACTTTGCCGTTGGCCATAAATCAGCACTGGTGAAAATCGGTTCATAAAAATAAGAAAAGGTTCTTGGAGTTACTAGGTCACCCTCATGTCACCAAACATAAAACTCACATTCGGGTCAATTTGTAGGCTCTGTTGGCAGAGGGTGCCCAATCCTTGGCTTTGGACAGAGGGGGAGGGTATGTAGCAATGCTAGGGTTAAATCCTAGCTCTGCAGGATCTGATTAGGAATGCAGCCAGCTGTACCTGCATATAAACAGGCTGGTGTTCATCTAAAGCCGTCAGCTCAGGGAAGATGACCAGACTGGATGTATCTTGAAGTTGAAGAGAGAAACAAGCTCACTTTCAAAATATTATGCCAAGGAAATTGAAATCATATAGTGATTATAAATCTCCTTTAAAAACCAAATATTTAATTTAATCCTTTTAAAACCACCTAACCCAGTGTAGAAAGGTACAGAAACCAATAAATATAGGGACCTCACTTCCTTGTAGATTGTAAGCTTGCAAGCAGGGACCTCACTCCTAATGTCACTGTTTGAATTGTCTTAACTTGTATTAAATTTATTGTCTGTACATGTCCCCGCTTAATTGTAAAGTGCTGCGGAATATGTTGGCGCTATATAAATAAAAATTATTATTATTATTAATATACAACTGACCAAAAACCTGCCTGCCAAAACCCTACAATAAACCTAATCTCACTCCTTCCTTGCTGTGCAGGTTGGCACCCTAAGGCCTCTTTCACACATCAGTTTTTTGCCTTCAGGCGCGATCCGACTTTTTTTTGTAAAACCGGATCCGGCAAAATGCAATGCCGGATCCGGTTTTTCCCCATTGACTTGCATTAGCGCCGGATGGTGCCGGATGGCATTGCGTTTCATCTGTTTTTTGCCAGATCCGGCAACTTGTCTCATTCCGGCGTCTGGAAAAAACGTCTACTGTAACGTTTTTTGTCTCCGGCGAAAAAGCCGGAAGCGCCGGATCCGGCGCTTCCAGCTTTTTGCTACAATGAAAGTCTATGGGCGCCGGAATGCGCCGGATCCAGAAAAAGACGGATCCAGCCACCGGATCCGGTTTTTTTAAGTCTGCGCATGCTCAGATCCAATTGGCCAGCCTCCAGGAACAGAGACGGATCCAGCAAAAAAACGGATCCGTTTCTACAGTTCTCCAAAATTTATGCCGGATCCATTTTTTCTAAAAAAAGCCGGATCCTGCCTGGCGGCAAAAAACTGATGTGTGAAAGTAGCCTTAGAAACAATTTTTTGGCACCCCCACTCAACGTGGACTATCCCTCTCTCCCCTGATTTAACCCTATCAATATAGGTGGGAAAACAATATAGTGACAGATACCAAAATGCCAAGCATCATTATGGCATCCTTCATCTGCAGCATGGGTTAGGTGGTTTTAAAAGGATTGAATTAAAAATTTGGTTTTTAAAGGAGATTTATGTTCACTAGAAGAGAGAAACAAGTCAGAATCTATTTGAGAACAATCTGCACAGAGTGTGCACCAAACTGCAAATATCAGTGATTGTTATGGAAGAAAGCAGTTTTGTTTGTCCGAACTGGGGCTAGTTCAGCGATGTCTGAAGTAGTCAGGGTCTATGCTATTTAGTTATCAACTGGACAAGGCTAGGGATTTATGATAATGATTTTGTTCTTTTGTTGCTGTGCAGCCTGTGGAAAGAAATAAAAACTGCATGTGTTTAGACCAAAACTGCATTGCCTGTGTGAACGCTACATAAGGCCTAATGCCTATCAGAGTAAGTGAATCATTACACTAAATAATTCCAACTTATGGCACAAAAGGCATTTATAGAAAACATTTATGTGAAAGTAATAAAAAAAAAAAGGAAAGCAGGGAATATATCGATGTGAACAGCATCTAATTATTAAGGAGACTTTTAGGCCATGAGCTGCTTCTGTGGGAAGTTACATATGCAAGTAGCCTCTTCAGAGTAGAAGAGGGATAGAACACTATTGCCACCTATTGGGGGTAGCTTTCCTAAAACTCAGCATCAACCCTTTAAAAAACCAAATGGACTGTCTGGTTTGGCTTCTTATCCTAAGTCATGTTTCAAGGCTCATTAAAGGATTGATACTGATTTTTAGGTTTGTTTCATCCAATAGGCTGCACTACAGTTATTATTCTCTGTCTCTCTGAAGAGGTTATTTGCATATTATTGTTACTAGAAAGTCATGTTCCCAAGTTTTTTTAAGTTAACATCTCTGGTAAAGGACGATTATAGTTCTCAAATATTTGCAATTTAAATTTACAGACAAATTTATAGACAGTCCATACTCATCTCCATCCTTGTCTTCACACCATAATGCTTAACATCTAGATATTTTTATACTTATTAAACAGACAAGAACTTACTCGTCTGTAGCTGTTATGTCGATTTCAAAGAGTGATGACGGATCAAAATATTTTTCTTCTATCATAGTCAAACCATACTAAAAATACATTGTTTGATGTTAAAGATATTTAACTAACAGTCAGCAGTAACACATCAGCACTCAGAACACCCACGGTATACCTGGCTGACATTCTCCAGACACCATCCTTCTCTACTGTATCTGTGCCACATTATTCCAGACTCTAATGCCACAAAAATTCTTCTAGGCTCTACTGCCTATACAAATAGATTATGCCAGTTTCCTACCTATAGTATCTGTGCCAATGCAATATTACATGGAGATTTAGAAGAAAGTGCTGTGAAATATGATGGCGCTATATAGGCGAAGAAATAAAAGCAAACATATTAATAAATACAGTGTGGAGGCCATATGCAAGACTAAAACAGGCTTCTCTAAAATCTGTGCAAAATTAGGACACTTGGATCATATTTTATCCTATTTCTAAAATGAATGTAAAAAAAAACCCCTGAATGCTTATGAGCAACCTAAACCACAACACACACCAAAGTGTCTGGAATACAGTTCAGGTGGCTAAGAGGAGGCTAACAAGTATGAATCTTCCCAGCGGTATAACTTTTGAAAGGTAGATTGCAATATGAAGCAATGCAATTTTCTCAACACTACATAGCTCTTCTAACAGTAGGAAAAACTGTATGTCACATGCCAAAATAGCAGAAATGTAAATGACTAATATATATATTAGATTATGGCGATAGCATCACACCTCTTGCCATGTTAACCCTCAACACACACACTCCTCTCACCTTTCTCCATCTCCACTCACTCTTTCACTCCACATACGACCCCTTCTCTCACTCCGTCTCTCATACTCACGCCGTCATCGCCGCTGCTCCACGATCCCCACGATCCCCGACATCTTCTTCCGCCGGCGCCATCCTGGATCCAGACGTTGTCCACGCCGGCGACATGTTCTTGCGGCGACACCATCTTGAGTATCGTGAAATCCCGCGATACTCAAGATGGCGTCGCCGGAAGGACATGTCGCCGTCGTGGACGATGTCGGGATCCAAAATGGCATCGGCGAAATCTCGCGAGTTTTCGCCGACGCCATTTTGGATCCCGACGTCGTTCTCGCCGGCGACATGTTCTTGCGGCGATGCAATCTTGACTATCGCGGGATTTCGCCGATCCAAAATGGCGTCGCCGCAAGAACATGTTGCCGGCGTGGAGGACGTCTGGATCCAGGATGGCGCCGGCGGAAGATGTCGGGGATCGTGGATCAGCGGCGATGACGGCGTGAGTATGAGAGATGGAGTGAGAGAAAGGGTCGTATGTGGAGTGAAAGAGTGAGTGGACGTGAGTGGAGATGGTGAAAGGTGAGAGGAGTGTGTGTGTTGAGGAGGAGTGGTGTGTTGAGGGTTAACATGGAAAGAGGTGTGCGGTGACGTCACCGGTTACAACTGGACGAAAGTTGTTACAACCGGAGGCTGCTTAGGGCATTTATTATTATAGATATATACAGTGGGGCAAAAAAGTATTTAGTCAGTCAGCAATAGTGCAAGTTCCACCACTTAAAAAGATGAGAGGCGTCTGTAATTTACATCATAGGTAGACCTCAACTATGGGAGACAAACTGAGAAAAAAAAAATCCAGAAAATCACATTGTCTGTTTTTTTTTTCATTTTATTTGCATATTATGGTGGAAAATAAGTATTTGGTCAGAAACAAAATTTCATCTCAATACTTTGTGATATATCCTTTGTTGGCAATGACAAAGGTCAAACATTTTCTGTAAGTCTTCACAAGGTTGCCACACACTGTTGTTGGTATGTTGGCCCATTCCTCCATGCAGATCTCCTCTAGAGCAGTGATGTTTTTGGCTTTTCGCTTGGCAACACGGACTTTCAACTCCCTCCAAAGGTTTTCTATAGGGTTGAGATCTGGAGACTGGCTAGGCCACTCCAGGACCTTGAAATGCTTCTTACGAAGCCACTCCTTCGTTGCCCTGGCGGTGTGCTTTGGATCATTGTCATGTTGAAAGACCCAGCCACGTTTCATATTCAATGCCCTTGCTGATGGAAGGAGGTTTGCACTCAAAATCTCACGATACATGGCCCCATTCATTCTTTCATGTAGCCGGATCAGTCGTCCTGGCCCCTTTGCAGAGAAACAGCCCCAAAGCATGATGTTTCCACCACCATGCTTTACAGTAGGTATGGTGTTTGATGGATGCAACTCAGTATTCTTTTTCCTCCAAACACGACAAGTTGTGTTTCTACCAAACAGTTCCAGTTTGGTTTCATCAGACCATAGGACATTCTCCCAAAACTCCTCTGGATCATCCAAATGCTCTCTAGCAAACTTCAGACGGGCCCGGACATGTACAGGCTTACGCAGTGGGACACGTCTGGCACTGCAGGATCTGAGTCCATGGTGGCGTAGTGTGTTACTTATGGTAGGCCTTGTTACATTGGTCCCAGCTCTCTGCAGTTCATTCACTAGGTCCCCCCGCGTGGTTCTGGGATTTTTGCTCACCGTTCTTGTGATCATTCTGACCCCACGGGGTGGGATTTTGCGTGGAGCACCAGATCGAGGGAGATTATCAGTGGTCTTGTATGTCTTCCATTTTCTAATTATTGCTCCCACAGTTGATTTCTTCACTCCAAGCTGGTTGGCTATTGCAGATTCAGTCTTCCCAGCCTGGTGCAGGGCTACAATTTTGTTTCTGGTGTCCTTTGACAGCTCTTTGGTCTTCACCATAGTGGAGTTTGGAGTCAGACTGTTTGAGGGTGTGCACAGGTGTCTTTTTATACTGATAGCAAGTTTAAACAGGTGCCATTACTACAGGTAATGAGTGGAGAAAAGAGGAGACTCTTAAAGAAGAAGTTACAGGTCTGTGAGAGCCAGAAATCTTGATTGCTTGTTTCTGACCAAATACTTATTTTCCACCATAATATGCAAATAAAATGAAAAAAAAACAGACAATGTGATTTTCTGGATTTTTTTTCTCAGTTTGTCTCCCATAGTTGAGGTCTACCTATGATGTAAATTACAGACGCCTCTCATCTTTTTAAGTGGTGGAACTTGCACTATTGCTGACTGACTAAATACTTTTTTGCCCCACTGTATATATATATATATATGTGTGTGTGTATATATATATATATATATATATATATATATACATATATACACTGCTCAAAAAAATAAAGGGAACACTTAAGCAACAGAATATAACTCCAAGTAAATCAAACTTCTGTGAAATCAAATTGTCCACTTAGGAAGCAACACTGATTGACAATCAATTTCACATGCTGTTGTGCAAATGGAATAGACAACAGATGGAAATTATTGGCAATTATCAAGACACCCTCAATCAAGGAGTGGTTCTGCAGGTGGGGACCACAGACCACATCTCACTACCAATGCTTTCTCGCTGATGTTTTGGTCACTTTTGAATGTCGGACTCTACAACCCACACAAAGTGGCTCAGGTAGTGCAGCTCATCCAGGATGGTACATCAATGTGGGCTGTGGCAAGAAGGTTTGCTGTGTCTGTCAGTGTAGTGTCCAGAGGCTGGAGGCACTACCAGGCCGCTACCCGGCCAGTACACCAGGAGACAAGGAGGGGGCCGTAGGAGGGCAACAACCAAGCAGCAGGACAGCTACATCTGCCTTTGTGCAAGGAGGATCAGGAGGAGCACTGCCAGAGCCCTGTAAAATGACCTCCAGCAGGCCACAAATGTGCATCTGCCTGCACAAATGGTTAGGAAAACGACTCCATGAGGATGGTCTGAGGGTCCGACGTCCACAGATGGGGGTTGTGCTCACAGCCCAACACCGTGCAGAACGCTCAGCATTTGCCACAGAACACCATGACTGGCAAATTCACCACTGGCACCCTGTGCTCTTCACAGATGAAAGCAGGTTCACACTGAGCACATGTGACAGAAGTGACAGAGTCTGGAGACACCTTTGATAGCGATCTGCTGCCTGTAAAATCCTTCAGTATGACCGGTTTGGTAGTGGGTCAGTAATGGTGTGGGGTGGCATTTCTTTGGAGGGCAGCACAGAGCTCCATGTACTTGCCAGAGTTAGACTGACTGCCATTAGGTACCGAGATGAGATCCTCAGACCCCTTGTGAGACCATATGCCGGTACGGTTGGTCCTAGGTTCCTCCTAATGCAGGACAATGCCAGACCTCATGTGGCTGGAATGTGTCAGCAGTTCCTGCAAGTTGAAGGTATTGAAGCTATGGACTGGTCCACCCATTCCCAAGACCTGAATCTGATTGAGCACATCTGGGACATCATGTCTCGCTCCATCCACCAATGTCACATTGCACAGCAGACTGTCCAGGAGTTGGCGTTAGTCCAGGTCTGGGAGGAGATCCCTAAGGAGACCATCCGCCACCTCATAAGGAGCATGCCCAGGCATTGTAGGGAGGTCATAAAGGCAAGTGGAGGCCACACACAATACTGAGCCTCATTTTGACTTGTTTTAAGGACATTACATTCCATTTTAATTTTGGGTGTGACTCCAAATCCAGGCCTCCATTGGTTATTAAATTTAATTTCCATTGATGATTTTTGTGTGATTTTGTTGTCAGAACAAAGTATTCAATGAGAATATTTCATTCATTTAGATCTAGGATGTGTTATTTGAGTGTTCCCTTTATTTTTTTGAGCAGTGTATAAAATATCCACTTATGTTTGTTTTGTGTGTGTAAACATTATATTTGAACATGATATGCAATGATATTATGGTCCTCAATCGAGTATGAAATAGATGAGGTTGGACAAGGAAATTGCATCACAATTCTTTTTTTTGTAAATAATATATCTTTAGTTAGCTTACAAATCTTCAGACAAATCAGCAGAGAAAACCCCATGAAAATCTGCATCAAAAATGCATAAAAACCTGCTAGGAATTTCCAATGCGTTTTCTGCCAAGAGAGGCAGAATCCGTGCAGAATTTTACAAAAGCAAATCCGCAACGTGTGCGCATACCCTTAGGGTATGCGCACACGTTGCAGATTTCCTTGCAGAATCTGCAGGTCAAAATCCTCGCTTTTTTTTTAAATTTTGCGCATTTTTTGTGTGGATTTACTGCAGACACTTCACGGACAGGCATGCGTTTTTACTGCTGTGGATTTCTATATTGAAATGGATGTAAGAACGCATGCGGATCTGCACAAAGAATTGACATGATGCTTAAAATAAACCGTGCGGAATTTTCCTCAGCATGTGCACAGCATTTTTTTTTCACCATTGATTTACATTGTACTGTAAATAACTTGCAGATCTGCAGAGATTCCGAGCGGAAAATCTGATGCGGAACCGCAGCAAATCCACAACGTCTGCACATACCCTTAGGGTATGTGCAGACGTTGTGGATTTGCCTGTGGAAATTTCTACGCAGATTCTTCCTCTCTTGGCAGAAAATGCAGGTAAAAAGCCGTGCGGATTTGATGTGGTTTTGATGCATTTTTTATGCGGATTTATCTATCCATAGACATATCTATCTAGCCATACATACAGTGGGGAAAAAAAGTATTTAGTCAGTCAGCAATAGTGCAAGTTCCACCACTTAAAAAGATGAGAGGCGTCTGTAATTTACATCATAGGTAGACCTCAACTATGGGAGACAAACTGAGAAAAAAAAATCCAGAAAATCACATTGTCTGTTTTTTTTTCATTTTATTTGCATATTATGGTGGAAAATAAGTATTTGGTCAGAAACAAGCAATCAAGATTTCTGGCTCTCACAGACCTGTAACTTCTTCTTTAAGAGTCTCCTCTTTCCTCCACTCATTACCTGTAGTAATGGCACCTGTTTAAACTTGTTATCAGTATAAAAAGACACCTGTGCACACCCTCAAACAGTCTGACTCCAAACTCCACTATGGTGAAGACCAAAGAGCTGTCAAAGGACATCAGAAACAAAATTGTAGCCCTGCACAAGGCTGGGAAGACTGAATCTGCAATAGCCAACCAGCTTGGAGTGAAGAAATCAACTGTGGGAGCAATAATTAGAAAATGGAAGACATACAAGACCACTGATAATCTCCCTCGATCTGGTGCTCCACGCAAAATCCCACCCCGTGGGGTCAGAATGATCACAAGAACGGTGAGCAAAAATCCCAGAACCACGCGGGGGGACCTAGTGAATGAACTGCAGAGAGCTGGGACCAATGTAACAAGGCCTACCATAAGTAACACACTACGCCACCATGGACTCAGATCCTGCAGTGCCAGACGTGTCCCACTGCTTAAGCCTGTACATGTCCGGGCCCGTCTGAAGTTTGCTAGAGAGCATTTGGATGATCCAGAGGAGTTTTGGGAGAATGTCCTATGGTCTGATGAAACCAAACTGGAACTGTTTGGTAGAAACACAACTTGTCGTGTTTGGAGGAAAAAGAATACTGAGTTGCATCCATCAAACACCATACCTACTGTAAAGCACGGTGGTGGAAACATCATGCTTTGGGGCTGTTTCTCTGCAAACGGGCCAGGACGACTGATCCGGGTACATGAAAGAATGAATGGGGCCATGTATCGTGAGATTTTGAGTGCAAACCTCCTTCCATCAGCAAGGGCATTGAAGATGAAATGTGGCTGGGTCTTTCAACATGACAATGATCCAAAGCACACCGCCAGGGCAACGAAGGAGTGGCTTCGTAAGAAGCATTTCAAGGTCCTGGAGTGGCCTAGCCAGTCTCCAGATCTCAACCCTATAGAAAACCTTTGGAGGGAGTTGAAAGTCCGTGTTGCCAAGCGAAAAGCCAAAAACATCACTGCTCTAGAGGAGATCTGCATGGAGGAATGGGCCAACATACCAACAACAGTGTGTGGCAACCTTGTGAAGACTTACAGAAAACGTTTGACCTCTGTCATTGCCAACAAAGGATATATCACAAAGTATTGAGATGAAATTTTGTTTCTGACCAAATACTTATTTTCCACCAAAATATGCAAATAAAATGAAAAAAAAAACCAGACAATGTGATTTTCTGGATTTTTTTTTCTCAGTTTGTCTCCCATAGTTGAGGTCTACCTATGATGTAAATTACAGACGCCTCTCATCTTTTTAAGTGGTGGAACTTGCACTATTGCTGACTGACTAAATACTTTTTTTCCCCACTGTATATCTATCTATAGATATAGATAGAGAGATATATCTACAAGGTGGGTCATTTATATGGATACAACTAAATAAAATGGGAATGGTTGGTGATATCAACTTCCTGTTTGTGGCACATTAGTATATGGGAGCGGGAAAACTTTTCAAGATGGGTGGCGACCATGGTGGCCATTTTGAAGTCGGCCATTTTGGATCCAACTTTATTTTTTCCAATGGGAAGAGGGTCATTTGACACATCAAACTTATTGAGATAAAAAAAAACCACAAAAGCGCGCCCATAGGGCCTTACCAGTGTAAATACAATGAATATAAATTAAATTGTGCAGGGTACTTACCCTCAATAGTTGTGTAAAGCCCCAACTACTGTATGCGCTTAGTCACATGCAGTGAAGCTGCAGCAGGATGGTGTAGACAGACAGCGTCTGCTTCCAATACTCAAGGAGGAGATCCCAAAAGGGAAAAAATCACCAGATTCCCGCGCTGCTATATTTCAACCATCAAATAGAGGAAATCCAGTAGATTGTAGAAATTGGTTCCAATATCATTGCTTTATTTATGGTACATACAGAGACAATGTGTTTCGAGGTCCATTCAGTGACCTCTTCTTCAGGTCGAATGTACAGGAATGAAGATAAATCAGAAGTTGGCTGTTTATATCATATTGAGTTTAGGCCCCCCGCTGTTCACAAAAAAAAAGGGAGGGGGCAGTAACCAAATGCAATTTGCAATTATCTATGGGATGTAAGTTATTGTGTCTTTTAACACTTGGTCGTTTTTTGTGAAAGTTCTATAGACTTGCATTTGGTTACTGCCCCCTCCCCCTCCTTTTTTTTTTGTGAACAGCGGGGGGTCTAACCTCGATATGATATATCCCTTTTGGGATCTCCTCCTGGAGTATCAAACTTATTGAGAATTTCACAAGAAAAACAATGGTGTGCTTGATTTTAACATAACTTTTTTCTTTCATGAGTTATTTACAAGTTTATGACAACTTACAGTACATGAAGTTTATGGTTGCTCCACGAAGTTAGCTGCTACCATTCTTATGCTGCCCGGATATTCCTCCACCACATGTGACTGTCATCTCCTAGGCCCTGGACCGCTGGACTCCTCTACTTGAACGCTCCTCCTGGACACGACTGTCCTGTCCTTGCTCCCGGCTCACACTGACTAACTCCAGGAAGCTCCCCAACTACTCTTTTCCTAGCCTCTCCTAGCCAAACAAAATCCTATTGGTCTAACTAATCCCTATTCTATTCTATTCTATTCTACTGTGCTACTCCTACTGGTCTAAGTCCTATATCCCTATATCTTTACAACACATATTCATTTTTCCATCAACTAAATTCAGTAAAACTGAAGATTTTGGAATTAACATTATATTATTAACCTTACTTCCATATCATGTGTTAAAAAAGCATCCACAACCTGTATACATGATATATCTTGTGCTAAACTATATACTGAACCATGAATCTTGAAAAAAAATATATGTCTCATACCAATCTAATTACAAGAAATAATCAGCTTTCAACACATCCATTAAAGTTTGAAAGAACTTTATATTCCATTATTTTGGTCCAATTGTTCTATTGTGTATGGATATGGCCAGTATAATGGGTCATGTATAGGGCAGCATGGTGGCTCAGTGGTTAGCACTGCAGCCTTCCAGTGCTGGGGTCCTGGGTTCAAATTCCATCATGGAAAACATCTGCAAAGAGTTTGCATGTTCTCCCCATTTTGGATTTCCTCTTGGTACTCTGGTTTCTTCCCACACTTCAAAGACATACTGATAGGGAACTTAGAATGTGAGCCCCATTGGGGACAGTGATGATAATGTCTGTGGGAATTAATGGCGCTATATAAGTGAGTAAAATAAATAAATAAATTCCATGAAAGAGAGTTATCAAAAATTTTTAAATTGTTCTTGTGTTTAGTAATATATTGATTAAAATCTCTCTTTTCAAACAGGGTGTACATATATACTGTATATATATATATATATATATATATACTGTATATGGTGTGGTATATCGGCGCATTCTGCTGCACACGGAGGTAGCAAAAGGAACATTGTCTCTAAGATTCTCACTGGTTTATTAGGAGTGGTGCACAAGCCAGTTCAGCGTTAACAAAAACAAGGCCTTTCTGGCTTAAGAAAAAAACAAAACATAACATAAAGCACAGTCCGTGTTGTTATGAGGATTTGCCCGTTCAGGAAAAATCAACCTCTACTAGTTCGGCTCCCTTGTCACAAAGCACTGGAGTTCCACTCTCCAAGCCTACAGAACACTGAATGACTCAGAAGGCTGACCATTTAAACCCCAGGCTACACCCTATTTCATGAGTTTTATTTTTTTTTTAAATTTCTGTGGAAGCATGGTTCAAAAGCAATGTTTGACTTTCATTTGTTCATTTTCATAGATTTTTCATTTATTATTACTTTTGTCAGATTCAAGTTATTTCTGTCACCACTGTGGGTTTTTCTGTCATTAAACGAGGGGTGCCAACAATTTTGACCATGTGTGTATGTGTTCTGTAAGCCATACAACTACTTGAGATTCCTATATATGTCATTGCATACATTTTAGTCCTTGACAATTTCCTTAATGCTCAGTATAGAAGAAGCCGACTCTACTTAGGGTACCGTTACACTTAGCGATGCACCAGCGATCCCGACAATGATATGGATCGCTGGTGCATCGTTAAGTGGTCGCTAGTGAGCTGCCAAACAGGCAGATCTCACCAGCGACATCGGGGGTCGGGGGTCGCTACTTACCTGTCAGACGCGGCGATCCTGACATCCTCCCGCCCGCGTCCACGCGTCGCTCGTCGGCGCCACAGGAAGCCCAGCAGGAAGTGCCCGACGAGAAATGATCCAGGACCTTCTCGCGCGACCAGCGATAATCAGCAGGGGAGCCGGTCGGAGGTAAGTATCAGACATAGCGATATCACTAGTAATATCGCTGCTACGTCACAAAATCGATGACTTTACAGCGATATTGCTAGCGATATCGCTATGTGTAACGGGGGCTTTAGTTGAAACTTTTCTCATTCCTACGTAGATTATAAATCCTTTAAGGCTTTAACTTGTTCAGCAACATGCTTTTTTCTCTCCTGTTGAGAGTCAGATTAAGAGGTGCTATTTATCTAGTCACACTAGTTCATCAGAACAAAAGAAGGATCAACAGTACTTAGCATTCCCTTTCCCTCTCCCACCTGCGATAGCACCAAATTCTGCCATGTGAATTACCGCAAGGAGCCCATAAACTACAGCTGCATACCTTCAGCTAGGACACCCGACCAACGAGGGATACGTGATATTAGCTTCTCTAAAGCCCATCTGATTTGTGGAAACTTCAGCAGCATTTCAAGCAAAACCAACAAATAATTGCTAAATTCCATCACCAAGGAAAAAAGCACAAAGTTGGCCTTTTTTCAGTAATGGAAATGACTATTATTTCAAATGAAAAGTTAAGATGAGCTATGTAAAAATAGCTAAAAAAAGAAATCAAAAGATATGTAATGTCCCCCCCCAGATAACTGAAAAAATCCACTTAATATTTTAATAATATTCAGAATATTTCCTAAATAATTACAGATTTAGCCAAATATGCCTTTACACTGATAACACAGCAATGTAATTTGAGTTCTACCATGACATCGGTCAATGGCCTGCACACTGTTGCATTATTTTAATCAGCCTAAGAGCTCATTCACCTATCCAATTTTCACATACGAGTGCTATCCATGTAATATTTTTTAGGGAAAGTACTCGTGCCTGTGATAGTCTATGGGGCCATTCACATGTCTGTAATTGGTCTGCGAGATATCGCAGAGACAGGTCCGATTTTGATCCTACGGTCGGATCAAAATTGACAATTCAATTCAATGGGTTTGTGAAAAAAAATCAGACAGTACTTGTATAACGTCCGAAGGTGGTCCGATGATCACGGAAAGTAAGAATGGAGGTAATGGAGAAACTTTTTACATTATTTCTCCACCAGAAAAAAGGGATGACACGCGAACCACACTCTGATCAAAGGCTGCTTAGAAAAATGAGTTCAATTTTCTCGTACATGGAAATATCGGATGTGTGAATGAGCCCTAAGTGAGATAACCTGTAACAAGCTATTGAGATGGTATGCTATTTGTTAACTTGGCTACAATAAAAATAATATTTGACTTTATACTGTCTTCCAGAGCCTTTTGCCCTGACAGAGGCATATCAATGAACATTCCATATACTGCAACATGCCTTGTTACACTGTGTGGCAGCACGTTAACACTGGCATCAGTTATGCTGTCTGAATAATGAAAAGCATGTATTAAAGCAGGTTAATTAATAATATAACAGTAATCTACTGTGTAACATTCCTGGTGTATAATTTCTTTTTATTCAATTAGATGTAATTAGATGGCTGACAATAAAACATGTATAATTAGGTGTGTCAGTGCTGTAAAATCATTTCTCTTGCATATCAGTATTTGATTATTTATGTATTAGTTAGTGATGAGTGAACATGCCTGGTTAAGGCAGTATCCATGTATGCCGAGTGTCTTCGACGTGCTCAAAAATATGTTCGACTCCCTGGGGCTGCAAGTCTTGTGGCTTAGACAGCAGCAACACATGCAGGGTGTGAAGAATATTAGAGATATAATTCCATGTTAATCATTTGTATCCTATTTGGCATGCAATTCTAAAAACCCCTTTAGTAGTAACAGAACACAAACCGGCAGCAGGGCGGGTCAGGAGACAAAGGGCTGTGAGTGACAGAACTCACACCTTGACCAGCTCCGAGCTTTGTTAAATCAGCTATTATTCTTTAAGGAGTTATGGAAATGCTATACATTCTAGCCATACATCGTGTATATTTCCAAGATCTCTGGACTGACCAAATGCCTTCCAGGGTATCGATCCATTCTAGATCCTAGGGGTATAGAGATGCATAAAATAGCTACTAGAAGCCAGGTAGTAAAGCTGTGTTCTGTGTTTGGTCTTAATGCATAGCAGGAGCCCAACCAGATCCGATGCTGCCAAAACCATCACCCTAGGACCACCCAGAACCGAGTTACGATCTTTCATAGGTTTGGAGTTTTAGCTTCAAACCTCCAAGACAGAGGGATAAGGACCATCCTGTGGGTGGAGAAGGTGAGACCAACCAAGGGATTAAATGCTCCTCCAGGGCTTATATTCTGCTTATATTTTTTGTCCTGCCACTAATGTATTTGCATATCTGTCCATTATATATGTATAACTATCATGTATATAGTTTATTG
Organism: Dendrobates tinctorius; assembly: GCF_039654945.1. NCBI lineage: Eukaryota > Metazoa > Chordata > Amphibia > Anura > Dendrobatidae > Dendrobates > Dendrobates tinctorius. The sequence continues at coordinate 63,914,571 of NW_027361679.1, forward strand.
TCTAGTGTGCCCTTAAGGCGATTAAATATATACTTTTAATCTTGGGCTGCTCTTTTGTCTCCATCCATGAAACCAGACTTCCGATTCTCGTTTTAACTTTCCATGCTACCGGGGCTGGTTTCCGGCCTGATACAATTCCCGATTACAGACCAGGAGTATATTGAACGAGATACTGGTCGCAGTTCTACCGGGCTGATAAGACTCTGTTACACTGGGGCTAATAAGTGGGGCCTTTCAGCTTGTCAGGGCTGTGTGTGAGTGTGGTGCCACACCAGTAACTGTGTGGGCCACACACAACACACTCCCCTGCCTTCATGGGCCTGGGTGGATGGGGGGTGTCTGTCTAAAACTGTGCCAAGCTGACACTACATGTCCCCAGGAGTGCGGAGCGTCACATTGGTACAAGTGGGGAGATCTTAACATGTGATCCCACTGATGTAATATTGACATGAGCAAAACCAAAAAAGACAATGTGTGCATATACCCTAATGAAAATAAGAAAGTAAAAAAGCAAGTGCATTAAATAATTAACATAGGGTATTTAGTAAACACTGTTTTTTGATAAAAAAAAAGCATAAAGCTGTCCCACCGTGACAAGGTATACCCAATTGGGACAGTATCGACACTCTCTAATGTTAAAACCTACCTAGTGTGAACAGTGGCTTAGCTTCACCAGGTCCCAACCGGACACCCAGCTTTGGAAGGACTATATATGAACTGCCCAGCTCAGTGAAAAGGGGGCCACACCCTATTTGTACTGAATACAAAAATACTGAAGAAAAAAACATTAGAGAGTGTAGGTACTGTACCAATTGGGTATACCTTGTTGCGATGGGACAGCTTTATGCTTTTTTTTTTTTTTTTAACCAAAAACAGTGTTTACTATATACCCTATGCTAATTATTTAATGCACTTGCATTTTTATTTATTTTCTTTTCTTTGGTTTTGCTTGTTTTTATGGCCACTGTGAACATGCCTTTACATCATGTGTTTTCAAGTCATACTTTGTCTCAGTTTTGGTTTTTTTTTTTCAATTTTGAGATCAGGTGGAGTGGCGAGGTGCGGATCCTTTACACAGGGATTGCCTGTTTGTTAGGCAATATATGCATGAGTCGTGACTGTCAAAAAGCCACAATACATGCAGCCACAGGGACTTGAACATATTTTCCAGGCAAGCCAAAGACACTTGGTTAGCACTCGAGCATGCTCGGATAACGCTTATCACTAGTTTTAGTACAATGGACCTTAATTTTGCAAATTTTTTCTTTATTTAGGCATCATAAATTCAACATACTACAATATTCAGTTATAATAGTTCTACTATACAGGCGCAAAGCCTACTTATGCACCGCTGTATTTATATAAAAAAATAAAATTTTGAATTTTAACTTTTTCTTTTTGTCAGCAGAATTTTTTAAATAACTATCCTAGGTCGTACCTGTTGCCTTTATTTCAACGTAGTGATATATTTGATTCTTGATAATTTATATATAGGCATGGTACGATATATTGTTTTTGAGTACATGTCCAGGTCTGCGCGCTCCACTGCACAGCACACATGTAGTGTTTGTGTAACGATTGTTGTGTATTTCATTTCTCCTTCACCTGTGTCCATTGTATTTTAACAATAAAGTTGTGATTTTTTGAATATACTGTACTTGACCGTAGTATCATCTCTTTTTGGATGTGTATCAATATTGTGATGATAGGTCTGTATAGTCCTTTTATATACACATGGTAACCCTACTTTGATTGTGTTACCATGTGCAAACGTCATATAAGGTGCTATTTAATATGTGATAGTCCGTGAAAATCTAACTGTACTTGGATGCCATCTGAGTGCTGTCCCATTTTTTCATATACCCATAAAGTTGCTGAAAGAATTGACATGCTGCATATTTTAAAAAACGCTGCAGTACATGAGATTTCTGAGATCTCATAAGTTTTGCTGCTACTGTAAAATGCGAACATAACCTAATGTTGCTTTACGGCAAACTAATTGTTCCGCGATGCCCATTAAAATTGAAGACCAATAGTTATTCTCACTAGGTCAGGAGTGAGAGCTGTACACGATGCATAAATACTTAATAATGTAGGAAGATAAGTCGTCCAAGCCCGACCAGCCATCTAACATATCCTTTTTACTATCATTTATGCATAAAATTCTGAGTAATGAATATCATGCAGAAGATCAGGAGAGTGACAGTTGATATCCTGAGTTAGCTCCTTAAATAAGACATCCTAAAAACTGGGGAGATAGGTGGAATAAATTGCTCTGATGATTTCAGTCACTATTAGGATGAGATGTTAAAGGAGATTCTTCCTAAAGGCTTTTTGCTGTGTTAACTCGGACAGCTTTACTGTGTGTTGATGACTTATCTTTTCTGGGGAGGAGAATTGAAGCTTGTTCTTTCCAACAAAGCACAAGTAAACTTGAGACACTGAAGAATGACAAATTACAAAGTTGAGCTGATGGTAACAAAGGCAGACAGTCCGGCCTTTAAGCCCCTCTGCAGGCCGTTGTTGTACCAACAATGTAACAGGTGCTCCATTTAGGCCCATCTGCAGGTCTTTACAGAAGAAAGCCTTTGGCAAATTACAAGGGCTATTTTTATTACTCTACCAAGAAGGGCCAATTGTATTAGAAGAGAGCATTTTCTCGGCTGATCCTAACTAGAGATCAGCGAATATTTCAATGTTCGGTTCGCCAAATTTGCAATATTTGCCAATTAATTCGTTGAATATTCGCTGAACATAACTGATCGCCATTCACGTCAATGGGAAGCAAAATCAAACGCATTCACAACACCTTATAACAGCCCCAAATGCTGCCAAAACACATCAAATGAGGGACAGACACCATGAAAGTGGCCTCAATTCACCACAGTACAAATTGCAGCAAGGAACTGTAGCAATCAGCGAGTCATGAGATATCAGGGTCTGAGACCTCATTTACAGCTTTCGATTGAACATCACAGTAAGACGAGGTGGGTGAGGGATTGGTGTAGAACCCCTTTACTGGGAGCCCTGATACCACATGCAACACCTCTACCTGCTTTCATACCGAGCCACACTCAGGAGGGCCTTACACCAAGTGGCATCAACTTTACCACAGTAGAAATAGTATAATAGGGATCGACAGGTCTTTCACTACACGCAATCCAGCAGATGGACACCCAACAAGGAGTGCTCACATTAAAAGAAATGAGGGCCTTACACCACAGAAGTGGCAATAATTTCACAACAGTAGAAATAGTATAATAGGGACCGACAAGTCTTTCACTACACCCAATCCAGCAGATGGACACCCAACCTGGAGTGTTCACATTTTAAAAAATGAGGGCCTGACACCACCATTCCACCAAAGTTGAATAACTGTCACGAGAATAGAAATAGTATAATTGGGACCGAGACATCTTCCACTACAGCTAACCTTGATGTAGACCAACCATGACTGTTCATATTTCCACAAATTTGTGTTAACATCATCAGCAGCTGCAGCCACAGAAGCCACACTAAAGATATCACAGATTGCAGTTATGTGACATTAATGCATCACACTAAAAAATGCAATATCACCAAGTCTGTACAGTCTGCGATTGGGGTGCAAAAGTCCTTGAACAACCATGACTTGTTCCATATTTGTGCTGAATTCATGTTTGGCAATCATTTTCTGAACAAATTCGGTAATCACTAATCCTGACGATAAGCTTAAATCATTAATTGTTTCATGTTGTCACATGTTTAGTCACAAAAGGTAGAAAAATGTGTTTTTTGGTAGCGATATCTATACCAAGCATTTTGTATTAAGGGACTATACCTGCTTTAAACCCTGTATATTGTCAGCAGTGTAGGTGTGGTGTTCAACCTTTATACACTCACTGGCCACTTTATTAGGTACACCTGTCCAACTGTGTGTTAAGACTTAATTTCTAATCAGCCAATCACATGGCGGCAACTCAGTGCATTTAGGCATGTAGACATGGTCAAGACAATCTCCTGCAGTTCAAACCGAGCATCAGTATGGGGAAGAAAGGTGATTTGAGTGCCTTTGAACGTGGCATGATTGTTGGTGCCAGAAGGGCTGGTCTGAGAATTTCAGAAACTGCTGATCTACTGGGATTTTCACGCACAACCATCTCTAGGGTTTACAGAGAATGGTCCGAAAAAGAAAAAAAATCCAGTGAGCGGCAGTTCTGTGGCCGGAAATGCCATGTTGATGCCAGAGGTCAGAGGAGAATGGGCAGACTGGTTCGAGCTGATAGAAAGGCAACAGTGACTCAAATTGCCACCCGTTACAACCAAGGTAGGCAGAAGAGCATCTCTGAACGCACAGTGCGTCGAACTTTGAGGCAGATGGGCTACAGCAGCAGAAGACCACACTGGGTACCACTCCTCTCAGCTAAGAACAGGAAACTGAGGCTACAATTTGCACAAGCTCATCGAAATTGGACAGTAGAAGATTGGAAAAACGTTGCCTGGTCTGATGAGTCTCGATTTCTGCTGCGACATTCGGATGGTAGGGTCAGAATTTGGCGTAAACAACATGAAAGCATGGATCCATCCTGCCTTGTATCAACGGTTCAGGCTGGTGGTGGTGGTGTCATGGTGTGGGGAATTTTTTCTGGGCACTCTTTGGGCCCCTTGGTACCAATTGAGCATCGTTGCAACGCCACAGCCTACCTGAGTATTGTTGCTGACCATGTCCATCCCTTTATGACCACAATGTACCCAACATCTGATGGCTACTTTCAGCAGGATAATGCGCCATGTCATAAAGCTCGAATCATCTCAGATTGGTTTCTTGAACATGACAATGAGTTTACTGTACTCAAATGGCCTCCTCAGTCACCAGATCTCAATCCAATAGAGCATCTTTGGGATGTGGTGGAACGGGAGATTCGCATCAGGGATGTGCAGCCGACAAATCTGCGCCAACTGTGTGATGCCATCATGTCAATATGGTCCAAAATCTCTGAGGAATGCTTCCAGCACCTTGTTGAATCTCTGCCACGAAGAATTGAGGCAGTTCTGAAGGCAAAAGGGGGTCCAACCCCTTACTAGCATGGTGTACCTAATAAAGTGGCCAGTGAGTGTATATTACAATAACTTTATGAAAGGACTCCATTGTAGCAACTATGTAGTGTTGGTGCAGGAACAGGAGCCCGTAGTTCATGGCATATAGCCACTATCTAAAGCCCCCGTTACACACTGCGATATCGCTAGCAATATCGCTGTAAAGTCACCGATTTTGTGACGTAGCAGCGATATTGCTAGCGATATCGCTGCATGTGATACTTACCTCCGACCGGCTCCCCCGCTGGTTATCGCTGATTGCGCGAGAAGCTCCTGGACCATTCCTCGTTGGCCACTTCCTGCTGCGCTTCCAGTGGCGCCGACGAGCGACGCGTGGAGCCGGGCGGGAGGACGCAGGATCGCCGCGTCTGACAGGTAAGTAGCGACCCCCGACCCCAGCGATGTCGCTGGTGAGATCTGCCTGTGTGGCAGCTCACTAGCGACCACCTAGCGATGCACCAGCGATCATGACCGCGTCATATCGCTGGTCGGGATCGCTGGTGCATCGCTAGGTGTAACGGTACCCTTATATGAAGCACTGAGCACTTTAAGGGACCTAAGTTCCTATATCTGAGATAGCATTACACAACAGAGGTTGTGTAGGCTGATTCTACTAAGAGATATATTCTCGTCTGTGGAAGTCCATTATTGATGACTGGCAGAAGCAGACACACAGGCAGAAGAGGGCCCTTGCGTAAAAGCAATATATGGGCCCCTCACAGTCCAATAGCTTCTCATAATGTACCTTTTCACCTGCTTTGGAGGTGCAAGTGGGACTCTTTCCCCATGAACCCATGTGCGGCTGCAAGCGTTACACCAATGGTATGTCCGCCCTGATGACTATTCTATGAAGTTAATGATTATAGTGTTACAACAGTTATATACTCTGGTCTTAATGAGGGGCTTGTGGGAGTCAGACGCTCCTGATTCACTAAGAGGTGCCTTCTTGCACCTCGCCAAAAATCTTAGTACAGTCGGGAACTGGAGTAAGAAATCTAGTGTAAAGAACGCTATAGCTCGTCATGAATTAGAAAAAATGGAAAAATCTTGTGCAATTCCGCGTTGTGCAAAAGTTTTGTGACTTTTCTAAGTAATGTACGTAATCGCTTTGATGAAATTGGGCATATGGTATGGTTTTGGGTGGAGTAATGTACGTAATTGTTTTGATGAAATTGGGCATATGGTATGGTTTTGGGTGGAGTTGAAGTCAGTAGTTGAAGTCAGTAGAAATGAACCGACCCCTTACTCCATTTTAAAAAAATATACAGTACTTCTGTTAGTAATAACTTTCATCAAAATATAGACTAAAAAAGTGAATATTAACAATTAAATTTTATGTTGTATCAATCTAATACCCTACTTTGTTTAAAAAAACCCACAGTGATGCAGTGATTAGTGATGAATGAGCATGCCCTCCACTACTCGGTGCTCCCCCGAGCATCTCATTTCCGGGGTTGCTTGTCGGGAGCCCAGGTCCCGGTCTGCATGTTTGGCGCTCTTTAGAGAGTCAATGAATATGCAGGGATTGTCTTCCACACAATATTGGTTGTGGCATTACAGTGAATGGCTGGCCGCAGTGTCATCAGGTCTATATCAGATCTGATGCCGCCCTGCTCATCACAGTCTGCTCCGGAATCAGGCAGTGTAGGGAGAGTTGCTGCTGAGATAGGGAGAAATTTGCTTGGTTCTTACTTAGTGTGGGTATACCATATGTAATATACATATCCATCTCAACTAAAAGTCATTCTGAGGACTAATAAAGCTGCATAGATATCAGTGCTAGGGAGGCAGGCAGTGTATGTGGCAGGCTGCAGTGCATATAGCAAGAGGGTTCATTCCAGTTATGTCTGCTGCTGCTTAAAGATATTTCTAGACACAGCCCCAGGTATCAGGGGCCAGGAATAATTTTTTTACAGGCCAGCTATTTATAATTGTGGTTTGTCCGTCACACGGATCAGAGATAAAAAAGTGTGCTAAAAATTCTACCATTTATGGCCTACCTTTAAATTTTGTTGAACCATATACACAAGCAGAGGGTTCATTCACCTGGGAGTCTGCTCAGGATCTCCATGTCCGTGCACAGCACCGCACCTCACTTACTTCGAAGTCACCTCAACTGGATGAATGTCTGGTGAGCTGAACACTTTTTTTTATCTGTTTTTTAAATTTTGTTGAGGTGTGTTAGCAAAGTTATTGACACAAGTTTGCTGGTAAAAATAGTTACCTACAGGCCAGCTATTTACAACTGTGGTTTGTCGGTCACACAGATCAGAGATAAAAAGTGTGCTCAAAATTCTGCCATTTCTGGCCTCTCTTTAAATTTTATTGCAGTGTGTTAGCGAAGTTATTGACACCAGTTGGCTGGTAAAAATAGTTACCTACAGGCTAGATATTTAAAACTGTGGTTTGTCCATCACATGGATCACATATAACTGCGCTCCATTTAATTTTTGTCGCAGTAAGTTGCCGAAGTTATTGACACCAGTTTGCTCGTAAAAATAGTTACCTACAGGCCAGATAATTAAAACCGTGGTTTGTCCGTCACACTGATCACATATAAGCTTGCTCCAAATTCAGCCATTTGTAGTGTACATGGAAAATATTATCCTCCACATAAAATGGGCAAGGCGCGTGGCAAGAGACGGGACACTGGATGTGATGGTGCATGCAGAGACCGAGGCTGAGGCCGTCGCCATGGACAAGCTGAAATTTTGCCACAACACTCACATCTACTCACCCAAATCTTCTCACCCAACCTTCCTGCCCCAATTACTGGAGGACCGCAGTACACCACTATTGAACACAGAGCAGTGTCAAAAGGTTGTTGGTTGAATAGCGGATAATGCTTCCAGTCAATTTGCCACCACCACCACCACCCGGTCAAGTGCATGGACATTACAAGTATAGGAGACCCTTTCTTTTCTAATGGGAACATTTTTTATGAGGCACTCCTCCAAGTCTCTTCCAAAGGGCATTGGAGTGCTTCCAAATTTTTGGCAGCCCTTGCACTCAGTGCATAGGCAAACACTATGGGAGAACCACTTCCTAATAAAGGAAACTTTTTTTCTTGAGGCCCTCTTGTACATCTCGTCAAAGGGGTATTAGGGTGTGTCCATATTTTTGCCAGCCCTTGCATTCACTGCATAGTCAAACACTATGGGAGACCCACTTCCTAAAAATGGGAACATTTTTTAATGAGGCCCTCCTGTACGTCTCGTCAAAGGGGTATTGGGGTGCGTCCAAATTTTGGGCAGCCCTGCCACTCACTGCATAGGCAAACACTATGGGAGACCCACTTCCTAATAATGGGAACATTGTTTTCAGGAGGCCCTCCTGTACTTCTCCTCAAAGGGGTATTGGGGTGCATCCAAATTTTTGGCAGCCCTACCACTCACTGCATAGGCAAACACTATTGGATACCCACTTCCTAATTATGGGAACATTTTTTCATGAGGCCCTCCTGTATGTCTCTTCAATGGGGTATTGGGGTGCATCCAAATTTTAGGCAGCCCTGCCACTCACTGCATATGCAATAACAGTATAGGAAACCCACTGTTTAATAATGGGAACAACAAAGCATAGCCAGCTCATGGCTCTCTAAGAATAGTGAGGGCTGACTGCTGGCCCTTTAAGAATAGTAAAGTCCACCTGATGGCCCTATAAAAATAGGCTTTGTGACTTTCGAAGTCCCTTCTTCATAAATGAAACAGGATGTGTCTGAGGATGTGTCACACACCACATGGCCAGATAAGGTTGAAAAATGTTAAATTCACATTTCCCAGTGAATACATTTGTCTTGGTTGAAAGCAATGCTAAAGTTCAAAAACGCATCAAAAACATTACGTGTGTAAGGTGTAAAGGAGCATTTTTGTTTTGGGTTATTTATTTTGTCTTATACACAAGTCATTACCCTGGAAAGGATGTTCCTTAACATATTTCCCATGAAAATCCATTTTGGTTTTGTTTTTGTATGTTTCATTGTGAGTCTGTACAAGTGGCATAAGACTCTGACGACATTGTTCACAGCAGTGACCTGGGAGTCAGAAATGCTTCCAGGGGTCTTCCCCATAGTGTTACAATGTCATTTGAGTACTGTTCACATCAATTTCCACAATTTCTAGCACCTCTGCAGACCGCCGATGGGGCCGCCGGACAAATGCTCTAGTTTCCCATAGACTTACATTGGGCTCGTTGCTTGGGTTGAGCAACTCAGCATTCCAATTTGCTCGACCCAAGCAACAAGCACCCAAGCATTTTAGTGCTCGCCCATCACTAGCGGTGATGTTATAATTTTTCAACAGTAAATTGGTTATTACTGTTATTGGCTATTCTTGAACTAGTTGGAGTCAGAGCTGGAGTTGCAGTCAGAGCCTGAACTTTGACTTGCATATGTTTGGTAAATCTGTCAATATAGTCAATATAGGTAATATTATGTAATGTAATATAATGTCAATTACGTTACTAATACATCAAAACATTGATGGATTAATGGTGAAAACCCATATGTAAACATATGCTCACAGTTGCTCTCTGAGAATAGGAAAGGGACTTCGTCACATTCATCATCCACCCAAGACTTTCCGAGGTCACTCAGTCATAATATCACCTAGACAGTAATACTGCTATCTATTTCCTAATATTATTAGTATTTAACAGCTTTTGATTTGATCTCAAGCCATAGCAATCTTTTGGCAGTTTATATAAAGAGTGCAGTGTGTGGCACGGCTTGTGTAACCGTCCCGATACACATTAGACTAATGTCGGCTGACAGTTTAAAGTGAATTGTGGCATCCCAGAATACTGAACTGCTGATCATTTTGTTCTTGGCGACACAAATCATTCACCAGAGGAGTCTAGCTGTAGCTCCCTTGTTGAGGGCTACTGTGTATGGAGGAGTTAGGAGAGATAACTGCTGGAAGAATGATCAGTTTGGTCTATAGCTGTACACTGTGTATGCAGTCCCTAAGGAATGGTGAAGAAGACTACAGCTTTTCTCTCTTCTTGGTTTTCTGTTACAATGAGAGGTGCGACATGTATGTTGTCTGGTAAGGGGCAAGCGAAGTTACAGTCTGCTTCCAGAAGGTTATAAAACCTTGGCTTACTTATAAGGACTGGTCCAGTTCCACTTCTGCTCCTGCTGGACTGACATAGCAGTGTAGTATGCTGCTGAACACCATCCTTCTTGCATGGACTGAAATAGAAGTGTTTACTTGTGTCGGTACTATCATATAAAATTGATTTTGGCATGAGCTTTATTCTTTTCAACAGAATTTCAATGCACTACAATTTCCCTAGTTTATGTTGAGATTACAAAGCAAAGACTTCTAACAACTACGCAACTGTCACTATATGAATGGTTGTAACCATGGAAATCTAAACTACTGCAGTGCACATTGAGAAAGGCTACTTTCACACTTACGTTTTTTTGCGGTGCGTTTTTTTGCGCACACAAACGCATGAAAAAAACGCATCATGCGCTTGTGTGCGTTTTTTTGCACTTTCTTAAAAAAATGCATGCTTTTTTTGCGCATACATGCGCATTACAATGCGCACGTATGCGCACCCATAGACTATAATGGCTGTTTTGCTGTAAAAAAAAACCGCATTGCGTGCGCATGCGTTTTTTGGGGGCAAGTCGGACGCACAAAAAATGCAACAGGATGCATTTTGTGCGCCCGAGCGCACATTACAAAAAACGCATCCGCATACAAACGCGAACAAACGCATGTGTATGCGCACCTATGCGCACCCATGTAAAAGATAGGGGGAAAAAGCGCATGCGTTTTTTGCGCTAAAAAACTGCGCAAAAAAACGCAAGTGTGAAACCAGCCTTAGTGACATAGTGAATCAGAAGATGTAAAGATAAAGAGGTAAAGATAAAGATGTATTGTTCAACATCTTTATTAACGATTTAGATGAAGGAATTGAGGGTAAACTGATTAAATTTGCTGATGACACAAAGCTAGGAGGGATAGCTAATACTAGAGAAGAGAGAGAGAGGATTCAAAAAGATGTAAATAAACTGGAGCAGTGGGAAGCAACAGAATGGTTTTTAACAGGGAAAAATGCAAAGTACTACATCTGGGCAATAAAAATGAAAAAAGCATATACAGAATAGGAGGAATAGGGCTAAGCAACAGCACATGTGAAAAAGACTTGGGTATACTAATAGATCACAGACTGAATATGAGTCAACAGTGTGATGCAGCAGCAAAAAAGGCAAATGCAATTCTAGGATCTATTAACAGAAGCATACAGTCTAGATCACGTGAAGTCATTATTGCCCTCTACTCCTCTTTGGTCAGACCTCATTTGGAATACTGTGTCCAGTTTTGGGCGCCACATTTTAAAAAAGACTTCAACAAACTGGAGCAAGATTAGAAAAGAGCGACCAGAATGGTGACCGGTCTGCAAACCATGTCTTATGAGGAAAGGCTGCAGGATTTGGGAATGTTTACTTTAGCTTGCAGAAGAGAAGACTGAGAGGAGACTTAATAGCTATCTACAAATATCTCAAGGGCTGTCACATTGTAGAAGGATCATCTTTATTCTCATTTGCACAAGGAAAGACTAGAAGCAATGGGATGAAACTGAATGGGAGGAGACACAGATTAGATATTAGAAAGGACTTTTTGACAGAGTGATCAATGAGTGGAACAGGCTGCCACGAGAGTGGGTGAGTTCTCCTTCAATAGAAGTCTTCAAACAGAGGCTGGACAGACATCTGTCTAGGATGATTTTGCGAATCCTGCTTTGAGCAGGGGGTTGGACCAGATGGCCCAGGAGGTCCCTTCCAACTCTACGATTCTATTATTCTAAGAACTATACTACATTTCAAATTGGAGGCATTTGCTAATACTATTATTATTACATCTACTACATATTGGGATAGGATCTTGGAGATGGGAATAACACTAAGTTCTACAGTTCAATGTCACTTCATATTTCAAAACAAAGACCTAACCTGATCTTAACCCATTTACTCAGAATGAGGCATACGTGCTATAGCATCTGTTCGGTGTAGTTCCTGCAGGTTGTTGTACAAGTACGCAATGGTGAAAAAACAGAATGTGGTGTGCTTTTACAATGAACATTGGAGACTGGCAAAATCTTACTGCTGCTCTTCTGGCCATTCGCCAATGTAATATCACAGTCAATAGTAAAAGTGACTCCCAAACTTGACTGCTGGGAGTTAAGTGTGGAGCAATGATGTTTTTTCTTGATACATGGAAGACTGACTAAGGCTCCAAAGCATGTCAAACCTGGTTGATTTTTAGAATTGCAAAGAAGAATTACTACAAGGAAAGCTATACAAAAAATACATATATATTACATAAAGGAATGGCATGACTCTTGGCTGCGGTACTAGATCTTGCACACGGGTAGCATAATCCATGATAAAATGGGGAGCATCATAGTATATTAGGCACTTACTGTACATTCACCCATCTCTTTTGAGGATGATTGAAATGTTGCTGGGCATCAATTCTGGCCCTAGATGAAGCTAACTGTATGTATGAATCACTGTATTAAATAAAATTAGTACCAAAAATAAAATTAGATCACCGAATAGTACCCAATTAAAGATAGCTCATATAAAACGCTACTTTTAATATATCGTAAATGTAAAAAATACACATATAACACAATATGCAATCAGAACCCCAAAACAAAGGGTCTGCATTTTATGGAGGGAAGAAAGAGGAGGAGAAAAAAATCACTGTAGTATATTACTATTATCTCCCTACCTACCAGTGGAGGTTGGCACCCTTAATCCTGCGCAGTGTTTCCCCCACTCATCGACGGCTATCCCTACCTCTCCCTAAATGACCCTGTAACCAAATATAGGTGCAAAAGACTTAACAGTAAGGTACCATATGCAAATAATCAAGTCAACATAGTACCCTGCTTCTGATATACCGTATAGCATGTGTAATACAGTATATCAGAGAGGGAGGCTAGTGTATCACCCAGAGCGGGGTACTCAGGTCACTGGGCAGTGTTGGATTCTGGAGGTCACGGGGGTGGCAACCGTGCCCGGTGCCCGTGCCCTGAGGACAGTGAAATGGGGGTTAAAAAATAAAAGAAAAATAAAATAAATTTGAAAAAGAGTTTGTGACGCCAGTTGAAGTGTTCGACTGTAAGATAGCCGGCACTGCAGATGATCTCTGGGGGATAGATGGTGATAGCAGTGCAGGTGTTTAACCCACTCCATCTAGGGCTGACCCCCAGAGATAGTGATGAAAGCAGATGGCACAGAGTAACAAGGCAGGAGGCAAGGAAAGTCACTTTATCATTTACTGATGTCCAGATGCAGTTCAGAGGATAAAATACAACTCTCACCAGGTTTACAGTCTGCTCTGAATGATGGGAGTTATCCTTCTCTGCTGTGGTTCAGTGTAAACTTCCTGCTGTTCTAATCCCTTCAGGGACAAAGGTTTCCCAGAGTCTGAAACTTCCAGTACTCCCAGTACTCAGTGTTTCTGCCCCGGCAACATGCAGCTTGAATCCTATGTGAAGCACGTGCTCGTTCTGGCATAATCCTTCACTGATTCTCGGTTGTTGTAGTTTTTCCTGGGAGAAAACACTCCACTGCTGGTTGTACAAACCACGTGGTCTCTCAGCTTACCATCCGACTCTAGAAGCAAAGATGGCCTAGGGGCTGATTCCCTGATTCGCATCAGCATTGTTTCTGGAGAGAGCATGTGTTACTGCTCCAAGAACATTCTCCATCTTGTCACACCATCTTCATAACAGAACAACAACTAAACTCCTCCTCCCTCAGTTAGGGTACGTCTCCAAAGGTCTAAGCTTCATGTAAGTAAGGGAGTGGGGTAAAATTGTGTGTGTGCAGTTGTCTCAGCAGAGAAAGCATAACGCCCATCATCTACAAAACACATATACATTAGTACATATTTGACCATTTTGTGGAGGCAAAGACACAGGGCGCCACATTCCCCCCTAGTTAAAGGTAGCACGTCCTTGGGCAACACATCTGAACGTAGACATATAAAAAAATGATGTAACATTTAACCTGAGTAAAGGCGAACAGTCACATTAACTGAGTCGTGGATTACAGTCCAAAACCACTTCTGATTGGTTGGATGGTCCCTGAGTGCAGCTGCAGGGCACAAAGACCATAATATGAAATTCCCTGCTCTGGCTGCTTTAGGTTGCTTCCTGCCAAGGCACGATGAATGGGTTTTCCTCTCGAGTTTGAGTCTTTACAAGAGTTCTAGTACTAGAATAAAGTGTATCAGCTACTGAAATCTCATATTAGTCCATGTGGGCACAACTTCCTCAACATTTTTAATAACGTTACATAAGGCATAGTTCAATATAAGTCCAAATTCAAAACTAACTTATTAATCTTAATACTCTATGAGAATATTTTATATATCATTTCGATAGCAAGAAGGGGTTTGGCCCTGCGTGCTACACTGTGATCTGCACAAAATAGGAATGCTAGGCAACTTCCTACGACTCTTTGAACCTACCACGGGTACAACAGGTTCACTGCTGACAGTGGACACGTTGTCTGATTCTTCCGCATGCAAAGTGTCAGTGGTTGGCATTAGTGTTTCATCACTTTCAGAATGGTTTGGTGTCTCTGGTAAAGACCGTTGTGGGAACACCATCACTGGAACTACCACTGCATTGTCAACTTGTAGCCAAGAACTAGGAAATTCACCTAGGACAGTGCAAATCTTTGTGTCAGTCTTTTCTATTAGCTGAAGATCTTCCTTAGTCTCAACTCTTTCATGCAATTGTGATGGGCATACTTTCAGATTGTCTCTTGATACGGTAGTACACATTTTTCCGCCGTCTTTGGAGATGGTACACACTTTGCTATTGTCATAGCTAGATGGTTGAATAGTCTAGGGCTGGGCCTCCCATTGGTCATCTAACTTGTGGTTTCTTTTCTTTTTCTTTAACACTTGTTCACCTGGTGGTAAGGTGATTGCCAGAGCATGTCTATTAAAGTTTCTTTCCTGTTTTTGCCTAGCTTGAGCAAGACTTTCCTCTACACATTGCTGAACTTTTTGATACTGCAATTGTCTTTCTGTGTTCCAATCAGTGTCCAATTGGCTGGATATGGTTTCAGGAGTTAGGACTCCCATTTCTAGGTCAATGGGGAGTTTACCTGGCCATGCACGCATCAAGTAAGCTGGGGCATATCCTGTTCAGCTGGTTGGGATATGATTGTACATTTCGATCAAATCAGGCAATTTCTCAGGCCATTGGTTCCTTTCCTCTAGTGGTAGGATCTGCAATAAATCAATTACCAGATGATTCAGTTTTTCTCAAAGACCATTGCCTTGTGGGTGGTATGGCGTTGTTCTGATCTTTTACATCCATAATGGGTGCAAAATTCTTGGAAGACTCCTGCTTCGAAGGCTGGACCTCTGTCTGTCAGTACCTCATCTGGGTAGCCATGGGGTCTGCAGAAATACTCTTGGAATGCCTTTACAGCTGTTCTTGCTGTTTGGTCTTTCACCGGAATGACCACTAGGAAACGGGAATAGTGATCCACTATTGTTAAGGCATAGATATACCCTGATCGGCTTGGGGATAATTGCATGTGGTCTAAGGCCACTAAATCCAGGGGTTGATTAGTGATGATGGGCTGCAAGGGGGCCCTTTGACTGGTAGAATTCTTCCTTCTGAGATTACATGGGCCGCATTCCCTACACCACTGTTCAATGGACCATCTCATACCTGTCCAGAAGAAGCGGTCGCGGATGACTACTTCTAGCTTTTTCCAACCAAAGTGTCCCGCTTGATTATGGTAAGCTTCCAAGACCATAGGCACGTCTTTTTTGGGGACCACGATCTGCCATACCAGTTCATGCGTACGTGGGTTAATAGCTCTTCGAACCAACTTGCCTTTAAAAGTGAACAGCTTCTTTCTCTCTTTCCACATCTGTTGGACATCTGCAGGCGCATCAGGAGCCGGAGATGAATTTGCTTCACCAAGGAGTTCTTTGACAATACATATAGCCGGGTCACTGCTCTGCATCTCTGACCAACCATGGTGGGGTAGTGGATTTAGGGAAACTTCGGGAATGGCAAGTCTTTTCCCTGTCACACGGTTAGAGTCTTGGGAGGCACTGTGGCGGTGGAATGCCATCATCTCTATTTCTTTCAGGTCTGCTAGATATTCTACTGGATCAGGAGCATTTGGCATATGGGACAAGGCATCGACATTGGCGTTTTTAGTGCCAGCTCGGCATTTAGTGACAACCTCATAATTAGACAACCGAGCCATCCATCTTTGTTCCAAGGCGCCGAGCCTGGCGGTCTTCAGATGGGTCAACGGATTGTTGTCCGTATAGATGGTAAATTTAGATGAGGCAAATAGTGCTTGAACCTTTCAGTCACTGCCCAAACGATAGCCAAGAATTCTAACTTGAAGGAGCTATAGTTGGTAGAGTTCCTCTCAGTAGGACGAAGCTTCCAACTGGCATAAGCAATGACTTTCTCCTTACCCTGCTGCTCTTGAGACAGGACAGCTCCTAACTCAACATTGCTGGCATTGGTGTGCAGGATAAATGGCCGATCATAGTCTGGATATGCTAAGATCTCTTCTCCGGTAAGTGCTTGCTTAAGGCTTTTGAACGACTCATCCAACCTAGCATCCCACTGTATCAGAGGACTCTTACCTCTGGCCTTTTTGGGTTGGCCAACTAGGAGGTCTTGAAGGGGGGCTGTCAATTTAGTAAAGTCTTTAATAAAGCGTCTGTAGTATCCCACTAGGCCTAGGAACTGTCTGACCTCTTGGATGTTGGTGGGTACCTGCCAGTCTCTAATGACAGTCACTTTGTCTGGGTCGGGTGCTACTTCCTCTGCACTCACAACATGACCTAAATACTGTACTTTGGGCTTTAGGAGATGACATTTGGATGATTTTACCTTTAAGCCAAAGTTGGACAACGCCTCAAAGACCTCGGTCAGGTGTTGCAGATCTTCTTCATAGGTCTTGGAATATACAATCACGTCATCCAAGTACAATAGCACAGTCTCAAAGTTCATATATCCAAGGCAACATTCCATAATTCTCTGAACGGTCCCAAGAGCACTACTCAATCCGAACGACATGTAATTAAATTCACATAGCCCCATTGGAGTAGTGAACGCAGTTTTTTCTTTGTCTGCCTCAGCAACAGGAACCTGCCAGTACCCGCTGGTTAAGTCCAGAGAGGAGTACTTAGCTGATTTTATTGCTGCTAGGGACTCCTCTATGCGCGGTAGAGTTGTCTGTAATCTACACACATGCACATGGTACCATCTTTCTTTTTGACTAACACCAGGGGAGCCGCCCAAGGACTGTAGCTATCCCTGATTACCCCTGCTTGTTTCATTTCCTTTATCATACCTTTTGCACACTGATAATGAGCTGGAGGTATGGGACGATACCTCTCTTTGATAGGTGGGTGATCTCCGGGGTGGATATTATGTTGAAACCCTTTTACCTACCCAAAATCCAAGGGATGCTTACTGAAAACCCTCTCATATTCTTGTACCACCCACTGCACTCCATTTCTCTGATGTACAGGAGTGGAGTCGGTGCCAACATGTATCTTTTGGAACCATTCCTCCATCTGAACAAAAGAGCCATTGCCATCTGTCACTTCTGATGGATCCAAGGGTTCTACAGCCTGAATATCGTTGTTGCTGACTGTGAACAGTTTGGCTATGGTTCCATAACGGGGCAAGTGAGCTTCCTCCTCCCCACAGTTCAGAACACATACCAGGACCATGCCCTTTTTAACATCAACAATCCCCCTGGCTGTCAACACAGTAGGTCTGCTATCTGATTAGACTGGCTCAAGGAGGGCTTGGTAGTCCCGTCCTCTGATGCCTATGGCTGCTCTGCACCAAATGAGAGTCTCACTCCTAGGGGGAAGCATAATGGAGTTGGGATCACTCACCCTTATGCTACCGATCTCTCCACCAGTTAACTTCACCTGCTGTTGCTGCACAAGGGCCTTAATTTCTTTATTGAGGGCATGCTGCTCTTTGTACGGGGCCGACTCCGCTATGTCTTGCAAAATGGTGATGACCTCACTTAAACAATTTTCAATCACATTTGTGCCCAATGTTATGATAGGTTGACACTCTCCTCTTTCCACATCTACCACCTTGAGACCTTGGGCTTTGAGCTCCACCTTCCCCACTATAATGACATCCTCTTTGTACCCCTCCTGGGTCAGAGGTTGACCATTACTTGCTATTAATGACAAGTCACCATCAGGAAGTCAGGTGAAATCAGCATAAGTCCAATATCTCTGGTACAATGTGTGGGGCATTGTGGTTACCTGTGATCCAGTGTCCATGAGGGTGGTGAAGGGGATACCATCCATTACCACGGGTATAAGTGGACGTCCTCCAACATACCTGTTTCTCCAGTTAGTTGGACCACATTGTCTTTCTACTGGGGGCTGGTCCTCGCCCCCAGGGGTCGCCCATTTAAAGGACATTCTCTTTCGATATGATCAAACTTTTCGCACCATCTGCAGATGGGTCTTCCAGAAGGGTCAAATCAGTCAGTAGATCTCCTGTCAGGGTGGGTCAGTCGTCGCTGCTGTTGTGGCATCCTTTTTGGCCGTCGTCATGGGAGATCATCCGGGCTCGAGGCTAATTGGATCCTCTCTGTGGGGGAACTGTTATGAATGGGTCACCGAGGAGGAAAAAACCTAAACAAGCTAAGCCCAGAAAAACCAGAGAGGTTGTTAACTATGCAGATTGCAGATCCCTGATCCTAACCACACAACAAGCAGCAGCCATGGAGCATACCTCCGATGAACCTAGACGCCTCGTCACGGCCGGAGGACTAAATAAGCCTAAAGCAAGAAAAGGGGAAAACTAACTGACCCAGAGCAGACCCCAAAGGAATAGACAGCCCCCACACATGTATTGACGGTGAAACAAGATGAAAACACAAACACAGGCAGGAAAATAGGCTGAGCAAATGATGGGGCCCAAACTAACTAGAAAGGGGAGGAAAGGAAAGACACTATCTGCAATCTGCCCAAAACCCTACAAAATAATGTCCAAACTTCTGATAACAAAATTAACCCTGAAGTCACTAGACTTCTCCCACTATATCAGCACTCTGAAATATTCTGAGACAGAGCAAAAAGAGGCCAATCTAATAAGGGACAAAAAGCAAATTGGCAAATACAGATAAATAAGAGTGGAAATTCAGCACAGCCCCAGCCGGGGCTGGCTGACCACACAAAAAACAGAATAGAACAACAAAATCAAGTGTGGACATTAGCAGAAAAACTTAGCTTGAGCTGACTGGAACAGAGCTGAGAACCAAGATCTGACAAGCAGAAGGAATCACCAGCACCAGAGTAGGGTGTCGGCTGTCTTAAATCCAATCTGAGATTCCTGAGGTCCAATCGTCATTCTCATTATCATGTGGCAGATCTCTACTGATTAAATCAGCCTCACTACCTCCTGTTACCACCAGAGGGAGCCTGGAAGGAGAACTCACAACTGGTAGACCAGAAAATGAACTCACAACAGGGAACAAGTCTGGAGAGTCTGAACAGTTTTACATAAAGCAGCCACACTTTTAGTCAGTTCTTGCACTTGCAGCCATAAATCAGCAGTAGAATCATCAACTAGAGTCTACACATACAGTACTGCAGGCACCTGGGGTGAGGATACTGCCCCCTGGTGGTACATAACCGCCAGATGTTTAACTGGCTCAGTGCAGACATAGGTAGATTCTCTTAAGATACGGATGGATCTGTCCTTAAACTGAGCAAAGTCCATGTCAGGGTTTGGCAACGACATCATGTGCAGTTGAGCCTTACTAGAATCAGATAAAAGGTCCTCAATGAACCGCTCTTTCAGCATGTTGTTCTCATCTCTTACACTGTCTGGATCGATTTGTTTAATGGCCCGCAGCGCCTCCTGCAGGTTAAGGTCATAGTCTCTAACAGTGTCCTGTGAGTGTCAAAAGTATCCCTTAGTTTAGCAAAAATGTCTTTTACTGTCTTTTTATCAGTCGCTGGCCAAGATTTAACTTCTCTCTGGGCAGCGCCACTAGGCTGACTTGTAAGTATACTGACCTTCTGCTCCTCTGACATAGGGTAAATTTCAAACTGACTGCGCAGCTTCTCCTTGAAGCCACTTAAGGTGTGCGATTCACTGGTGTACTGTGGCAGCCATGCCGCACCAGGTATACAGTATAAGGCATGGTGAACAGCAATATGGGAGCCGCAGCTGCTGCACCTTGAGCGTCACTGGGATTAGACATCTTCCCCCTCAGTTAACCCTTGCAGGGGTGCAACTCACCATTTCAGCTGCTGCAGGTCGTTGCTCCTGTAGGATCCTGGATGGCTGGAGTCTCAAGAGATGTGTACCAGTAATGCTCCACCTACCACGATTTCCGTCACTACATGCACAGATGGTGTCTAGGACTTGAAATACCAGTTCTTTTAGGACGTTAGAGATTTTTAGGCGCACAATATCCTGTTCGTGACGCCAAGTTTGTATCACCCAAAAAATACACATATAACACAATATGCAATCAGAACCCCAAAACAGAGGGTCTGCATTTTATGGAGGGAAGAAAGAGGAGAAAAAAATCACTGTCGTATATTACTATTATCTCCCTACCTACCAGCGGAGGTTGGCACCCTTAATCCTGCGCAGTGGCGCCCCCACTCATCGACGGCTATCCCTACCTCTCCCTAAATGACCCTGTAACCAAATATAGGGTGCAAAAGACTTAACAGTAAGGTACCATATGCAAATAATCAAGTCAACATAGTACCCTGCTTCTGATATACCATATAGCATGTTTAATACAGTATATCAGAAAGGGAGGCTAGTGTATCACCCAGAGCGGGGTACTCAGGTCGCCGGGCAGTGTTGGATTCAGGAGGTTACGGGGGTGGCAGCCGTGCCCGGTGCCTGTGCTCCGAAGACAGTGAAATAGGGGTTAAAAATAAAAGAAAAATAAAAGAAATTTGAAAAAGAGTTTGTGACGCCAGTTGGAGTGTTCGACTGTAAGACAGCTGGCACTGCAGATGATCTCTGGGAGGTAGATGGTGATAGCAGTGCAGGTGTTTAACCCCCTCCAACTAGGGCTGACCCCCAGAGAGAGTGATAGAAGTAGATGGCACAGAGTATCAAGACAGGAGACAAGGAAAGTCACTTTATCATTTACTGATGTCCAGATGCAGTTCAGAGGATAAAATACAACTCTCACCAGGTTTACAGTCTGCTCTGCACGATGGGCGTTATCCTTCTCTGCTGTGGTTTAGTGTAAGCTTCCTGCTGTTCTAATCCCTTCAGGGACAAAGGTTTCCCAGAGTCTGAAACTTCCAGTACTCCCAGTACTCACAATGTTTCTGCCCTGACAAAATGCAGCTTGAATCCTATATGAAGCACATGCTTGTTCTGGCATAATCCTTCACTGATTCTCGGTTGTTGTAGTTTTTCCTGGGAGAAAACACTCCACTGCTGGTTGTACAAATCACGTGGTCTCTCAGCTTACCATCCGACTCTAGAAGCATTGATGGCCTAGGGGCTGATTCCCTTATTCTCATCAGCATTGTTCCTGGCGAGAGCACATGTTACTGCTCCAAGAACATTCTCCATCTTGTCACACCGTCTTCCTCACAGAACAACAACTTAACACCTCCCCCCCCCAGTTAGGGTATGTCTCCAAAGCTCTAAGCTTCAGGAAAATAAGGGAGTGGGGTAAAATTGTGTGTGTGCAGTTGTCTCAGCAGAGAAAGCATAACTCCCATCGTCTACAAAACACATATACAATAGTACATATTTGACCATTTTGTGGCGGCAAAGACACAGGGCGCCACACTAGCAAAGCCCAAAAAGACAAACACACAATATCACAAACTACATGTGAGAGAGATTCAAGGGTACAGACAGGTATTGCATATATTCCCACATATAGTACATAGGGTATTGAGATCCCAGATAGATCAATGAAAATATAATGGTGCTTTAGTGTATGCTTCCAAAAAATTTTTCTTATGCAATTAATGGCAAAATTGTATTTTACCATTGCACATATCTCCAAATACAAAGGTCTAGGATTCACTTTCCTCTATAACTGTCATACAACATATTAAACAAGAGCCCAGTAGCATATTCTCTGAATGGGGTATTGAAATCCCATGTGAACAGTGATATCATAGGAGGATCTTTAATTCATGCACTCCGTGAACAGATAAGCCACATGTGTCTTCACACGAAACACACCCCCCCAACAGAATCGAATGAGAGCCACGTTTTTTTGAAAAGACTATACAATTTTCACAAAAAAAGGTGAGCATCTATGAACCACATAGTGGATTAAAAATAAAATTGAATACTCACAGATGCAGTGACAATAACAGTAAAAACTGGCCACTTTTGACCTAGTGGCAGGTCATTTTTAAGCTTAGGTATTTTATTGATCGTTACCGAATTGTTTGACGGAAGACTACAAAGAATGTGTATTACCAGAGCAAAGTCTGTGCAGGTGCTGAACAAGAAGAAAGTTCTGGGAGGTTTGAGCTCAGCAACCAGGAGAGCACAATTCCCGTAAAACAAAAACATTATAAGCAATAAAAAGGCAGTAAATGTTTTAAATGCCAATTATCGCTTTCCTAAAATGCTTCTTTTAGACACTCAAACCTCTTGTAATTCTGCATACATTCAGAATAATCGAACGATCCTGCCGTGTAGATGATAATTTGCCAGATATACTGTACGTATACCATAGGAATCATTTTCTGAAAATTGTAGCTTTTTATGACCAACTCCACAGTGAGCCGGAATATGTGCAGCAGCCACACAGACCGTCCATACCTCACCCTTTGCAATCCATGCTTCACCTGCTCATATGGTGTGCACCTGTGATTTGTTGGCGCAAGATACAAGAAATCCATAAAGTACAACGCCAAGTAACCCTCTAGTGACTCTGGAGACAATATATTCTTAGAGTTCATGTTCCATATTGCATTCCATTTTGGAAACACTATCACACCTCCCAGGTGAAAAGGTGAGCTCCACGGCCACTGCACGCTGCTCATACGTCTCAGGTATCAAAAACACCTGTACTAAACTATTTGCATCTATCCTAACATAAAAAATAAAACCAACCCCACATTTGCTTCTCCCGTAATGCCTTTGGGCGTACAGTCTACTGATTAATTATAGCTGTAGAATTAAAACAATTCCCAGAAGATATACAGGTTCATGGACTCTTCAAATATTTTCATGCAAGCAATGAAAAACTCCACATGTGCCGTTCTCATTCCATTTTCACTTCAGCAAACTAGAAGGACAGCAGAGAGAAATTTCTTCTCCAGCTAGTTATTTTATCTTGTATATAATGCATGGTCTATTGTAATGAATCGCACACAAAAAAGATGCGATGTCAAGTACAAAAGTGTAATTACAACTAGAGATGAGTGGATCAAGCAATCTTCAGATTCTCCTGTGCACGTGGATTTTTCCTGAAAATTTCAATCTGCATAAAAGTTATTCTCTGCAAATTGAATGTATTTTATTGTGCTCAGGTATCTCCCCAGATCCCAGGGAATAATAAACTTAACATGTAAAAAAATAATAAAAATCCTTATACCCACCTCTCCGGCTCCTCAACTCCTAACCGTTACCCGTCCTATTCTCACTGTATCTTCTCATCAGCACTTGTGCTGAAATCCACTGACCTTTCTTACCAGGCCTGGACTTTCGACTTTGATGAGGCCTGTGAGGGTTCGGTGCAAACAAGCAAAAGGTCACGACATCAAGACACGAGCAGTGACCTTAGGTACGCGTACGCAGAACCATGCTGTTCACGAGGATTTCAGCACAAACGCCAGTGACACAGAGACGATTGGATGAGTGAAGGAGCAGATTGGAGGGGTTGGGGAGGTGATCGGTAAGGTAAGTATAACATTTTTTAATTTTTTTACCCTTTGATGGCCTTTTACAAGTTTTGTGACTACGAATTTTTTGTAAACTTTGAGTACAATTCAATTCTATGCACATATATAACCTAATCTCTAATTACAACCTAAGTGAAAAGTATTACAGGGTAAAATTACACCATTATTTTTATGCACAGCATTAACTTAAAATATAGTTATTATCACAATCCCTTATCATATTAAGCAGAAAATTAAAATTGCTTCTTGCATGTGAACAGATTTGGGTTAATCACATGGAATTTGATTAGATAATTGCCTATCTGGTAGATATCAGGGCAAGATCATGGTATGATGGAAAGTGGCCTCCACCACCTTGCCCCCACTATGGTTTCACAATGCTCTAAAATGACATGTCATGAGTAGTGCAATTAGTTTGGAGCTCTATAATGTCAATAATTGGGCACTTAACACAGTTTTTTTTTAAAGGACTTTCCTGTATAGTTGAGCTTTCTTATCTTTATTCATCAAGAGCAAACCACTCCATAGTTTCCAGGCTTCCAGCTTGCCGTGGGGTGGTGTGCTCTTGCTTGATTGGCAGTTCAGACCAGTAGCATCACTTCAACGCTGGTCAGGACTGTGCCCTCTCCGATGCTGGCAACAGAAACAGTCTTGACTCTGCAGTGCTGGTGGTGTGCAGTGACACTGACACTATCCAGCTCCAGCGATCCGACCAGCTTCAAAGCACTACTTATAAGTTCTATTGGAGAGAAGTTATAAGGATTGTGCTCCTTCCCTAGGAGACCGGTCACCGCTAATAGACTGCAGAGCAGGCTGGTAACCTAAACCTACAAGACATTCCTTCATTCTTGATAACAAAGAAGATTTCTAATAACATAGAAATTGTTTGTTTTTATATCATTAAAGAATATTTTTTACATAAAGCCTAGTAGCTTCCCCGTTTCTTGCGTAGTATTCTCACCATAAAGGAGAACTGTATGGTAGTGATTTATAGGCAATATATGGCACAGTCATAAGTCTATTATTATTGCCGTATTAGTCTGTATGGGGACACTATATGGCACTGGCATAATATCAATATTGCAGTATGAGTCTGTCTGGAACTTTTAAGTCTACACTTTATTGTATGTAGATAAGTACTGTATGGAAGTAAAATGTATGCACTGTATGCGAATACTACAGTAGTAGCAACTGTATGGTGATAGTATTTAGGAATTATGTGGCACTGCTACAACAGACTTATTATGGCAGTCATACTCTGTTTCCTTCCTTCCAAAAATGTCATGACATGAACTTTACAGTATTATTAATAGGCTAAAATACTGGAGGAATAATGAAAGGCTGCAGCTGATGAGCGGCCACTAATTGGCTCCAGTATTCACTTGACTTAACAAAGTCAGGTTGCCACCGAGAATCACAATACCAAACATAGCAGAAGAGGTGACAATCTGGCAGCATATGTTATCTTTTATTTTTTGTGGGCTAATTAAAGGGTTGTTATCAAGTTGAGCAGCACACAGCTTCCCAGTCTCCTCACTTCCTTATTGCTGGGGGAGGGAGGAGCTGGCACTCTTACTTGAATGACAGTACAGTTTTAGTACTTTTGCCCTACTGCTTAGTGCCTGACCTGAAAACTACACTGTCAACGTTATATTTACATATAGAGATAATAGGGTCTTTCAACAAGCCCACAGCTTAAGTGAAAACTGCCCATTGTGAGGGATGGGTGATTTAGATTTTGCAGGACTGATAACAGTTCAGGAGCTTAGAGCAAGGAAGAGGGAGATGAACCGCTAATTGTTGTATTAAAATCAGTGGGCTGGAGAGAATTGTCTGGGATTTCATGAGTTAACCCCTCAGACTTGAATATGACCTCAGTAAGTCTATGGTAGTTGATAACCTTGGAAACAAGCTGTACACTATGTATGATAAAATGTCTCACAGAAAGAGAATGAAAACAGATAGAAAAAGCAAGTATATTGCAAACTTGTTTATTTTCGTGATGCCTAACTATACCACATTCATAACATAAGAGAACCTCTTTCACTAATGAAGGTTTTGCTATGGAATCTGACAACAGTATGAGGTAGGGAAAGAAATCCTGATGGTGTCACATAGGTTACTGGGTGCAGAAGTCAAGATAAAATCATGGTTTTCACTGTTGCAGATCTAGCAGAGCTGAGCTGATATGAGGTTTATAACCTCGCCTACATCACAGTTTTCTGTGTACATTGTATAGTGACAGAGATCTGTTAGTCAGTGCTGGGGGTGAGATTGGACTAGGAAGCATGAGGCCACTTGTCCTGTAGTAATAATCTCTTGCTGATAAAACACTGATTGTATTGAAGCAGTATAGCACACTAGTAAGTGACACATCACTGTAATCAGCCTGTCTTCATTTACATCTTGGCGATAACAGATTACATACCAAAAACCTGGAGACTGATTCCGTTTAAAGGGCCTAAAAGCCACATAAGGTAAAAGCGGCCTACCAGCTAGACATTAATGTCCTATGTTATAGAAACATTGCTCACTCTGCACTGTAAGTTCACTACAGTGACTCATTTAATAGAATAAACCCAATTGATGACAAAAAGAAAGAAAGCAAGCTTTAAAACATAGTTGCTGCTCATACTGATAAGTATTTCATGCTGTGCCTGTCTTTTCCCAGCTGGGATGTGACCCACAGCATGGTCTAATTGGACAGGGATGCAGAAAAACATCTTGATAGATTGAGAATATTGCAGGTCAAAACACAGCTGACAAGTTGCAGCAATAAAACAGATCCAAGAAAACAAACAGCAAAATCAAATAAAATGTGTTTTGGTAAACTTCTTCAATATCATATTCATACAGTGGGGCAAAAAAGTATTTAGTCAGTCAGCAATAGTGCAAGTTCCACCACTTAAAAAGATGAGAGGCGTCTGTAATTTACATCATAGGTAGACCTCAACTATGGGAGACAAACTGAGAAAAAAAAATCCAGAAAATCACATTGTCTGTTTTTTTTTTTCATTTTATTTGCATATTATGGTGGAAAATAAGTATTTGGTCAGAAATAAGCAATCAAGATTTCTGGCTCTCACAGACCTGTAACTTCTTCTTTAAGAGTCTCCTCTTTCCTCCACTCATTACCTGTAGTAATGGCACCTGTTTAAACTTGTTATCAGTATAAAAAGACACCTGTGCACACCCTCAAACAGTCTGACTCCAAACTCCACTATGGTGAAGACCAAAGAGCTGTCAAAGGACACCAGAAACAAAATTGTAGCCCTGCACCAGGCTGGGAAGACTGAATCTGCAATAGCCAACCAGCTTGGAGTGAAGAAATCAACTGTGGGAGCAATAATTAGAAAATGGAAGACATACAAGACCACTGATAATCTCCCTCGATCTGGTGCTCCACGCAAAATCCCACCCCGTGGGGTCAGAATGATCACAAGAACGGTGAGAAAAAATCCCAGAACCATGCGGGGGGACCTAGTGAATGAATTGCAGAGAGCTGGGACCAATGTAACAAGGCCTACCATAAGTAACACACTACGCCACCATGGACTCAGATCCTGCAGTGCCAGACGTGTCCCACTGCTTAAGCCTGTACATGTCCGGGCCCGTCTGAAGTTTGCTAGAGAGCATTTGGATGATCCAGAGGAGTTTTGGGAGAATGTCCTATGGTCTGATGAAACCAAACTGGAACTGTTTGGTAGAAACACAACTTGTCGTGTTTGGAGGAAAAAGAATACTGAGTTGCATCCATCAAACACCATACCTACTGTAAAGCATGGTGGTGGAAACATCATGCTTTGGGGCTGTTTCTCTGCAAACGGGCCAGGACGACTGATCCGGGTACATGAAAGAATGAATGGGGCCATGTATCGTGAGATTTTGAGTGCAAACCTCCTTCCATCAGCAAGGGCATTGATGATGAAACGTGGTTGGGTCTTTCAACATGACAATGATCCAAAGCACACCGCCAGGGCAACAAAGGAGTGGCTTCGTAAGAAGCATTTCAAGGTCCTGGAGTGGCCTAGCCAGTCTCCAGATCTCAACCCTATAGAAAACCTTTGGAGGGAGTTGAAAGTCCATGTTGCCAAGCGAAAAGCCAAAAACATCACTGCTCTAGAGGAGATCTGCATGGAGGAATGGGCCAACATACCAACAACAGTGTGTGGCAACCTTGTGAAGACTTACAGAAAACGTTTGACCTCTGTCATTGCCAACAAAGGATATATCACAAAGTATTGAGATTAAATTTTGTTTCTGACCAAATACTTATTTTCCACCATAATATGCAAATAAAATGAAAAAAAACAGACAATGTGATTTTCTGGATTTTTTTTTCTCAGTTTGTCTCCCATAGTTGAGGTCTACCTATGATGTAAATTACAGACGCCTCTCATCTTTTTAAGTGGTGGAACTTGCACTATTGCTGACTGACTAAATACTTTTTTGCCCCACTGTATGTAAGGAGTTGAATCTTTCCAGATGCCATAATATCATCTACATGGAAGGATCAAAAAAAAGTAGACAACAGTAAAAGAAGGAAGATCCCAGGCTGCATATCACTCAGTGCTAACTAGTTACAGGTGCGAGCAATACCGGCAGATGAAAAATATTAAAATGCAATAGCTCTGGAGTGATGACATGTGTGTTCATAATACAATCATCGCAAAGTGCAGTCAGGCACCTGTTTAATATTTGTTTTTCTATTTTCAAGAAATATTGGATGGCCCACTAAAGAAAAATAAAAGGCCACCAACAGCTACTAATTAACAATATAAAAGATTTCTAAAAATAATGGCAAAATATAATGCTACAAAGTATTATAGCAACTTTCATGATCTGCTCTCAAAGGCACTGGAAAAAGAGATTAGACACAACAAAATTGGATTTTTTTAATGCCTTAAAATGAAAAAAAATCAAAGTACACAAATTTTACCCTGCTGACTGGTCAACTAAGTAAAGTTTGTGAAATCCTTCCAGGATTGTTGAACTGCTATGATTTTCTGAAATAACTACTTACATCTCTGCGCCATTTACAATGGTGAACAAGGTTGTAGTGTTGTAGCTAGGGATGAGCGACCCTGTGGATGTTCAGGTTCGTTGGGTTCAGCCGAACTAGAGTTTAAAGTTCGTCTCGCTATCTGAACTTAACACCGAACCCCATAGAATTTAATGGTGACCCGAACTTCGGTGCTTTAAAATGGTTGTAAATTGGTCATAGTAAGGGCTAGCGGGCTGCAAAAGAAAGCTACATGGGGTAAGGGCAAGACAAGTGCCCTACAAACAAATCTAGATAGGAAAATGACTTGAAATAACATAGAATAAAAATAAACTAAAAATAATAAATCTTGAATCAGGCAGCTGAGGTACAAGTGGAGGAGGAGATTGAGGAGGAGGAGGTGGATATGGCAGTGTAGATGGAAGAGGCATAGGAGGTAGCCAACACTGTTTTTATGTTCTGGGTTTTTTTATCAAATTTTTTGGGGTACTCTGAAAACAGGCAGTGTAATTATCTGCTGGCCATTCTCTTTCTGTATACAGGCTATGTAATACTCTGCATTTTGGAGAGCATCAAATAGGGGACATGGCCATGTTGCTGCTGGTGGTGGACTGTTGCTTGTGCAAGCAGAGAAAGGCGATGGTCTACCTGCTACATGCCCAAATGAAACACCTTCCTCTCATGCATGCAGGCGATAGGACATACTGTGTAATTTCGTAGGTCAGAGTACTGCTGGAACAATTGTGAGGTCCAGAGGCATGTCTAGGGGTAGAGGAGGCGGGGCATGTGCCCCTGGGACAGCCAGTAAGGGGCACAGTTGGGCCACCTAATCCGGCAGTCTAAAGTGTCTCCCTTGGTGGCTGCATTTTGCTGCCCAGTGATCAATAGTACTCGCATCATTCAGATCATGTGATCACGCTGACAATGATGGTGGCAGTGGAAAGGACAATAATGGAGGTGGTGGGGGAGGAGGAAATGATGGAAGTGGTGGAATGGATTATCATGGGGGTGGTGGGGGAGATGGCAATTATCGTGGCAGTGGAAAGGATAATGATGGGGTGGTGGGGACAAGGCAATAATGGAGGTGGTGGATAGGGCAATGATGGGGTGGTAGGAGAAGAAGGCAATGATAGGGGTGATGGAGAGGGCAATGATGGTGGTGAGGAGAAAGCAATGATGGGGGTGGTGGAAAGGGCAATTATGGGGGTGGCGGGGGAGAAAGCAATGAAGGGGGTGGTGGGGAAAAGACAATGATGGTGGAAAGGGCAAAGGTGGTGCAATGGAAAATGATGGAGGTGGTAGGGGAGACAGCAATGATGGAGGTGGTGGATTGGGCAATAATGGGGTGCTGGGGAGAATGCAATGATGGAGGTGGTGAAGAGGGAAATTATGGGGTGGGGGAGAGGACAATAATGAGAAGCGGGGAGGAGGACAATGAGGGGTGTGGGGGATTTGGATGGGAAGAAGGGGAATTTATAATGGATTTAGGAATGAGGGAGGTGGAGGAAGATGTAATTATCGCTTATTATGCCTAAAACAGTCCCTTAGTATAAAGTGTACTCATTTATTATACATAGCACAGTCCCTTAGCATATAGTGTACTCACTTATTATGTATAGCACATCCCTCAGTATATTGTGTAGTCACTTCTTAAGTGTAGCACAGTCCCTTAGTATATAGTGTATTAACTTATGTATAGCACAGTCACTTAGTATAAAGTGTACTCACTTGTTATGTCTAACACAGTCCCTTAGTATATAGTGTACATACTTATTATGTATAAAACAGTCCCTTAGTATATAGTGTACTAACTTATTATGTATAACACCATCTTTAGTTACATAGTTTCCTGTTTTGCTATGTATAACACCATCCGTTATTACGTACCATCCTCTCTAGTTATATATGATGCCATCCCTTTTTATGTAGCTTCCTCTACTGTTATGTACAGTGCTGTCTCTTACATAGTGTATTCTTGTTATTTTTGTTATTCACAGCGCCCTCTTTTATTACATAGTCCCCTCTCTTGTTAGATGAATGGGAGGAAACACAGATTAGATATTAGAAAAAACGTTTTGACAGTTAGAGTGATCAATGAGTGGAACAAGCTGCCACGAGAGATGGTGAGTTCTCCTTCAATAGAAGTCTTCAAACAAAGGCTGGACAGACATCTGTCTGGGATGATTTAGCAAATCCTGCTTAGAGCAGGGGGTTGGACCAGATGGCCCAGGAGGTCCCTTCCAACTCTACGATTCTATGATTCTATATAAAATGACTGCTGATGGAGGAGCCGGTAACCAGACTACCAGTCCATCACCTCTTCCATTAGAAAAGAAGCTTTCCCATGCTCCATCAGCCATCATTGCATTACACAGCTAACAAGATAGGATGGTATGTAATAAAAACGGCTCTATATAATCCAACATGTAAGGGACGGTGCTGTACATAACAAGAGAGGGCACTATATAATAAGGGATGGCAATATACATAATAAAGGAGACTATGTTATATATACATGCATGTGTGTGAGGTACTATATATATATATATATATATATATATATACAGTATATATATATATATATATATAATGTGTGTCCGCCCCTGAGCAAGGGTAATGAGATGTGTGCAGACCCAGTATGGGGAGTCAAGGGATGTGTAAATATATAAGGAGACAGTATGGCTAACAGGGGGCGTGTGAGAGGAGACAGTATGAAGAGGGAGGGGAAAATATGTGAGGAGACAGTATGAGGGGATAAAATTGTGAGTGGGCACAGAATAGTGACTGAGTAGTGGGGGGTAGCATTGGGCAGAGTGTAAGGGCACATCCAGGAGGGGACAGTATGCCAAGGAAGGGGAGTGTGATGAGGGTGTACAGTATAGAGACTGGGCCCTATTGGTGGCACACAGTGTGGCAGGATAGTGTGAAGAGAGGACCCAGTTTGGAAAGGAGAGAGCAGTGTAGAGGGCATGTACCATAAGAGGAAGAGTTTTGGGTCACATTTTGTGCAGGGAATATGGTGAGGGGCAATTATTTTTTCAGAGGCTCAGTGCAGGGAAAATATTTAATGTGGGGAGGTACTGCACAAGTCAAGCGAAGATGGAAGTCTGCAGAGACAGGCTGTGGATGAGAAAATCCATCATGGCATATGGACAAGGTGAAGAAGAAAAGAAAGGGACAACTCCAATCAGAGACAACATCATCTCTCACGTACCTGGATGTAAATGTTTTTTTGTGATGCTGACTAATTCTTATGTTTTTATTTATGGTAGGCACATTAAAGGGGTTGTCCAAGTTTGTGATGAATCTGCAGTCATTCTATGACTGCAGACTTATGAATTCTCACAGTGTGCATTGCATGCTGTCAGGATTCTCTGGTGACGTGGCCTCACTCAATGAAAATGAACTGATCGATGCCAGACATGTCTAGCTGGAATGTGGCCAGAAATATACAAACTGCATACTTGTGCTGACATGACCGTCCACTCTTGCCACTGGTAAGGGAGAAGCCTAAAAGTATGCAGTGCATACGCTGTGAGAATTCAGCAGCTTGCAGTCAAGTAGAGATTTTAACTGAACATTGAGAGAATTATGGAGAGCAGCTCATTTGTAATTGTGCAAATCACATATGTGCTTGAGGGGCAGGGGCGTCGACTTTGCTCACCTCAGGGGAGGGGAGAGAAGCACCCGCATGGATCGGCTCTCTGGCACCACCACTTGCTCCAGGTCAGTCAGGGAACTACACCGAGGGCAAATAATCGGCGGAAAGGCTTCCCTTACAGGTACGAGTTAGTGAGGCGCTCCCAGTGAGGGGGATATATATCACCAGTCCAAGCTGTCACTGCCAGAGTTCCTCTCTAAAACAATACAGTATTTTGCCACCAGTTCCTCGTTCGACATAAGCCCCGTCCCACAGCAGGCTTATATCGGGTCAGAAATCAACCCGGGTAGCGTACATTTGATCAACTGAGTATGCGGACGTGGGGATTCATGAATCGAGATAAAAGAGCAGCCAAAGATTAATTTTATATTTAATCGCTGACAAGGCGCACTAGAAATATACAGGTATATATTTACAAGAGCAATATACAGGTATACAGTCACAAGTGTAGTACAAAGATAGGGTACAGATAGTTGCAATTACCGTGTTATGTAGCATGTGACCACAGGGAGGCGCTGATGGATCACAGGTAGAAATCTTAGTTACAGGCTTTCCTGGCTGCGTCAGCTAACGTATCCACCGGCCACTAGAAAACTAAGTACAAAATGAGGGTCTGCCTTATATCTCCCAGGTTATTCCCTCCCACACTCTGCTGTCTGCCCTGGGCTGGGCTACCTCCCTCCTCCCATGTCTAAGAGTATAATTTTCTGCCCAGAATCGTGGATAGTCCATAACTTCCCCCCCGAAGCTCTGAATGGGTGGGTGGCACCGCCAATGGGTCCTGCTGGATTTTGTCTGCGCATAGAGTCTAAATATGCCTACTGTTTGTACTTCCTGTTAGCTATGCTTTATAACTACCTAATGCAGGGTTCTGGAGGTGGCTAAATAATGTGGGTTCATGGGGAAAGGAATGCCGATTCCGATAATGTACTTGGCTAGGCTGAGATATTGC
Organism: Dendrobates tinctorius; assembly: GCF_039654945.1. Taxonomy (NCBI): domain Eukaryota; kingdom Metazoa; phylum Chordata; class Amphibia; order Anura; family Dendrobatidae; genus Dendrobates; species Dendrobates tinctorius. The sequence goes on from NW_027361679.1 coordinate 63,948,188, forward strand.
ATTCTGCTATTATAGGTCATTTTCCAGATTCAATACCTCAGAGCCTGCTGTGACTTGTTGTACTATGGTGTTTCCACGTGCTTACAGTGGGGAAAAAAAGTATTTAGTCAGTCAGCAATAGTGCAAGTTCTACCACTTAAAAAGATGAGAGGCGTCTGTAATTTACATCATAGGTATACCTCAACTATGGGAGACAAACTGAGAAAAAAAAATCCAGAAAATCACATTGTCTGTTTTTTTTTCATTTTATTTGCATATTATGGTGGAAAATAAGTATTTGGTCAGAAACAAAATTTCATCTCAATACTTTGTGATATATCCTTTGTTGGCAATGACAGAGGTCAAACGTTTTCTGTAAGTCTTCACAAGGTTGCCACACACTGTTGTTGGTATGTTGGCCCATTCCTCCATGCAGATCTCCTCTAGAGCAGTGATGTTTTTGGCTTTTCGCTTGGCAACACAGACTTTCAACTCCCTCCAAAGGTTTTCTATAGGGTTGAGATCTGGAGACTGGCTAGGCCACTCCAGGACCTTGAAATGCTTCTTACGAAGCCACTCCTTCGTTGCCCTGGCGGTGTGCTTTGGATCATTGTCATGTTGAAAGACCCAGCCACGTTTCATCTTCAATGCCCTTGCTGATGGAAGGAGGTTTGCACTCAAAATCTCACCATACATGGCCCCATTCATTCTTTCATGTACCCGGATCAGTCGTCCTGGCCCCTTTGCAGAGAAACAGCCCCAAAGCATGATGTTTCCACCACCATGCTTTACAGTAGGTATGGTGTTTGATGGATGCAACTCAGTATTCTTTTTCCTCCAAACACGACAAGTTGTGTTTCTACCAAACAGTTCCAGTTTGGTTTCATCAGACCATAGGACATTCTCCCAAAACTCCTCTGGATCATCCAAATGCTCTCTAGCAAACTTCAGACGGGCCCGGACATGTACAGGCTTAAGCAGTGGGACACGTCTGGCACTGCAGGATCTGAGTCCATGGTGGCGTAGTGTGTTACTTACGGTAGGCCTTGTTACATTGGTCCCAGCTCTCTGCAGTTCATTCACTAGGTCCCCCCGCGTGGTTCTGGGATTTTTGCTCACCGTTCTTGTGATCATTCTGACCCCACGGGGTGGGATTTTGCGTGGAGCACCAGATCGAGGGAGATTATCAGTGGTCTTGTATGTCTTCCATTTTCTAATTATTGCTCCCACAGTTGATTTCTTCACTCCAAGCTGGTTGGCTGTTGCAGATTCAGTCTTCCCAGCCTGGTGCAGGGCTACAATTTTGTTTCTGGTGTCCTTTGACAGCTCTTTGGTCTTCACCATAGTGGAGTTTGGAGTCAGACTGTTTGAGGGTGTGCACAGGTGTCTTTTTATACTGATAACAAGTTTAAACAGGTGCCATTACTACAGGTAATGAGTGGAGGAAAGAGGAGACTCTTAAAGAAGAAGTTACAGGTCTGTGAGAGCCAGAAATCTTGATTGCTTGTTTCTGACCAAATACTTATTTTCCACCATAATATGCAAATAAAATGAAAAAAAAACAGACAATGTGATTTTCTGGATTTTTTTTTCTCAGTTTGTCTCCCATAGTTGAGGTCTACCTATGATGTAAATTACAGACGCCTCTCATCTTTTTAAGTGGTGGAACTTGCACTATTGCTGACTGACTAAATACTTTTTTTCCCCACTGTATCTCAGAGAAAGAGCCAGCTGCAAAAAAAAGTTTGCACCCTTGTGTGAAGAGCTTGTTCTTGGTTTTTAATTACAGATAAACATTGCATGGCTTTTTATGGCCTGGGGGAATGCCAAGGTGGGGACACATTCCAGGAGGGACATCTCCGTCATCCCTCACAAATGCCAAACTGAATTCTTGCTCCAGGTGCTAGAAAACCTAGAAACACCTCTGGTGAGGCCAGAACAAATAGAGGTGGTTTTAGATTGGTTGGCTGAGAGTACCTTAAGGTCTTTCACTTTGTTTTCCACCCTGTCCCCTGCTGAAAGCGCACATATGGCAGTATCTCATATCGGCCAAACCTGGTGATCGGTTCCCTTTTTTAAAATTACACAGATTTGTCATTGCTGCTGCTGAAAGTGCAGGCTGTCTGTGCACGCTTTTGATGAATCCAAAGGGAGTTTGTAGCTATATTCCGCGCTGCCGCTTTAGACAAATTCCAGGAGAATGCTGTATGATTGCAGTGGTTTTATTCTACGCGTTTCAGGGGTCTCCCTGAAACGCGTAGAATAAAACCACTGCAATCATACAGCATTCTCCTGGAATTTGTCTTAAGCGGCAGGGCGGAATATAGCTACAAACTCCCTATGGATTCATCATTTCTTTGGTTACTGAAGACCTGTGGATCTGCAGCAGCCGCTACCTATACGCTCTTATCTCATCCTAACCAGGTGAGCATATTTCATGATATACTGTCTTTTGTAACGTGGATAAGACCCTATTGCGCTTTTTTGTCTCCCCCTTTTTTTGCAATAATGTGCACGCTTTTGGCATTCTCACCTTGATGCTGTTCACCTGTCTGCGCTGCAGCTTTGCTTCGGCCTTCCCACTCACTGCCTCGTTTGTGAAGTACCCACAAGGTAGAACTCCATCTTGCATTTGCTGGAGAGACTGTAGGAGCAGCAGCAGGCATTCAATGGGCCTCAAGGTGGTACGTGTGTGTGCCATGTGTGCTGCTGCTGCTTCATCTACTCCACAAACATGGGCAGCGCTGATGATGCCATCATCAGATTTATTATTATTCCACTTCTATGACTCCTAGAAAAACAGATTCAGGCAATGATGGATGAGGTGATGGCACAGGAGAAAGAGGAGGAGGAACAGGGACTATTCACACCATTATCAGGCCAGGTGTCCACGTATGTCTTGGAGGATGGGTTCCTGTACCAGCAGTGGCCAGGTACACAAATGTCCAACCAGGGGACAGTTTTGGAGGATGAGTAGGAGAAGGAAGAGTAGGAAGAGGAAAATCAGGAACAACCGTGTTCTAAGAAGGGTGACACTCATAGCAACTTAGAGGCATCACTGGAGCGTGGCTGGGGGGATACAGATGATACAGAGGAACCAGGTGATGCAACTCCCACTGAGGACAGCTTGTCATTGCCCCTGGGCAGCCTGGCACACAAAAGGCAATACATACTGCTGTGCCTACGCAAAGACCACCAAGTTGCCCGGAGTGTTAAAAGTGCTGATTACTGTGTGGCCACTCTGCTAGATCAGTGCTGCAAGCACAACATGCCATCCTTACTTCCTTTTCTAGAGTGTGATCAAAAAATGCAGGAATACAAACACACACTGGTAGACACACTACTAACAGCATCTTCACCTGAGAGCGGGGCTCAGTGAAAGCACAAGGCAGAGGAGAAGGAAGTCACTAATGCAGCTGGGGCATCGGCAGCACCTCGGAAGGTAGGGTGAGCATGGCAGAAATATGGAATACCTTACTCAGAGCATCGCAACATCCAGAATCAGCATCTTATAGGGTCCGTTTTAGCAAAAGGCAGCGTTTAGGTTTTGTCTGTGTAGTAACTCACTGGGGATTAATAAGTTACACACTAAAAAACCCCAACTGAGCCTGCCATTTTCTGTACAGACGAGATATCCAGACACCGCAGTCTCTGGTGGTGCCTGCGGGTATAGAGATAGCCCTAATCAAAGGCAACTCGAACCTAAACTCCCTTAACGGCTGTCGAGTTGCTTCACGTTCCTACTAATGACTGGGGAGAATATTTGCATCTGTGGGTAAAATTGCAAAAGATTTTGTAGCCGTCCACCAATAGGAATGCAATAACTCCCTGAATGATGGATATATCATACTCATGTGTGGTATGTATAGAATACTTGAAGAATGTTCAGTAAGATGATGGCCACATTGCTTCTCTAGGAGGTTTATGGCGGAAAATATTACCCAGGGCAGTAATGAAGGCTAAAATTGGATAAGAATTGAATTCAATTGAATCTAATCAGTCTCTCTCTTACTTTAGCGAAGGGAAGAGTTAAGAGAAAGCGAACATGAAACACGCGTCGGGGCGGTCCCCAGGGAACATTGAATTGCACTTGCACTTGAACATGGGTAAATTGTTTCTCAGTGGAACAAATGATGATCTAGCAAGCATACGATTTATACCTGTATGAGTCGCTTATTTACACCACTTTTTGTAAGGAAAAGTATATCACCAGGATATGGAAGCACATTATATATACAACTTTTACTTCTTTGGAGATACCTCTCCATAGGTGCTCTATTTACATTATATATTAATAGGAACTCTTATATGTTTGACTCATGATATTATTCTTACATATGCTATACTGATAGGGAATTTAGATTGTGAGCCCCATCGGGGACAGTGATGATAATGTGTGCAAACTGTTAAGCGCTGCAGAATATGTTAGCGCTATATAAAAATAAAGATTATTATTATTATTATATGCTATAATGGTTCCTCTGTACTGTGACAGCCCAATTATTCTGACTGTTCTCTAGGTTACAATTGTTGGTTCCTTCTTGATGTACACCTCCTATTTTTTGACTGATTGTGATTAATAAAATAGATTCATTTATATTTATGAAGTCAGCACTCCATTTTCTCCAGTTCTGTATGATACCAGAGTCTCTTCTTATACTATCCAATTAACATACTCAGATAGGATATTCTGATTTTTCACATGATGCAATTGCCTTTAAACTATCTGTGCATTATTTCTGGAATTTTCTTAATTGTCCTATTTCCCGCAGCGTTTTCCTCCACCAAAAACACTCGTGGAATCAATTTGTAAGATGCATCTGTATTTTATCCTTTTTCTTTCATATTGTTTTGATTGTATGTATGTCTTTTTATTATTCCAGCTTTTTAAACACTGTACTTCTTTTTGTATATTAATTTCATAGTTTAATATGTTTGCCCCATGATCTTGAGATAAGAAAATTGCTTGGTTGTGTTACCTTGTAGACAGAATGCTACTAGTGAACCATTCAGGAGCTTGAGAAAGCCCAGTGCAGGCAATCATGAGGGGTGGCAGCATAAGATGTGGTGTGGATGTGGGACCATCTGTGGGGTGCGCTTAGCTCATTGTTGGCCTATGAATGGGAAGCGGACACCCCCTTTACACTAGCATTCGAGGTATGTGTGCTGTGAGCGAGTGGTGGTGCTTGTGACACTGACAACCAGGACATTTTTTTATGTATGACACACCTTTTCTCTTGCCCGTACTGCATGGCACATTTTATTTGCTTTGACTCAATCTATAAGTTATGAAAACCACAATTACTTGTGGCGAACTTGATGCTTTCCCTATGGGCAGAAAAAATAAATTATTTAACAGCTGGCGGCAGGGAGGTGTTTCACATTTCAAGGACTTGTGGCATTTAGACAACCACAGATGGTTGACACTGCCAGAAAGGAAGGAGAAATGTAATCTTTGTATAAGTTTGCGCTTGCCATATACTCAGGGCATACTGCAGGAGAATATTGGCATATACCTCTATTATATAGCAAAAACCTCAAGCGTACGGCAGATTCATGAGACAGATGACAACATCACATAAAAAGTGTTTCAGAAATGGTCACACATACAAGACAGCGAAACCCCACAAAGAATCCTGTAGAGTTGGAGGAAAATGTAAAAAAAACAGGGCAATTATTGCCTTTAACAACCTGGCACATCCAGAAGCTCTATACTGCCTGTTAGTCTCCCCTAAATATGCATGGTTTATGTCATATTGGGAACAGGTGATAAGCTATATTGGGTAGGTGTGGAGTGATACATGGGATCTGGCCCCTTTGATGCCTCCGGAGCTTGAAGCACTATGTCTCAAGCTCACTTGGTAGCCTTCCAAAAATGGCTTCATCCTAGAGTTGCACAAGTAGATGAGATACAAGACAGTTGAAGAACTTCAAGGAATTGAAGAGACTAGAGGTATGGAAATACAAAGAAACCAGAACCAAATATTTTTCTATAAAAAAAAAAATTGAAGATACATTGCTGTCACTGCCCTGGAGTGACAGGTCTCTCATTATACATTCCCGCTGGGAGAGACTAGTCACTACAAGGGAGTTGGCAGCTTTTAAAGCAGGTTTTTTTCTTAAACATTTCAGTGCTTCAGAGTCAAACATACATGACTGAAATTATACAGCCAGGGCCTGATACAAGCTGCCTGTGGATCGGGTAGCATGTATCAGCTGTCAGTTTCTCTTTAAGGTCATACTTCTCTACAGCTGTTGCTAATGTTAATTATTTTGCGGATACCCTCAAAGAGAAAGTATACCTACACAACGTGGTAAATGGTGAAGATGTGAATGTCGAAAATATGTTCCAGACCTACTCCAAACTTATTACTAACTCAATGGATTCACAGGCCATCTGCAGATCTTGTTAGAATTATCATCAAACAATAAAATACCAACAACATTTCTTGTCATTTTTTTATTGATCAACTTTCACATCTTTCACATGTAAAGAACCACAGGAATTCTTGTCCTTACTTGACTACCTCTGTTGCTAATGGAAACTATTTTGTGGACACCCTCTGAGAGAAAATATACCTACATGACGTTAATGGTGAAGAACAGATAATCCTTTAATTATGCTTCCAGGCCTAATACAAACTCATTAATAACCCAATGGGTTCATTGCCCATCTGTGGGCCTTGTTAGAATTATCACCTAATGTCACAAATACAAAAAAAAATTCGCGTCATGCTCTTTTGTTGATCAACTCTCACATCTGTAAAGAACCACAGGATTCTTGGCCCAACATCTCTTCCCAAACAAGTCCTAGTCTGCACCAGATTTCTTACCAACAAATCTCTAGTATGCTGCCTTTTATATCTTTTTTTCGTCAAGTTTCCTTGTGAGGGTCTTTGATTTTTAATTAATAAGAATAAAAATTCTAATTCATTTGTTACAATCATGTTTGGGAACATGGTGTAAAAAACAGTAAAGGCACTAACGAAAAAAATTCATAAACAAGAAAAAAATATAATTAAAATGGAGCACTACTTTCCACACAATTTACATAAATTAGTGGTATAAGTGAACATAAGAAACTTTGTAGTATATCTTATCAGAGAAATCAGTTTCCTTCCCCACTTATTAACCACTTTTTTCTCTCACCACTGCTTACTGAATTTGTCATCCACTCTGAAAGAAAAACAGCTCAAATCTGTTTTGCTTAGAGAAGTCTGCCTGCTAGCTTACTGTGGTGAGGGGAGGAGTAAGGAGCAGGGAGAGAAAAAAGCAGAGGTAGACATAGAAAGATGATGCTGAGCTTTCTAATAAATATTTTGCAATGTTTCCCTGAAAATTAGACCTACCCTGAAAATAAGCCCTAGCAGGCTTATTTCAGGATTTTTAGTGTATGCTGAGAATATAAGTTCTACTAAAAAAAAAAAAAAAAAAGCCCTAGTTACAGTCCGTGCCGGAATTAAGGGGGTTCTAACTGTGCCAAGGGCCCCCATTCTTTTTGGGGTCTCTAACATTTTTATTCCAAGGTTAAGACTGCTTAAGGAACTTTTGTGACATTGTAGAAGGGAGGACCGGGCTGCTACGGCTGCTGAAGCGTTGGATCCAGAACTGCTGGGGCCGAACCTCCTGTTCCTGGGGGAAGCAAGATTGCATACGGAGTGAGCCAGTAACCAGGGTGAAGGGGGCGTGGCCAGTCAGCGTGAGGTAAAATGGGTTGCACAGCAACTGAAGCGGTCTTCCTGCCAGAATGCCGATAAGGTACAGACCGCAACTGCTGTGAGGGGAGCAACAGGCTGCGGTGTGAAGAGAAAGGGCGGCATAGTGAGGGACTCATCGAAACTGGTGGGTGCACAGGGGAGCATACCATCGACGGAGAATTGCAGTACGAATGTCCAGTTGTTGGTTGATATCCAGAGAGGCACACACCGGGTAAAGCATTGTAGCGCAGCCCTTCAGGTCACGGCGGCAGCTCAAGGAGACTCGCTCTCAGAGGAATCTTGTGGAGAGCTCTACTTTCTTACTCCACAGATATATGGACTAGGGGCCCGCTGTCTCCAGAAGGGCCGTGTGCTGGGTGAGGACACCAGCAGACATTACACCAGACACCGCCGGCATTCTGTGACCCATGGAACCTTCAGCGAGTGACAGGCTGCGACCAGAGACTGTTTAGTTAAACAACAGTTTTTTCAGTTTAATTTTGTACCCTTGTACCCTGCTATCTCCCTGCAAGGAGTTCCCTACTGTTGACTAATTAAATATAGTTAACCTCTGCTCTGCAGCATTTGTGTTACTGCATTCCAGCACCTGCATATTACAACATCATGGTCATGTGACCATGATGTCTCCAAAGGTCATTTAACTGCGTGAGTTTAGCGGCATTAGGTATACAGTTGTGCTCAAAAGGTTACATACCCTGGCAGAATTTTTGCTTTCTTTTTTCAGAGAACATGAATGATAACACCAAAACTTTTTCTCCACTCATGGTTAGTGGTTGGGTGACAACCCAAAACATCCAAACAACCCTGATCAAAAGATCACATACCCCATATATTGCCCCTCTAACATCAATGACAGCTTGAAGTCTTTTGTGGTAGTTGTGGATGAGGTTCTTTATTTTCTCAGATGGTTAAGCTGTCCACTCTTCTTGGCAAAAAGTCTCCAGTTCCTGTAAATTCCTGGGCTGTCTAGCCTGAACTGCGTACTTGATATCTCCCGAGAGTGGTTCAATGATATTGAGGTCACGAGACTGAGATGGCCACTCCAGCCATCATACCACTCAGGAATGAGATGGGTTCTGTGTCCCAGAGATGAACGTGCTTTGGTCCGACTTGTGCATATCACCCCAAGGACAAAAGTAAAAGACCTTATGAAGAAGATGGTAAGATTGTTTCAATATCCACAGTGAAACGAGTACTGTATAAACATGGGCTGAAAGACCATTCTGCTAGGAAGAAGCCATTACTCCAAAAGAAACATAAAAAAGCCAGATTAATGTTTGCAAATGCACACAGAAACAAAGACCTTAATTTTTGGAGACATGTCGTGTGGTGTGATGAAACTAAAATTGAACTTTTTGGGCATAAAGACCATCGTTACGTTTGGAGGAAAAATGGAAAAGCTTGGAAGCCTAGGAACACCATCCCAACTGTGAAACACAGGGGTGGTAGCATCATGTTGTGGGGTTGTTTTGCAGCAGGAGGGACTCGTGCAATTCAGAAAATAGATGGCATCATGAGAAAAGAAGATTATTTGGCAATATTGAAAAAACATCAGCCAGGAAGTTATAGCTTGAGGGGAAATGGGTCTTCCAAAATGGACGATGACCTGAAGCATACTGCTAAAATGGTAACAAAATGGCTTAAGGATAACAAAGTCAATGTTTTGGAGGGGCCATCACAAAGACCTAATCTCAATCCAATTGAAAATTTATGTAATCAGTTACACCAGTTTTTCAGGAGGAATGGGCCCAACTAATGTGAGAAGCTTGTGGAAAGATATTCTAAACGTTTGACTCAAGTCATTCAGTGAAAGGGCAATGGTACCAAATACTAATGAACTGTGTGTAAACTTTTGAATGCAGTAAGTTATAAACATGCCTTTAAACATTTTGTCTCTCATTATTCATTATAAAGCAAGCATGATAAATGCGCATCAGGGACTGCAAGGAAGGCTGTAGGGGTCTGGACCTACCATGGATAAGCAGGTGTTTATTCTTTTGGCATCTTAGGCTATTAACACATAGGTACATCCTATTAACATTCATGGTGTATTTGACTAGGTGCCACTTGTATGCATTATTATTTGGAATCTTATTCACCCTACTTCCCCAGGTTCTATATTGATCCTTAGACTATCTTTGCCTACCTTCATGTCTAATCCATTTGTTCTCTTATTATGTCTATCATGTTTACATGTATGGTGTAGTTTGATTCAATATGTGATTCTGGCATGCCCCACAGAGCTGTGGGGTACTCGGTACCGGACTGGTCCTTCAGGGAATGTCGTGGCTGCAGTGACCCAGTCCGTGGCCCTGGGCGTCCGTTAAAATAAATGAGGAGGAAAGTTTATAGGGTATAAATCTGTGATGCCACCCGTCATATTCGGCAATAAGGGGATGGCCGACACTGCCTAAGGAGACCGCTGGGGCCATTGGTGATGCAGCAGAGTTGTTACAGCTCTCCACGGGTAAAGCTAGGCCCCAGGGCAGTTATTGTTCTTATAAAGGATAGTGACGTTGGGGTGCGGGACTGAGGAAATAATGAATAACTGCAAACACATGAACTGTAGTTTCCTTTACCTTTACTTGATGGTTTGGAATTCAGACCGGAGCACAGCTAACAAATGGAAATGGAGTTCAGGACAGCCTGGAAGCAATTTTGGGTCCCCTAAGGCAGATAGAGTTGGAGGCCTCCTTGCTGCGCTGTCCTCTGAGGTCCTTGCTGCTTAAAGCTATGCTTGAGCCTCTGTTCCCTATTGTCCTAGTACTTGCCCATATGGCAGGCAGCTGGAGCCTATTGCAGGTGTCACTCCTTTATGGCAGCTCCGGGCTCTGATATGCTGCTGTGCCCTGAGTGTTCGATGGGCCAAAGGACCTGCAGTTCCCTGCCCTCCGGATTAAGCTGTTTAAGGACTAAGGACGGATTAAGGGCTGTTGTACCTGTGCAGCCACGGACTCCGGCGTCTGGTTTTAGCGCTCTGTTCTGGGATGAGCTTTGTCACAGCTCCACTCCCCAGCTTTTTCTAGACTTCTCTCTTCCTCTATAACTCTTCTCTAACTCAGACTACAACTCTAGTCTGGGGACGAGCTCCTCACTCTTCCATTCCCCACCACTGACTGCCCAACCCTGCCTCCATGCCTGTACTAACAGGGAAGCTCCCCTAAAACCGGGTTTTGAGCTCCCCTTCTGTTCTGGAGTCAGGAAAAGTGTTGAATGCTGATGTTACCTGACCAGGGAACTTCTCCTTTCTTCCAGGCATGACATCACCCCCTGTGAGGGAGGCAATGCCACTGTGGCAACCAGACTCCTGGGGTGCTACAATTCTTTAAATAAATATTATTTCTATATTTATTTTTTTGGTGGTCTCTTGTTACTCCGTTCAGTTTCTAGTTTTGGTATATTATTTGGAGTGCTCTACTTTTGTGATTATATTTCAGTTACAAGTTGGAAAAGCTTGGCCCTAATATGCTCTCAGCCCTAATACATAAATTGTGCCATTTGATTGTTTTTTTATACAGAATTGCATATTTAACAATTTTTGCATATTTTCACCTCATTTTGATTCATTGGCCTTTTTCTCGGATTTCTTTTGTTGGTTTTTATTTTATCCCAACTAGGTCTAATCTATTTATATCCAAGCAATATATGTCTATGTATCGGTGGAGACAGACATATGTTATTCACCCTCATCTGATACGTATATACTATCTGTGTTTTCCTTGTTCCTTTTGCTTGCTCTCAGAGTATCAAAAACCTGGTGACTACTGGTGAGCGAACAAGCTCGGAAAAGGCATTATCCATGTATGGTCGTGTGCTAACTAAGTATCTTTGGCGTGCTTGAAAAATATGTCTGGTGGCTGCTCGATAGCATGTCTGGTGGCTGTTTGATAGCCGCAATACATGAATGGATTGCCTAACAAAAATATTTTTAATATTTTGTTTCCGTTTTATCATTATTTGCTTATCATTAACATGTCTATCAATTCTGTACTTTCCATAATTGCACAACTTTTCCTTCTTGGTGTTGCAATTTCAATGTTGAGGGGTATATACTAATGTAGTACAAAATTTGAAAATGTTAGCATATTATCTTGTTGTCTGTCATATAGAAAAAAACATGTCAATACTTCCAATATCACGTGATAAGTAGAATTAAGCATGTCATAGCTGTGTACTGAATTGAGGCTGTAGAATTTAGACAGATGCTGGCACATTTCATTCATTTCAATAAAATAAGAGGCTTTTAAATAAAGTTCAAAATCATGTAAATGAAGTCTTAGCTATTTTTACAGCACTTTTTTTCCAACTCAAAAACAAATTATGCAAACAGACTTCTGAAAAAAGAGAAACCCCTTAGAAAAAGGCAGAGGAAGTGTTCCTCCGGTAGAACTTGAAATAAAAAAGCAGCACACCTGCACACATCTGGTTTCCTTGCTACACATATCTCACATAGGCCTTGTTATGTGAAGTCCCATCCAAGTCAAACAAGTAGCAATTTTTAAGTAGCACCTAAGAGGAACTCAGGAAGGTCTTGCCAGAAAAACCTCAGACCCTAAAGTTCCAGCAGCACAAGCTTTATTTTAATTTCCCTGACCCGTTTGCATAGAGTTGTTACTGATGGCCTGGCCAATCTCCCTGTACACAGCACACCAATAATAAACAGAGGCCAGCTGACACCCCTAGACATCTGCAGCAAAATTTACAAGTGCGTGATTGTTCATCTCGGAGGAAGCAGCTTAACTGAGAGTTGGTGGATAAGCTTCCATGGGTTTGGTGCATATGCACATACTAACAGGAACAGGTCTGAAGACGAAGAAAGCAGATGAAAGCACGATAGGAAAAACTTAATATTTTTTATTTTTTATATATCATTTGTATTTTAAAAAATGTGTAATCATTTAAGAATTTGCCATTATTGAATTACTCCTGATTTGTTCCTTGTTAGTATAAAAAGTAGAAATGTAGAGTGGGGTTATGCATGAAGAAAATAGGCATCAAATGCAAAATTGTTATAATTGATTTAAAGGGTTAATCCTTTGATGATAAGTTATATCCTATCCACAGGAGAGAGACTTATTTACTGATCAGTGATGGTCCGACCATTGCTACCTCCCTCCATCCTGAAATTAGATCTCTAGAATCTAGGAACTGGCATCTCAACCCTGAATTAAATGGAGAAAAGGCGCACACATGCTTCTCCTTTGTTCCATACACTGTCTATGGGACGTCTGGAAATAGCCAATTGCTGCCCTTGGCTTTTCTTCGCAGTGCCAAAGAGAATGTACGGAGCAGATGTCAAGCATGTGCAGCTCCACTCCATTTAGGAAAGAACTTTGCAGAGCCCGGCTCATGGGTTGCAGAGCCCTGGTGTCAGGTTTGTGTTGGTTCAGTGGGTCGGACACCCAGCAATCAGTTAAGTTATCCCATGCCCTAAGAATAGGGTCTAACGTTTCAATTTAGGAATAATCCTATAATCCCATAAGCAATCGTGTCATTGGGATAATACAAAAATGGGATTTTATATAAACAGTGGTTGAGCAGTAATCATTTCTACTTTGCTTCACTAAAGTCCAAGGTATGTGCGCTATACTATATTTGAACAAGTACTAGTACAGATGGCAAATATGAGCATTAATTAGCCATCTAGTTTTTCATTATTCTGAAATTATAATCAAATTCCTCCTGTCTTGGTTTTTACTAACATAGAAAGTAGTATTGCAGCCAGATTATATTACAGGATTATTGCCCCCCAACGTTATAACCTTTCCCCACGCACAGAAGAACCCATCCGTAGCTAACCTAATGTTAACTATATATACATATATATATTGTGAAGCAGTGACCGGTGTTATATGCAAGGAATGTTATGTGTCCCCCAGGATGCGTACAGAAGCGTATTGAGGCCGCAGGAGTGCATTGCAGTCACAGGCATAGCTGTGATTGCAATGCAAAATAAAAATAAAGTGTTGGTCTTGGGTAAGCTATTTTGTCTAAGACAGATCTAAGAAAACCTGCCATGGGTTTTCATTTTTGAAGTGGACTACAGGATGGTAGTGGGGTGGTCTGCTTCTTCCCGGCCAGGTTTTCCATGTAGCCTATGGGCACAGATCCCTTGTAAAAACCCTGCAGCAGAGGGTTGGGTGTGTCAGTTTTGGTTTGCAAGCGTGCAGAGCAGGAGGCTCTGCAGATCTCAGCCTGTGTGAAGCAATACAGAGCCAAAGTGGAGCAAAAAGGCCTGGCACCCCTCAGGGTACACTGCAGTGCAGTCGCCCAAACCAAATATGGACTGTCTTGTTTCCTGGCTGCGATCCGGAGGAAATATTTGCTTTCTGTTTGTGAATACACTGACCATTAAAAGAAACTTTGTTTTAAAAACTTTCCTAGGTCACTGCCTGTCTGTCACACTGCACTAACCCCACTGCACTACAGTATACAGCTCTGGCAAAAAAACTACTGCAAAATTTTCATTTTGTCTGATTTTTCTCTTTATAGGTATATTTTTGAGTAAAATGTAAATTGCTCTTTTATTCTATAAACTACTGACAACATATCTTCAACTTTCCAAGCACTAAATTTTGTATTTATTTTCAGAAAATGTGAAATACTAAGAAAATAAGTTCATAATCATTTAGAGACAACAATACTAATGTTTTAACTCAGCAAGAGTTCTGAAATCAGTATTTTCTGGAATAACCATGATTTTTTAATCACAGCTTTCATGCGTCTTGGCACGCTTTCCACCAGTCTTTCACACTGCTTTTGGGTGACCTTAGGTCACTCCTGTTACAAAAATGGAAGCAGTTCTTTGTTTGATGGCGTGTGAATATCATCTTGCTCTTGATTACATTCCAGAGGTTTTCCATGTGGTTCAGGTCTGGAGATTGGGCTGGCCTTGACAGGGGTTTGAGGTGGTGGGCCTTCATCCACACACTGATTGACCTAGCTGTGTGTCATGGCGCATTGTCCTGCTGGAAAAACCAGTCCTTGGAATTGAGGAACATTGCCTGAGCAGAAGGAATCAACTGTTTTCCAGGATAACCTTGTATGCAGCTTGATTGATATGTACTTTGCAAAGATTAACCTGCCCAATTCCAGCTTTGCTGAAGCATCACCAGATCATCACCGATCACCCACCAAATTTCACAGTGGGTGCAAGACACTGTGGCTTGTACGCCTCTCCTGGTCTCTGTTTAACCATTAGATGATCAGGTGTTGGGCAAAGCTGAAAATAAGACTCATCAGAGAAGATTACCTTACTCCAGTCCTCTATGGTCCAATCCTTATGGTCTTTGGTGCTGGGCAAAGCTGAAAATTAGAATCATCAGAGATTACATTACGCTAGTCTCTATGGTCCAATCCTTATGGCCTTTGGCAAACTTCAGCCTGGCTCTTTTTTACTTCTCATTGATGAAAGGTTTTTTTCTAGTTTTACATGACTTGAGCCCCACCTGTAGAGCCTGTTACAAACTGTTCTTGCCGTGCACTTCACTCCAGCTGCCATTTGCCATTCCTTTTGTAGCTCATTTGATGTCAATCTGCAGTTGCTGAGTGACATTCGAATAAGATGACGGTCATCCCGGTCAGTGGAGAGCCATTTTCGCCCTCTGCCGGTCTGTAGATTTGTTGTCCCCAATGTCTGCTGCTTGACCTTGTTGTAATGGACTACCATCTTAGAAATTTTAAGGATGGAAGCAACTTGATGCTCACTGTATCCCTCTGCTAGTAAAGCCAGAATTTTCCTCACTCAAGACTTTTCTTTTCATCTCCTTTGGCATGGTTAAAAGTAATTTTTCATTCCTATTACTTTTGGGATAGTACTAGCACTTGCTTTGCCATCCAGCTTGTCCTATTGTAAGAGGATTGTGAACACCACAGCAGGGTTTTCTTTACACATTCCTTCGTTAAATAAGATTTGATTCAGGTGATCACCTTATCAGAAGCACATTAAGTATAATGAGGTGTACTCTGGTTGGAATTCAACTGACACTGGAATGAAATGGCTGTCAGACATGTAGAGAAGCTGATTTTTATAAAAATGTGCAGTGGTCTCATAATTTTGCCAGAGCTGTATATATATATATATATATATATATATATATATATATATATATACACTGCTCAAAAAAATAAAGGGAACACTCAAATAACAAATCCTAGATCTGAATGACTGAAATATTCTCATTGAATACTTTGTTCTGTACAAAGTTGAATGTGCTGACAACAAAATCACAGAAACTTCATCAATGGAAATCAAATTAATTAACCAATGAAAGCCTGGATTTGGAGTCACACACAAATTTAAAGTGGAATGTAATGTTCTTAAAACAAGTCAAAAGGAGGCTCAGTATTGTGTGAGGCCTCCACGTGCCTGTATGACCTCCCTACAACGCCAGGGCATACTCCTGATGAGGTTGCGAATGGTCTCCTGAGGGCTCTCCTCCCACACCTGGACTAAAGCATCCGCCAACTCCTGGACAGTCTGTGGTGCAACATGACATTGGTGGATGGCGTGAGACATGATGTCCCAGATGTGCTCAATCGGATTCAGGTCTGAGGAACGGGCGGGCCATTCCATAGCTTCAATGCTTTAATCTTGCAGGATTTGTCCTGCATTAGGAGGAACCCAGGGCCAAACGCACCAGCACATGGTCTCACAAGGGGTCTGAGGATCTCATCTCAGTTCCTAAAAGCAGTCAGGCTACCTCTGGCGAGCACATGGAGTGCTGTGCGGTTCTCCGAAGAAATGCCACTACACACCATTACTGACCCACAGGCAAACCGGTCATACTGAAGGATGTTGCATGCAGCAGATTTCTCTCCACAGTGTCTGCAGACTCTGTCATGTCTGTGACATTTGCTCAGTGTGAACATGCTTTCATCTGTGAAGAGCACAGGGCCCAAGTGGCGAATTTGCCAATTCTGGTGTTCTGTGGCAAATGCCAAGCATCCTGCACGGTGTTGGGCTGTGAGCACAACCCCCCTCTGTGCATTTCGGGCCCTCAATCCATCTACATGGAGTCAGTTTCTATCCATTTGTGCAGACACATGCACATTTGTGGCCTGCTGGAGGTCATTTTGCAGGGCTCTCGCAGTGCTCATCCTGTTCCTCCTTGCACAAAGGCAGAGGTAGCGGTCCTGCTGCTTGGTTGTTGCCCTCCTATAGCCTCTCCACGTCTCCTGGTGTACTGGCCTGTCTCCTGGTAGTGCCTCCAGCCTCTGGACACTACGCTGACAGACACAGCAAACCTTCTTGCCACAGCTCGCATTGATGTGCCATCCTGGATGAGCTGCACTATCTGAGCCACTTGTGTGGGTTGTATAGTCTGTCTCATGCTACCATGAGTGTGAAAGCACAACCAACATTCAAAAGTGACCAAAACATCAGCCGGAAAGCATTGGTACTCAGATGTGGTCTGTGGTCCCCACCTGAAGAACCACTCCTTTATTGAGTGTGTCTTGATAATTGCCAATAATTTCCATCTGTTGTCTATTCCATTTGCACAAAAGCATGTGAAACTGATTGTCAATCAGTGTTTCTTCCTAAGTGGACATATTTTTTTGAGTAGTGTATATATATATATGTATATATATACAGTGGGGCAAAAAAGTATTTAGTCAGTCAGCAATAGTGCAAGTTCCACGACTTAAAAAGATGAGAGGCGTCTGTAATTTACATCATAGGTAGACCTCAACTATGGGAGACAAACTGAGAAAAAAAAATCCAGAAAATCACATTGTCTGTTTTTTTTTCATTTTATTTGCATATTATGGTGGAAAATAAGTATTTGGTCAGAAACAAGCAATCAAGATTTCTGGCTCTCACAGACCTGTAACTTCTTCTTTAAGAGTCTCCTCTTTCCTCCACTCATTACCTGTAGTAATGGCACCTGTTTAAACTTGTTATCAGTATAAAAAGACACCTGTGCACACCCTCAAACAGTCTGACTCCAAACTCCACTATGGTGAAGACCAAAGAGCTGTCAAAGGACACCAGAAACAAAATTGTAGCCCTGCACCAGGCTGGGAAGACTGAATCTGCAATAGCCAACCAGCTTGGAGTGAAGAAATCAACTGTGGGAGCAATAATTAGAAAATGGAAGACATACAAGACCACTGATAATCTCCCTCGATCTGGTGCTCCACGCAAAATCCCACCCCGTGGGGTCAGAATGATCACAAGAACGGTGAGCAAAAATCCCAGAACCATGCGGGGGGACCTAGTGAATGAACTGCAGAGAGCTGGGACCAATGTAACAAGGCCTACCATAAGTAACACACTACGCCACCATGGACTCAGATCCTGCAGTGCCAGACGTGTCCCACTGCTTAAGCCTGTACATGTCCGGGCCCGTCTGAAGTTTGCTAGAGAGCATTTGGATGATCCAGAGGAGTTTTGGGAGAATGTCCTATGGTTTGATGAAACCAAACTGGAACTGTTTGGTAGAAACACAACTTGTCGTGTTTGGAGGAAAAAGAATACTGAGTTGCATCCATCAAACACCATACCTACTGTAAAGCATGGTGGTGGAAACATCATGCTTTGGGGCTGTTTCTCTGCAAAGGGGCCAGGACGACTGATCCGGGTACATGAAAGAATGAATGGGACCATGTATCGTGAGATTTTGAGTGCAAACCTCCTTCCATCAGCAAGGGCATTGAAGATGAAACGTGGCTGGGTCTTTCAACATGACAATGATCCAAAGCACACCACCAGGGCAACGAAGGAGTGGCTTCGTAAGAAGCAGTTCAAGGTCCTGGAGTGGCCT
Source organism: Dendrobates tinctorius (assembly GCF_039654945.1). Taxonomy (NCBI): domain Eukaryota; kingdom Metazoa; phylum Chordata; class Amphibia; order Anura; family Dendrobatidae; genus Dendrobates; species Dendrobates tinctorius. The sequence continues at coordinate 63,966,651 of NW_027361679.1, forward strand.
AGCCAGTCTCCAGATCTCAACCCTATAGAAAACCTTTGGAGGGAGTTGAAAGTCCGTGTTGCCAAGCGAAAAGCCAAAAACATCACTGCTCTAGAGGAGATCTGCATGGAGGAATGGGCCAACATACCAACAACAGTGTGTGGCAACCTTGTGAAGACTTACAGAAAACGTTTGACCTCTGTCATTGCCAACAAAGGATATATCACAAAGTATTGAGATGAAATTTTGTTTCTGACCAAATACTTATTTTCCACCATAATATGCAAATAAAATGAAAAAAAAACAGACAATGTGATTTTCTGGATTTTTTTTTCTCAGTTTGTCTCCCATAGTTGAGGTCTACCTATGATGTAAATTACAGACGCCTCTCATCTTTTTAAGTGGTGGAACTTGCACTATTGCTGACTGACTAAATACTTTTTTGCCCCACTGTATATATATATAGATATATATACAGTGAAGGAAATAATTATTTCATCCCTTGCTGATTTTGTAAGTTTGGCCACTGACAAAGAAATGAACAGTTTATAATTTTAAGGGTAGGTTAATTTTAGTATTGAGAGATAGAAAATTCAAAAATAAAATCCAGAAAATCGCATTGTATAAATTATATACATTTATTTGCATTTCAGTGAGAAAAAAGTAATTGATCCCTCCGGCAAACAAGACTTAATACTTGGTGACAAAACGTCTTTTATGGTTTGCGCACATGTCAGGAGGAATTTTGGTTCATTTATCTTTGCAGATGATCTCTAAATCATTAAGATTCTGAGGCTGTCGCTTGGCAATTTGGAGCTTGAACTCCCTCCATAAGTTGTCTATGGGATTGGAGACTGGTTAGACCACTCCATGACCAACCTTAATGTGCTTCTTTTTGAGCCACTCCTTTCTTGCCTTGGCTGTATGTTTTGGGTCATTGTCTTGCTGAAGGCCCTGCCAAGACCCACTTTTAATGTCCTCGTGGAAGGAAGGAGGTTGTCACCCAGGATTTTACAGTAAATGGCTCCATCCATTCTCCCATTGATGCAGTGCAGTAGTCCTGTGCCATTAGCAGAGAAACACTTCCAAAACATAATGTTTCCACCTCCATGCTTGACAGTGGCGACAGTGTTCTTTGGGTCATAGGCAGCATTTCTCTTTCTCCAAACACGGCGAGTTGAATTAATGCCAAAGAGGTCAATTTTTGTCTCATCTGACCACAGCACGTTCTCCCAATAACTACCAGAATCATCCAGGTGATCACTGGCAAACTTCAGATGTGCCTGCACATTTGCCTTCTTGAGCAGGGGGACCTTGCGAGTACTGCAGGATTTTAAACCTTTACTGAGTAATGTGTTACCATTGGTTTTCTTGGTGAATGTGGTCCCAGCTGCCTTGAGATTATTAACAAGTTCTCCCGTGTAGTTTTAGGCTGATCTCTCACTTCCTCATGATCAGGGAAAGCCCACAAGGTAAGATTTTGCATGGGGCCCCAGATTGATGTCGATTGACAGTTATTTTGCATTTCTTCCATTTTCTTACTATTGCACCAACAGTTGTTTCTTTCTCACCCAGCACCTTACGTATGGTTTTGTAGCCCATTGCAGCTCCATTAAAGTCTTTGATCTTGTCCCTGACATCCTTAGAAAGCTACTTGGTCTTGCCCATGTTGTAGAGGTTAGAGTCTGACTGATTAATTGAGTCTGTGGACAGAAGTCTTTTATAAAGGTGACTATGTAAGACAGCTGTCTTTAATGCAGGTAAAGAGTTTATTAGGAGCATCAGTGTGTACGGAAAGTATTCAGACTCCTTTAAGTTCACTCTTTGATTCATTGCAGCCATTTGGTAAATTCAAAAAAGTTCATTTTTTCTCATTAATGTACACTCTGCACTCCATCTTAACTGAAAAAAGACAAAAATGTAGAAATTTTTTCAATGTTGTTTAGAAATAAAAGCTGACATATCACATGGTCATAAGTATTCAGACCCTTTGCTCAGTATTGAGTAGAAGTACCCCTTTGAGCTAAGACATTCTTGGGAATGATGCAACAAGTTTTTCACACCTGGATTTTGGGGATCCTCTGCCATTCTTACTTGCATATCCTCTCCAGTTCCGTCAGGTTGGATGGTGAACGTTGGTGAACAGCCATTTTAGGTCTCTCCAGAGAAGCTCAATTGGATTTAGGTCAGGGCTCTGGCTGGGCCAGTCAAGAATGGTCACAGAGTTGTTCCAAAGCCACTCCTTTGTTATTTTAGCTGTGTGCTTAACGTGATTGTCTTGTTGGAAGGTGAACCATTGGCCAAGTCTGAGGTCCAGAGCACTTTGGAAGAGATTTTCATCCAGGACATCTCTGTACTTGGCCACACTTATATTTCCTTCAATGGCAACCAGTCGTCCTGTCCCTGCAGCAGAAAAACACCCCCATAACATGATGCTACCACTATCATGTTTCCCTACTGGGATTGTATTGGGCAGGTCTTGAGCAGTGCCTGGCTTTCTTCACACATGCTGCTTAGAATTATCACCAAAAAGGTCTATCTTTGTCTCATCGGACCAGAGAATCTTTTTTCTCATAGTCTGGGAGTCCTTCATGTGTTTTTTAGCAAACTCTATGCGGGCTTTCATATGCCTTTCACTGAGGAGAGGCTTCTGTCGGACCACTCTGCCATAAAGGTCCGACTGGTGGATGGTTGCAGTGATAGTTGACTTTGTGGAACTTTCTCTCATCTCCCTATTGCATCTGTGGAGCTCAGCCACAGTGATCTTGGGGTTTTTCTTTACCTCTCTCACCAAGGTTCTTCTCCCACGATTGCTCAGTTTGGCTGGACGGCCAGGTCTAGGAAGACTTCTGGTGGTCCCATACTTCTTCCATTTCAGGATTATGGAGGCCACTGTGCTCTTAGGAACCATGAGTACTGCAGAAATTCTTTTGTAACCTTGGCCAGATCTGTGCTTTGACACAATTCTGTCTCTGAACTCCTTGGCCAGTTCCATTGACCTCATGATTCTCACTTGGTCTGACATGCACTGTGAGCTGTGAGGTCTTATATAGACAGGAGTGTGCCTTTCCAAATCATGTCCTATCAGTTTAATTATACACAGCTGGACTCCAGTGGAAGAGTAGAATCATCTCAAGGAGGATCACATGGAAATGGACAGTGTGTGACTTAAATATGAGTGCCTGAGCAAAGGGTCTGAATACTTACGACCATGTGATATTTCGGTTTTTCTTATTTAATAAATTAGCAAAAATTTCTACATTTCTGTTTTTTTCCATCAAGATGGGGTGCAGAGTGTACATTAATGAGAATAAAAATTAACTTTTTTGAATTCACCAAATGGCTGCAATGAAACAAAGAGTGAAAAATTTAAAGGGGTCTGAATACTTTCCGTATCCACTGTGTATATATATATAGATAGATAGATAGATAGATAGATAGATATAGATACTGCTCAGTAAAATAAAGGGAACAAATTACAAGCTGATCCAGCTTTTAGTGTTCCCTTTATCTTTTTGAGCAGTATATATATATATATATATATATATATACACATATGTAGTTAAGCTCTGCCCTCCTTTCTGTAGATCACAGGTCGCTTTAAGCCTGCAGTCTACAGAACTAGCCAAGATGCAGGCGCACGCACAAAACGTCAAAGTCTCAGCATGGTGATGTCATCACACCAGGACCCACATCCTGCGCATGCATCAGAGAGATGACAGTGCATTGGTCCACCCTGCGTTTTGCTGGAGGACTCGTCAGGATAGTGGATTAGATGAATATATGATGTTTTTTATTTTGTTCAAAACTTGTGGTGTAGCTCTATGGGTATCATAAAGTATGTAGGCCCCCTCTTTCATTGTAGGAACTACTGTGGGGGGCCCTTATACATTGTGAGGGCAATCTTACAGTGTGAGGGCTAATGCTAAAACCATTATACATAGTGTGAGAAAATATGTGGACCATTATATCGAGTGGGAGCTAATGGGTGGCCACTATACAGCGTGGGAGCTAATATGGGTCCATTACACAGTGTGTGAGGTAAGTTTGGGCGATTATACAGCATGGGAGCTAATGTGGACCATTATAAAGCCTGGGTGCTAATGTGCAACCATTAGACAGAGTGGGAGCTAATGTTGGAACATTATACAGAGTGAGAGCTAATTTTGGGACATTATACAGAGTGGGAGCTAATGTGCAGCTATTATGCATTGTGGGAGCTAATGTAGGGCCGTTATACAGCATGGGAGCGAATATGAGGCCATTATACAGGTTGGGAGCTAATGTGGGGCCATTATACAGCATGGTAGCTAATATGTGGCCATTATACAGCGTAGGAACTAATGTGGGGCAATTATACAGCGTGGGAGCTAATGTGGGGCAATTATACAGTATGGGAGCCAATATGGGGCAATTATACTGAATGGGTGCTAATGTGGGGCCGTTATACAGCATAGGAGATATTGTGGTGCCATTATAGAGAGTGTGAGCTAATGTGGGGCAATTTTACATCGTGGGAGCTAATGTGGAGCAGTTATACAGTGTCAGAGCCAATATGGGGCAATTAAACAGCATGGGAGATAATGTGGGGCCATTATACAGAGCGTGAGCTAATATGGGGAAATTATATTGTGTGGGAGTTAATGAGAAGCCATTGTACAGTGTGCAGGCTACTGTGGGAACCATTAACCTGTGTTTGGATGAAGCAGTGGCGACATCATACTGTGTATAGAGGAGCTGTTGGGCATCATACTATGATAGGGAAGCTGTGGGAGCATGATACTGTGTAAAGGGAAGGTGTATGGGAGAGCTATGGGCACAGCATTCTGTGTTTAGGAGAGCTGTGGTCCCACCACACTATGTATAGTGGAGCTGTTGGGGCATTATTCTGGGTATAGGGGCTCTGTGGGCTCATGATACTGTACGTAGGAGAGCTGTAGGCTCATCATACTGTATATAGAGGAGCTGTGGGTTCATCTTACTGTGTACAGGGGAGCTGTAAGCCCATCATACTGTGTATGAAGGGGGTGTGAGTCCATAATACTGAGTAAAGGGGAGCTGTGGGCCCATCATACTGTGTATACAGGAGCTGCTGGTCCATCATACTGTATACAGGAGAGCTGTGGGACCATCATCATACTGTGTACATGGGAGTTGTACATGGGGGACTCAGGGGACATTATTAAATGTTAAGTGGGCACTTAAGAAGTATTATTGTTATAGAAGCAAACAGGGAATTGTGACCATCAAAGATGCACATGGTGAATTATTACTTTCTAGGGGCAAACTGTGGACATTGTTTTCTGGGGAACTTGCACGGGGTATTAATAGAAGGAAGGAAATTCTAGAAGGAAATTTTACCAACTAGAGAGCATAAAGGTGGCATTTTACTTTGCAAGAGGCACAGTGGTGGGCATTATTATGTGGGGCAGTAAGAGGAGCACTGTTATTGTGCTAAACAGCAGGTGCAGTAATAGGGACACATATGTCAGCAGTGGCTCAGAATTAAGGTGACAGCAGTATGAGGAATAAATGCCCAGGAATAAATGTGCAGGTTGGGAATAAATGGAAACAGTGCTGGAAATGTGAGAAGTGAAATGTAATCTCTGTAGACGAATCGTGGCTGGAGAAGTTGTAATGTTGGTCTGGCCCAGTTGAAAATGATGAAAAAAGGGAATGACTCCATCAGAAAGAATGTCAGCTGTAAGTTACCATCTATAACTGTACTGTGCTGTCTTATACAGTATGTTCTAGAACTATATGGTTACCATGTGACAATAATATCAGTGTTGGTCTTCGTACAGTGAGTTATTTTCAGCAGTAGCATTACCATTTGCCAAGATTCCTTTCTACCCACAGTTAGGGTGCGCCACCGTATTTGTGCATGGGTTTACCTGTTTGGGGGCCCACTCAGATGTTTCGACCCCTCCCACTCCTGAGTTGTACACCTAGCTATCTATGCCTCTGACTGAGACCCCCAGCAATCCTGAGTTCAGGGCAATAGAGCACTGAGAACAGGACTCTGCACACCCTTCCTGAATGAAGCAAAAGTGCATATACAGAGCCTCCGCTCATTCATTGTCAGTGGCACAGCTTTCTCCACTAGTACCATTGACAATAAATAAAACACAGTGATATAACTGTGATTAATTCATTGCTGGAACAAATATTTATTAACAGAAACTTCCATTCAAAAAGTCTACCAAGTATTTGCACAATCAAGACAAATTCATTAACTCAATGAACCCTGAGGTTATATTCCTAAAGTCACTGCTCTGTGTTAATCCATCTGCTTATGTTATTCACATAATTAAATTTTAACAAAGCAACAGTATTCTCTCTTGGCATGACATCCGAATGACATGCATATGGGATCCATATCCAATTCAATTTTAACATTAGCCTGTGCATAATTTTCTGTCATTTAAAGAAATCTTTCAAAGTAAATATTCTTAGATAGATACAGTCATGGCCAAAAGTATTGACACCCCTGCAATTCTGTCAGATAATATTCAGTTTCTTCCTGAAAATGATTGCAAACACAAATTCTTTGGTATTATTATGTTCATTTAATTTGTCTTAAATGAAAAAACACAAAAGAGAATGAAGCAAAAAGCAAAACATTGATCATTTCACACAAAACTCCAAAAATGGGCAGGACAAAAGTATTGGCACCCTCAGCCTAATACTTGATTGCACAACCTTTAGCCAAAATAACTGCGACCAACCGCTTCTGGTAACCATCAATGAGTTTCTTACAATGCTCTGCTGGAATTTTAGACCATTCTTCTTTGGCAAACTACTCCAGGTCCCTGATATTTGAAGGGTGCCTTCTCCAAACTGCCATTTTTAGATCTCTCCACAGGTGTTCTATGGGATTCAGGTCTGGACTCATTGCTGGCCACCTTAGAAGTCTCCAGTGCTTTCTCTCAAACCATTTTCTAGTGCTTTTTGAAGTGTGTTTTGAGTTATTGTCCTGCTGGAAGACCCATGACCTCTGAGGTAGATCCAGCTTTCTCACACTGGGCTCTAAATTATGCTGCAAAATTTGTTGGTAGTCTTCTGACTTCATAATGCCATGCACACGGTCAAGCAGTCCAGTGCCAGAGGCAGCAAAGCAACCCCAAAACATCAGGGAACCTCCGCCATGTTTGACTGTAGGGACCGTGTACTTTTCTTTGAATGCCTCTTTTTTCTCCTGTAAACTCTATGTTGATGCTTTTGCCCTAAAAGCTCTACTTTTGGCTCATCTGACCAGAGAACATTCTTCCAAAATGTTTTAGGCTTTTTCAGGTAAGTTTTGGCAAACTCCAGCCTGGCTTTTTTATGTCTCGGGGTAAGAAGTGGAGTCTTCCTGGGTCTCCTACCATACAGTCCCTTTTCATTCAGATGCCGACGGATAGCACGGGTTGACACCGTTGTACCCTCGGACTGCAGGGCAGCTTGAACTTGTTTGGATGTAGGTGGAGGTTCTTTATCCAGCATCCGCACAATCTTGCGTTGAAATCTCTTGTCAATTTTTCTTTTCCGGCCACATCTAAGGAGGTTAGCCACAGTGCCATGGGCTTTAAACTTCTTGATGACACTGCGCACGGTAGACACAGGAACATTCAGGTCTTTGGAGATGGACTTGTAGCCTTGAGATTGCTCATGCTTCCTCACAATTTGGTTTCTCAAGTCCTCAGACAGTTCTTTGGTCTTCTTTCTTTTCTCCATGCTCAATGTGGAACACACAAGGACACAGGACAGAGGTTGAGTCAACATTAATCCATGTCAACTGGCTGCAAGTGTGATTTAGTTATTGCCAACACCTGTTAGGTGCCACAGGTAAGTTACAGGTGCTGTCAATTACACAAATTAGAGAAGAATCACATGATTTTTCGAACAGCGCCAATACTTTTGTCCACCCTCTTTGTTATGTTTGGTGTGGAATTATATCCAATTTGGCTTTAGGACAATTCTTTTTGTGTTTTTTCATTTAAGACAAATTAAATGAAGATAATAATACCAAAGAATTTGTGTTTGCAATCATTTTCAGGAAGAAACGGAGTATTATCTGACAGAATTGCAGGGGTGTCAATACTTTTGGCCATGACTGTAGATAGATAGATACAGTAGATAGATAGATAGGTAGATAGATAGATAGATAGATGGATAGATGAGATAGAAATACGTGAGTGACATATACAGTATAATTAGTACAGTGCGTATGTAGCTTACTGTAGATGTATTAAATTAATAAATCAATAAATTACAGTAAAAAATGGTGTGGGGTCCACCAAATTTTATTAACCAGCAGAGGGAAAGTGGACAGCTGGGGACTGATGTTTATAGCCTGAGAAAAGAGTAACACACCTGGAGCTTCCCAAGCTATTAATATCAGCTCCTGCTAGCGGTGATGACATTGAGGTGAAAGCTCATTAGCTATGAACTCAGCTCACCTTTCTCATGACATTGAGAGACACTGATGCTTTACTATCACGCGCAGTCTCAGTATCTCTACTGGCTGCCAGGCTAAACGCTCACATTATGTCAATGTTCAGCATGGTAACTAGATGTAGCAGAGTTAGACTCGCCAAAGGACAAATGGATTATCTTCTCATTGGAGAGGTGAGGAATATGGTTTTGTTTTTTTCCCTTACAGGTGACATAGGCATTGGAGGATTATCTTCAGGTCGGACAGGTGAGGGATATTGTTGTTTATTATATTTGGTCTTTTACAGGGGATATGGGCTTCAGTAGATAAGGAGTAAACATGAGGGCTTTTTATTTTTTATTTTAATTAAAATAAAGGTGTCAGTGTATTTATTTCAATTAATGGACTTTTTCAGGAAGTTTTTCATTTGCAATATGACTATGAGGTTAGAAATGGGGGTGTCTTAAAGACACCTCTCCATTTCTAACCCCCAGTCTTGATGTCAGCTGCCAATACAAAGCTGACATTAACTTCAATACTATTACTTTACTTGCCAGTGCACTAGGGCAAGTTGGAAGAGCGAGGCTAAGAGCCAGAATTGGTACATCTTATGGATGTGCCATTTCTGGGGTGACTGAGAACTGAAGTTTTTAGTCTGGGAGGGGGTCAATATCCATGGCCCTTTCCTAGCTGGTTAATATCAGCCTGGAGCTGTCTGCCTAGCCTTTGATGGTTATTAATTATAGGGGGCACCCTAAATCATTTTTTAAATAACCAATAAAGGCTAAGTATAGATCTGTGAGCTGATATTAATAGCCTGGGAAGCTCCATGTTTATTACCCCCTTCTTAGGGGGTAATAAACATTGTGATTTTTTTTTCTCACACCCATTGTCTTGCATTGGCGAGTCTTGTTTGATATACGAGAATAATCGCAACTTGCTGCAATGTTTTTCTTCGTCCAAACTGAGCTGAGAAAAAAAATTGCAGATTTGCAGGAAATCATAGAATAACATTAATCAGAGTGCAATCCGATTTATTATCAGACTGCACTGGTCTGTTTTTCTTGCAAATAAGTCTGAACCCTTAAATAGAATGTCACCAGGTTTTTGCTACCCTGATTCCAGCAATGTGCCACTTACTGGATTGCAGGCTGTAGTTTTGATAAACATCACTGTTTGTTTAAAAAAAATTATAAAATCAATTTATTTTGGGGTGGTAGTATAACATTAAGGCTACATTCCCACAATGAGTTTCTGGTAAGTTTTTGATGTTCCAGATTTTCTGCACCATTTCTGTGCCGATTAAATAAGATGGTCACTTGAATTTTTAAAAAAAAACGAAGCGTCAAAAACTCACGCTCCTCTCCTCCCTTCCCCAAAAGAATTCACCAGGGCATCTCTTCACCTTCCTCTGGATCTTTTTAGTCTAGTGCCTCTCAACAGGTCCACAATTACGGCAGCAAGATCTGTGATATCTACTGGGCCGGACCTAACAGTCACTGTAATAATTCTTTTATTTGTTAAAGGGCCAGTAATATTTTTATTTTAATGTTGCTTATTGCTATTCAAATAAAAAATATATATAAATAAAAATGTAAAAATAATAGCACAAAAAATATATAAATTTGGCATTTCTATAGATATATACCGCTCAAAAAAAATAAAGGAAAACACTATAACATAGGATATGGTATTTTTGTGTTCCCTTCATTGTTTTGAACAGTATATATTGACCCAGAGAAGAAAGTTATTTTTGTAGATTCAAAATTCTTATGCAATTTGCACCAAACGTCGTTGATGATTTTCAACGTGTGGGTTTTTTTTTTACACTTTTTACACCAAGACCAATAAGGTGTTGGGCTTTGCTAAAAACGGGCAGGTTCAAGAGAAAGGGTGTAGTCTAAGATGCACCACTATGCGCCAAAATTTGTCAGTAAGCTAATTTATAGATGGTGTAAACTTAGACTATTTATCAAACATAATGGACCACTATGATGCATTTAGTCAATTTTACCTCTTAAGGTAATAATACTGTAACGCTTGAACATATCCCAATGGTTCTAAGACAGCTTTTTCCAAGACATGTACTTTTTGTTAGTGGTAAATTTTGGTCGATATGATTTGCGTTTATTTACGAAATTATCAGAAATTTGACAAAAAAATTAAAATTTCACAATTGCAAACTTTGTAAGCCTTTAAATCAGATAGTTATACCACACAAAATAGACTGGTTTAAGACTTCTGGAATTGCGCACAGAAGCACACAACACTCGTTAGATGCTCCTGATTCATAAAGAGGCATGCGCCGTCATCGTCATCATTTGTCTAACTCCATCTCTCTCCATCTCTCAATATTTCAATCACTGGGAGTCCCGACCGCCGTGGGCCTTACTGATCCAGAGGACTGGGACCGAATAGAGCGCAGTTTGCTCATGCCCACTGCCTCTCCATTCATTCTAATAACCAAGCAAAAGATCAGCTGAGCGCTGTGACCGGCAATTTCTGCCGCTTCCATGAATGAATGGAGCAATAGTGCGAATGATCAACCGTCACTCCATCAATAACTTCTTATTTTTCCATCGATAGAGTCGGCGAGCACATAACTCTATCTTGCATCCGGCGGACACATCAAACGACGCATGTGGACACATTTGCATACAACGCATGTCCCTGCATACACAATGTTAAAGATAGGTATGCCGGATGCATGAGGAAGTAGGCGGAGCCATGCAGAAGTAGGTGGAGCTTTAAGGAAAGAAGTCCGCAGCACCAGGCTGCGGACTCAAACGCTAATGTGAACCTAGCCTAAAAGAATGCTAAAGCTAGAAATTAATGAGATACCAGATAAACCTAGACATGAGAAAATCTTGATCTCAATGTTTGTTACCTCGCACCTCCGCCTCCAAGACTTCTCTCGTGCTGCTCCAGCTCTCTGGAATGCACTTCCCCAGGCGATCAGACTGATACCTAGCCCTGACCTATTCAAGCGCGCTTTGAAAACCCATCTCTTCAAACAAGCCTACCACATCAACTACCCAGCAAGCTAACTTTGCCCTGTTCCCTCCTTCCAAATATTATTCTGAATCTGCACCCTACTATTCATCTGTCTCCACACCCTTCATGCACAGGATAACTGCACTTGATACTTGTCTATTGCACTTAAACACACGGGCTGATGACCGGATCATGCAGCTTTATATGAAAATCCCTATTATAATTGCCAGACCTGAATTAACAAGCATTTTTCACCTACTGTGTCCCCCCATTTCCTTGTAGATTGTAAGCTTGCGAGCAGGGACCTCACTCCTAATGTCACTGTTTGAATTGTCTTAACTTGTATTGAATTTATTGTCTGTACATGTCCCCGCTTAATTGTAAAGTGCTGCGGAATATGTTGGCGCTATATAAATAAAAATTATTATTATTATTATTTATTATTTGTTAACCTCTAAAATTTTCAGCATGTTGCTAAAATAGGAGGATGATTTTCCCTATTGATCTATTCCATTTGGGGCTGCTGACCAGATAATTATTGAGGCTCAAAGGGATAGTCCAAGTTTCATTTTTAATTCATCATAAGAATGCAAAGGTAGAAAATAATAAACACTCTAGGTCCAGCACTGCCTCTACATCAGTCGCTGTTGTCAGACTGCAGTGGTGATGCCAAACTGTGACCACTGAAGACAATCACTGGGCTCAGCGGTCTCTGTCGTTTGCATAAAACAACCCTTGTGTCTCAGAAAATGGAGCATTACAATCATTTTACTACTGCAGAAAGGAGCAAGGGGAGGCTATAGCTGCAGCCAACTGTCTTACAGCCAGACACAGGATAACAAGGAGGAGGAGTGAAGATATGGCTGAACTATATAACTGTAATATGCAAAAGAAAACAGGGAGACACATAGAGTGACTGCAGACTTATGAGAAGACCTGACAATCCATTCAAGGGAATAACTGCTTTGATAATATTTTATTCTTTTGTGCATTTTCTATGTTTAACTTTCCATTGAAATGGAAATGTAAAGAATCTGTCAGATTCTACCGGACTCACTTTCACCCTCTGTACAATCTATTTATATAAATATATATAAAGATCAGAAAAGTAAAAGCAGCACAAAAAATATAGCAAATAGGATGCAAGGCCCCCCAGGTATGTACCAAACCTTTAGTAGAGATTCAAAAAAATGAAGGCAGCACACCGTTCAAGGTAAAAAATAGAGATGCTTCTGTTTAATAGCCCATCATGGCGACGTTTCGGCTCACACTGAGCCTTTCTCAAGCAATACATGGGTGCACAAACAAGATATTTATGGCATACAGATGATTTAAAGTGCTTAACAGTAATTGCATATAAAAGAGTATGACAGCTCATCAGCAGGCGACATACATAAAGTGCATACATTGTCCATAAAGACAAAAGTGTACCCTAGCATGAGTATAAGGCCCCCATGCTTACTTTTTTGCTATTATCTGCAAAATTACTTAAGTTAGAATTTTGAAACTCCAGGTAATCCTCAAGTATGTCGTTGGTTGGTAATATCCAGTTGTTCATATAATTTTTTTCATAGGCATTTCGGTGTAACAATGCTTTTTTGGTGAAAACCACATCTGTACGGATTGGGGGCCTTTTAGGCCCCCATGTATTTTTTGTCATGTTCTCAGTAGTGTTTGTGTCTCAAGTTACTTTATTTGTACTCAGTGATGCTGGTGGAGGGGTCAGGGTGTGGATAATGCCATATGAGGATGTCATGTGATTTTTGGAGGGAGAGATAAGGCCATGGCATCATCTCAGGTCCTTCTGAACACAGTAATGAGCTGTGTAGAGAGTAATAGGACAGTATACACTGTGAGCTAATTGCTGAAGGACCTGAGATAAGATGTTGAGAGGAAGTCTGATTCAGTTTCAGTTTCTCTGATTCTAAGAAGCCTGCAAAGGGTAAAGCTATTGAGCTACAGACATCCAGAGAATTGTACAACACCTAAAAAAAAGTTTAAAAGGTAAGAGAGGGTGAGAGGAGGGAGGGGGCACTTTACACTTACAGTGTGTCACACACAAGAAAAAAGTGGACAACCCTGATTGTGTTCATTGTTTTTTCTTTTAGTTTTCTAACATCTGGTCAGTAATGGCACAGTCTTCCTCCAAGCGTCTGAGTGACCAAGAGATTGAAGCAATTGTGTTTCAAAGTGATGATGAAAGTGAACTATCTTTGTCCGATGATGAGTACCTGCCACCAGAGAATCAAACATCCTCAAGTGATTCTTCTTCTGATGATGATGATTTTTTGGTGTTTTCGGTGAAAAATTATAATTAAAATTTTGTTTCCTAATCATATTTTATTTAGCAGTTTTAAAATAAACTTGTAAAAGTTATATAAGTGTGTTTTTCCATATGATTTGCATGGGGGCCTAAAAGGCCCCCAATACGTTAATATGAAGATTTCTGATGTCACGCATACTAGGGCAATGCAATAACATACATATGGATAGTGCTTTACGGTATTAGATCAAATGTTAATTGGTAATTTAGTCACAGCTGTAAATTGTAGATCATTTTCATGACTCACCCAATTCTATTCATGCAGGTTCACGCCGATATCGGCTTCCTATTACAATGCGCATGTCCAAAAATAAAAAAAAGAAAGAGATTGCATCACGGTAAGTAAGCGTCATACCGAGCATGCGCGGGAGACACTTCATGGGTCCAGCGCCATCTTAGTTTCTGGTAAAGAGCAATTAAGCCATTGCTCATGGCAAAACAAAAAGTTTCCATGTACCAGACTGGATATCAGCCCACGCATGGGCAGTAGAGAGTCCACAAAACCAGCGTCATCTATACTGGGGGCAAAATCGCTATAGAGCAAATAAAGATAAAGTATGAAAGGACTTTTTCACATATGGTTTAATTTCATAAGGAGCACATTATAGCTCTCTATAGTTTTAAGATAATAAGGGAATAAGTCCTTCCATAAATTCAAATACATTACAAACAATGAGGAAAAACAAATCCCATCACCTTCTAAAGTGGCTAAGGATATAGCCCATAATAGTGTGTTCACCCCCCATTAGCTGGGGCTGGTTACTCACTATATGAGGAAAACGGGGAGTCATATGCCCTGTGACAAGCATAGTTCTCAACCCCAATGCCAAATGGGTAATGTACCTTATTTGTCACAAAGCACCAAAGTGGGGAAATGACCTTAGTGCAGCATGCCCATATAAATCCAGTTTTATTGACATATGTGCAAAAAAGAAAAGAAAAATTTAAAAAAGACAAAGCAATGTGCTATATTAATATATAGAGATAATTGTGCAGAATTCAATTTATGCAGATCTTCATGAAAAGGGTAAGTCATGAACCATGATGCTTGAAAAAATCCATATTTCACAGCTTATCTAAAAATAGAGAGAGATAAATAAAAATTAATATTATCATAATTGCTATATCCCCGAAGGGGACAAAAAAACACAAGAAGAAAATGGGGAAAACCGCACTCAAGCACAACAATTAAAGAATTGTTTGTATTTTAAAAACGACATTTAGCCCATAGGGTCTCAATGTGTTCAATTTCCGTATCCACTGAAGTTCCCTAGTTTTTAAAAGCTTAAACCTGTCACCGCCCCATCTCATTGGAAGTATATGATCTATAATACGGAACTTTAGTTTTATTCTGTATGACCTTGTTCCACAAAATGTTTAGAGACCGGTAAATCCATTTTCTGCTTTTCTTATTGTGCATCTGTGTTGATTGACATGAGTTTTGATGTCCCATGTGGATTTACCCACATACCACAGTTTGCAGGGACACTCTAATAGAATTATTATTATTTATTTATATAGCACCATTGCTTCCATGGTGCTGTACATGAGAAGGGGTTACATACAAATTACAGATATCACTTACAGAAAACAAACAATGACAGACTGATACAGAGGGGAGAGAGGGGAGACAGATGGGAGAGGACCCTGCCCTTGCGGGCTTACAATCTACAGGATGGTGGGGATAGATAGATTACAAAGTCACTTGAACAAGACAAATAATATTTAATAGAAAACCTTTCCTTGGTGCTAACATGATAAAAGGTGACTTTTTATCATCCGATCACCAAAGAAAGGTTTTCTATTAAAATTACTTTTTCAAACAACTGTATATGAATACAGTTAGCCCGGCTGTAATTTCAGCAAAGTAGTTAGGCCATTGTCATTTTGATTGTCACTGAAAAGTTAATTAAAATTCAAATTAAATTTGGAACTGAAGAGAACGACAACTTCCTGAGTCAATTAAAAAAGTCTACAAATGTATTTAAAGATAAACAAAAGCTACATTAAGTAGCAGACAATATGTCTAGGCCAGTAGTGTGTTGTGCAAAGCACGCTATTATTACGAGGCGGACAGTACAGTGTGTGTATTATGACTCACTCGAGTTCACTGTGTAATATGTTCTAAAATGATATCTGTACTAGTAGTGACTAAGAAATTTACCATTAATAAGAGCATTAAAAATGTGCAACTCTATTGTAGAAAATTAACAAAATTAGTCTTCTAATAAATAAACTCTTAATTATTATTACCCTTTATAAAGTGTTAGCATATTACTCGGACTCAAAACTCTTTGTCCGGCTATCGCCCCATCTCATTTCTCCTCTGTAACAATAACATCATGTCCACCTTGAACTGTCTTTCCATCTCAGATCCAATTCTCAACACATTAATCTAACTATCCCTGTATTGCCCATTCAAATTTTTTTACCATAACCAGGTTCCTCGCATCATGTACCCATATGCCTTATGCATTTAATAGCCCTCTGTGCCTGTACTTTTACGTATTCTGGCTGATAACCGATTCACACAGCATTATATGAACACTGGATTTCCTACATTACGGCTGGTCCGCACAATGAAAGCAAAATGTTACCACCCACCTTTTGTGTCTCCCCTTTTTCCTCATAGATGGTAAGCTTGCGAGCAGGGTCCTCATTCCTCTTGGTATTTGTTGATCTATGTGATTATTGTTATGCTTAATGTCAACTGTCTGTACAAGTCCCCTCTGAAATGTAAAGTGCTGCGAAATATGTTGGCGCTATAGAAATAAATTATTATTATTATTAAATTATTAATTCTCAGTCTGACCAACTACAACTGTTTTCCAACCCCCTCCTTTACTGAATACACCTTAGCCAAAATCAGTAATGATCTGCCAAGTGCAAAAGCCTCAAAACACTACTCCATGGAATCTGAATTCAACACAGTTTACGACTTTCTCCTGTAATGAACTCTATGCTCATTACACAAACATATTACAGAACATATTAATAATATCTGTAAAAAAAGGAGATCAACAACCACTATTGAAACATTATGCAACATAACCGATAGAGGTTTTAGTTTAATTTGGTTTTATGTATCTTTGATAGATACATTCTATAAATAGAGATTTTCTATTCTGCTACTGATTGACTATTGATTCAGAACACATGAGACACGCACAAAAATGAACAGGTCAGTAAGACCCATTTCACACCACCCAAAGACTAAGACACAGAAAGAACACACAGTATGACAAATGTGCATGAATACTCTGTTGTAAAATATATGTAACAGTAAGCAGCAAGTGCTAGTAAAAGATGTTAACAAAACCAAGGTATTTAGTTGATACTTTTTTTGCAAAAAATGTACTCTAAGCCACTCCACCACGTCATGGTAACCCTTTTCGGAGCAGTCCTATCTAATATATTTAAAAGCTGATCATGTGAACAATACCTTCATGAGCAGGGTTCAGAAAGGCGCTGCCCGGTATGGGCACACTGGGCAAAATGGCTTTTTATGTGCGTGTCCCAAAAGAGAGAGGCGAGGATCTCCCAAAGCTTGCATAAGCAAGAAATCAATAGATTCAGAACACATGCGACATGCACAAAAATGAACAGGTCAGTAAGACCCTGTTCACACCACTCAAAGACTAAGACACCGGAAAAACACACAGTATGACAAACGTGCATGAATACTCTGTTGTAAAATATATGTAACAGTAAGCAGCAAGTGCTAGTAAAATATGTTAATAAAAACAGGGTATTTAGTTGATACGTTTGGCTATTGACAATAATATTTATATTGCATCATTTGTGGATGTTTTTTGTTATCAACTGACAACTACAATCTTGTTTTTACAAACTCCCTTCTCTACTTAATATACTTTAGGCAAATTAGTGACTAAGTGCCAAGGCCCCACTACTCCATACACCTTCCTCTAGACCTGTCCCCTTAATTAAACACAGCTGACCATTTTCTCTTGCTACAAACTCTTTCATCCATTAATATCACAGCTCAGGACCTCCTTAAATCTTACCAACCATAAATAATATCTCCTCATCTTATCCCTTTCAGCAGATGTGAAAGATCAATCCTGGAACCTCTACTGTTTCTCATTTTTACCTTTGGCTTAGGACAATGCATAGTATTCCCTGCCCTAGATGCTACCATTCTGGTAATCAGGGTTCTGAAGTGTCAGATATCTGTCTACTTATTCTTTATTTCTGGCAACTTAACATGGAGACAACTGAATTATTTATCTCTCCACCATCTCACTTCACCCTCCGCCACCAGATCTCTTAATCCCTACTAACAGCTTTTCCAATATCCCAAACCCAATGTCTCTGGTTAGACCTTAACTTGTCCCTGTTCTTCAAACCCCAAACCCAAGCCCACCACCTCCAATTGAAAAGCATTTCTTGAATCTGCTTTTTCTTCAATTTTAAGTCAATAAAAATGGTAGTGCATGTGTGAAGGAAATGGAGGGAGTTAACAGGACACCTGGCTCAGCAGATGGTCCAGCCCCATTAGCTAGTATTCAGGCTCATAAAGGATGACCACCTGTGGAGCCCACGCTGTGTGACTGCTTCATTCAATCTTCCTCCAGACAGGTAGGATTTCACAAGAAGATTTAAGGAGAATACGGTATGTAGTTAACGAATGTCCAAGCCACACACCAATTACAGTTTTGAGATCTTTGGAACATGCCGAATGCCTTCCAGGGTCTCGATCCATTCAAAAACTCCAGGGAGGGCAGATACACAGAATTTCTAGTAGAAGCCAGGAAGTGAAGGAGTGTTTGGAATCTAAGCATAACAGCTAGATCCAATGGCGCAAGAACCACCACTACCCCATGACCTTCCGTTGGGAAGTTAAGATCCTCCACAGGTTTGGGGATTTTTATCTACAAACACCCAGGGGAGTGGGATAAGGCACATCCCGGGGGCAAAAAGGTTGTGATAGAGCAAAGAGTTAAAAGGTTAGTGTAAGGTCAGTGCGCTCTCTTGTTATCATGCTTGCTGTTCACTGCTACAGGGAGGAGGCACGCCAAGTAACATGCTGGGAGGAACTGGATCTAGCTGGCAGTCCATGCCCCCATGTGGCCCAGCATACACAGTCGAACATTAAACCGATAATATGATTCATCTGCATATATATTTTGCACTTTACCTGCATTTGCATATATGACCATTGTATATTTATAACTATTTTGTGTCTAGTATATTGTCTAGTGTGCTCTTAGATATATAATTTAACCTTGGGCTGCTCTTTTATCTCGATCCACGAATCCACATGTCCGCATTCTCAGCTTTAACTTCCCATGCATTGAGAAAGAAGTGACATCTTCCAGTACAAGGGGGAGATTTACACAAACTTCTATTGAAAAGAGAGGCCATATGGATCATGCGCACTCGGGCACAAGAATCTGCTGGTTTAAATGAGACATGGGATATGTCTGTTTTCCTATAATAAGCTTTCATGATTGTATATGTGGTTTTTTTATTTGTTTTTCTAAAATATTTTAACTGTCATTGGTAATTGCTGCATATGTGTTGAAGCAGTGGGGGTGGGGTTTGATTGTCTCCCTCTGTTAAGAGGTGAGACTGGGCTCACTCCCCTCTGAGACCAGTAGAAGCGCAACTGCTGCGCGAAACAGCTGTCGTCATCTCCACTCCTGCTCCCATCCTCCCTATGCCGATGTTTTAAAGAAATAGAATAAAGAAGATTTTAACCGGTGAGTGCCATCTGTATTTCTTTTTTGTTAAAGTTGTTGTGCCTATTGCTTTGGAGTGGCACCCCGGTCTATGGAGAACTTCGTATACTGCACGCACTCTTAGGCGGCAGTTCACACAGGCATGTGCACAATGAATGCATTTTCTTGCTGTGTGGATTAATTCCTGGTTGGAGATATTTTGGACTGTGATATATATCCAGCACGCTTGTGGCATTTTTAAAGGTTGGCACTTTGCAAGATTGTGTGAAGAAAAAAATCCTAGCTGATGGAGTCAGAAGTTGCTCCAGATACAAATGGATTACGAAAGGGCAGGGAGGATGTGGCAGCCTATTTTAAGGAGTGTGAGCAGCATGATGTATTGCAATCGTTGAGCACGAAGGCTCTGGAAAGCAAATTGTTCAATCTGACAGAGAAAGAGGTCAGACTATTCTGGACTAATAATTCTCTCAAATCTTATTTGGAAGCAGGCAGAGTCCCATGAGGCTTAAGGATTTTTAAAGAGGCATCACATTTTAGAGATGACCCTTTATTTTTGGCTGAATGGCAAAAAATATTTTTGGAATGTTCAGAAAAATTACTGAAATTGGTTTGAGTTTAATATGAAAAGCTACACTCAATTAGAGTTGGACATAAAAAAAAAACAAGGACGAGGTCAAATCTAGACTAACGGATCCACAGTGGTTATCCCCGCATAAAAAAATGGACACAAAATTGATTACCATTCAGGCGGATGTGAAACAGGTCAAAAGGGACAAGTTTATCTGTGATAAAGGTGATTATGATTCCAACCGCATTTTTTCATGGAATATAAATAAGAATGAGCATGAGAGTGGGAAACCACAAAGGTCCTTTCATTATAAGAGAAATAATAAGAAATATGGTGGAAAGAAATATAGGAATGAATATCTGTGAGGTCTGGCAGCTAACAAATGCGGTTACATGGTGGCACAAAGAACCAAAGTTCTGCTGAAACTGGGAGAAGTTGGCAACTGGTGAGAATGTTACAACCTTCATGACACAGGACAAATATATCAATGGAGTGGTTCTTGAGTGGGGTTGAGCAGTAAAACCACACCCAAAATATGGACAGGTGTGCTGTGATGGCACAGTGGCAGAATATCTTAGGGCCAGGGGCTCCTTACTATCCCTAAAGCTAGGGGCACCCTAGCTATCCCTGTTCCTCGGATTACTTCTGATGGGGAAGACACCGGGGCCACATACCTTGCTGAGCTCTAAAATAAGCCCTTATCTGTACCTTCACCCACCCATAGAAGTGGGAAGTTGCAGTTAATAAGAATACACAAACCAGACCAACAAAGGAAGATGTACAGGTATAAATGAAAATACCAATCATACTAATGTTGTAGCTGCTTTTTGTTCTGACCAAGAGTCAGGTATGCCAGATCACCAGTGAGTTCAGATTAGGAGGTTTTCACCCTTCTGATGACAAGCGCTTGGCGACAAAGGCACTCACAAACAAAAGAGTGGAACACCCAGAAGTAAAAGAAGAAAAAAACAAATAGGAGAGGATGAGGATATGCACACAAATAAATTACCAAGCCACAGTTATCTGAACAACACTCCAAAAGCCTCCTCAAACAACCAAGACCTCCAACTCCAGAACAAGGCAGTATGAAGCTAACACTGGCAGTGCTTGACTGCCAGAGGTGAGTATATTTAGCAGAGGAGAGTGGCCAACACTGAATAGCTGAGATCATCAAAGCAGGAAAGTTCCAGAAGCTCTCAGCTGAACAGATTAATCCCTGCTCGGCTAGAAAGAAACCTGTGCTGTTTAATATGATGATGTGCTTCCAATTAATGCAGGAGTACATGAAATCAGACACTGGTGGCACGCTGGCTTGTTGAACTGCGTGTCACACTTCGATGATGCACGCTCATCGGTGGTGGTTATGGCAGGCCACGTGCATGCCCGGTAATGTGTCGTCCCTGATTGCAGGTATGCTCAGCTGTGCAGACCCCATTTAAACTACTTATTCCCTCTACTGCTCACTCCCTGACAAAGCAAAAGAAGCAAAACGCATGTTGGAGTTGGCGAAGGGGGACGTGGAGTGCTCCACTAGGTCAGTATGTATTTCCATGTTTTGTCAGCCTGTGATTTATCAAAATGCAATGGTTTAACATTCCTTGGAATCTTTTATACCTATTGCATTTAACCTGACCCTTATTGTGCATTCATTTGTGGGAGACTACTCTCTCCATGGGTTAAATAGGGCTTTTTGCAATCGGGATTTATGACATATGTTATGAATTTATATTACATATTTTGGGGGTTATCTGCCAACTTACACTGTCCCTTTGGGATAACAATATATTTTTATTTTGAGTTATTTTTAACCTCTTAGTGACAGAGCCAATTTGGTATTTAATAACCAAGCCAATTTTTACAATTCTTACTACTGTCACTTTATGAGATAATAGCTCTGGAAAGTTTCAATGGATCACACTGATTCTGAGATTGTTTTTTCAAAAAAAATTGTACTTCGTGTAAGTGGTAAAATGTCTTTGATATGATTTGCGCTTTTTTATGAAAAAAATGGAAGTTTGGAAAAAATTTTGAAAATTTTGCAATTTTCCAAATTGTAATATTTGTGCCCTTAAATCAGAGAGACATATCGCACAAAATAGTTAATAAATAACATTTCCTACATGTCTACTTTACATCAGCACAATTTTGGAAACATAATTTTTTTTTGTTAGGACGTTATAATATGATAGTTAAAAGTTGACCAGTGATTTCTCATTTTTCCAACAAAATTTACAAAACCATTTTTAAAGGACCGTCTCACATTTGAAGTGAGTTTGGAGGTCAATATAACAGAAAATACCCAAAAGTTACACAATTCTTTAAACTGCACCCCTCAAGGTGCGCAAAACCACATTCAAGAAGTTTACTAATCCTTCAGGTGCTTCATGAGAACTAAAGCAATGTGGAAGGTAAAAATTAACATTTTACTTTTTTCACAAAAAGTTTAATTTGTTGTGCAATTTCTCCTGAGTATGCTAACACCACATATGTGGGGGAAAGCCACTTTTATGGTGCATGGCAGGGCTCAGAAGGCAGGGAGCACCATTTGACTTTTTGAATGCAAAATTGCCTGAAATCAATGTTGGTGCCATGTTGCATTTGGAGACCCCCTAATGTACTTAAACAGTGGAACCCCCCAATTCTAACTCCAACCCTAACCCCAACACACCCCTAACTCTAATCCCAACCCTAACCATAACCCTATTCACAAACCTAATCCTAGCATACCCATAACCCTAATCCCAACCTTAACCATAATCCCAACCATAACCACAACCCTAGCCATAGCCCAACCCTAACCCTAGCCAAACCATAACTTCAGCTCAACACTAACTTTAGCACAACAATAACTTTAGCCCAACCCTAACCCTAGCCCAACACTAACCCTAGCCCCAACCCTTACTCTAGCCCAACCCTAAATTTAGCCCAACCCTAACCCTAATGGAAAAATGGAAATATATACATTTTTTATCTTATTATTTTTACCTCACTAAGGGGGTGATAAAGGGGGTCTGATTTACTATTTTTTTTTAACTTCGATCACTGCGATAGGGTCTATCACAGTGATCAAAATGAACCAATAGGAAAAATGTCCTATTGTTGCCGGGTGCTGGCCGGCAGATCTCGGCCATTTTCTTCTGGGAAGAAGTTGCCAGTGGCCGGGGAACAGGACCGGGGGATGCAGGAGGGTCCAGGAACACCGAAGGTACCGGGGAGAAATCGGGGGTCCCCATTTCTCTCTGTCTTCTGATGTGCAATCACATCAGAGGAGAGAGAAATAAAATGGCAAATTGGACTTTTTTTTGCGGTCGCTGTTATTCAGTTAATAATGGCGATCGCAACATCGGGGTCGGTAAAAACCGACCCAAATCATGTTCTCTGGAATCTCAGCTACCTCCGGTAGCCGAGACCATGGAAAAATTCCGACTCTGGGGGGCGCTATACACTTATTTCTCAGCGCCGTAAAAAGCGGTTCTGAGACATAAGTACTCTTAACTGCCACTATTAACAGGCGTATTGGCGGTAGTTAAGGGGTTAAACATTATTCACATGTTTAGGTGTAACATACTCATTATTTAATATCTATTGCACAAAAATAGCTCTCTATGGGGAGTCTCTTTTCTCAGGTTGTATTTGATTGATCTCTTAAGCCATCAATTACATCTGTTATCATCCTTATTTGGCAGATCAGTGAGTCACAGTAGGCAGGAGTCGGCTGCTGTGGCTAAAACCTGTGCCTGCTGCTAAAGAGAAATGAATATTCACTGAGCCGGCAGTGAATATTCATTTCTCTGCAATAGCGGGAACAGTAGTTGAAGCCACCGGCTTCCTGCAGCAGCCAAGCGGTCACATGTGCCCGCTACTTAAGAGAAGTGAATGTTCATTTCTCTTAAGTAGCGGGTACATGTGACCGCATGGCTGACACTGTGCACGCTACTTAATAGCAATGAATACTCACTGCCCTCCACACACATAGTCCCTGCATGGAGATCAATGAGTATTCCGACAGCTGTCCTCTGCTTATGTCACCTACCATGCGCTGCTTACAAGCATAAATCAGCTGCTTGAATCGGAACTAGATGCTTCGAGGGAGCGCAGGAAGTTAAGTAGGATGGTTTATTTTGGGGCCATGCAAACAAGGATAGGGATGAGGAGCCATACATACACAGATAGGGATGAGGAGCCATACATACACAGATAGGGATGAGGAGCCATGCATACCAGGATAGGGTATGAGAAGTCATGCATACCAGGATACAGATGAAGAGCCATGCAAACCAGGATGGGGATGAGAAGTCATGCATACCAGGATGGGGATGAGGAGCCATGCATACAAGGATGGGGATGACGAGCCAGGCATACCAGAATGGGGATGAGGATCCATGCAGATCAGGATGGGGATGAGGAGCCATACAGATCAGGATGGGGTTGAGGGGGCCATGCATACCAAGATGGGGATGAGGAGTCATGCATTCATGGATAGGGATGAGCTGACAATGCATACCCGGCTTATGCTCTAGTCAATACGTTTTCCCAGTTTTTTGTGGTAAAATTAGGTGCCTCTGCTTATACTCGGGTCGGCTTATACTTGAGTATATACGGTATATAAAATTTAATATCTATGTCCTTCTTGGTCTGTAGCCCGCAATCTTGAAGCAATATGCTATCGATGCCCAATCGACCAATATAAACGATTGGTGGTGACAAATAGGTCCTTTTCTTATTGTGGAGTTGGCAGTGATCGTATCAAGTTATATAGGTGTATATTCCATTCACTCATTGTGAGCTCTCCAATAACTGTCTTAGTAAGGAAAACAGCTGACTGAACGCAACATGTCCCCTGACATTTTTGCTAAATCATTTGATGCAGTTTTCACTTGATATTTTCATTTTTCTTTTTTGATGCAGTAGATATGCAAAAGGCAAAAATGTTATATAAGCAGACATACAATTGATAGCAGTTGTTTTTCTATGCACAACAAGCAATGACTATGACTGGAGCAAAGTCATTGTATCTTTCAAGTTAGAATCTCAGTTGGGAGTTGTATTAACATTGGTTGCATTCTGGGCACCAGGAGGTACATTAAACAATAGCAGCTGTATTTCATCTGGCAAAGCCATACAGTTCAGTGAGGTTACATAACATATAACACTTACATTACAGAGATATCCCTACTGGGATAGAATATTATTCAAATCCAATAATTAAATATGCTGTGAGTGTTCCAGTGTATAGAGCAGATTCTTATGTTCCTCCATAAGATGTTTCTAAGCTACAATAGAACTTGATTGCTAAAATCATGGAGCATGATCTAAACTAAAAAGTAAATAAAATTTCAACGTTAAAAGTTAAAATCACTGTAATTTTGTGAATTGAGAGAAAACAAAGGGGAGTTAGAGTGGCATGTAAAATTTGTGAACCCTTGGACAAAATTACTTTTATTGTGAACAACTAAGCGAGTTGAAAATTAAATGATCTCTAAAAGGGCTAAAGTTAAAGATGACACAATTACTTTGAATTTTTGCCAAGAAAAAATATTGACATTTTTTACTCTTTAAAAATTACAAAAAGGAAAATGGACCGATGCAAAAGTTTGGGCGCCCTGCATGGTTATTACCTAGTAGCATCCCCTTTTTGCAAGTATCACCACTTCGAAACACTTTTTGCAGCCAGCCAAGAGTGTTTCAGTTCTTGTTTGAGGGATTTTCACCCATTCTTCCTTGGAAAATTCTTCCAGTTCTGTGAGATTCATGGGTTGTTTTGCATGCACTGCTATTTTGAGGTCTAGTCACAGATTTTCAATGATGTTCAGATCAGGAGACTGTGAGGGACATTGTAAAACCTTCAGCTTGCGCTGTTTGAGATAGTCTATTGTGGATTTTGACATGTGTTTAGTACCATTTTCAACTTGTAGAAGCCATGCTCTTTTCAACTTAAGTTTTTTTTACTGATGATGTTATGTTTGCATAAAGAATTTGCTGAAATTTCATTGAATCCATTCTTCCATTTACCCGTGAAATGTTCTCCATACCATTGGGTGCAACTAGAGATGGGCAAACCCAAACAGTAAAGTTGGGGGTCTGTACCGAGCACCTAGTGTTTGTACACGGACCTCGAACACAGAAGTCAGTGTTACTGTTCGGGTCCGGCACCCCGAACATCATCTGTTTCTCATGTTGTCATGCAGCACGAGGAACACAGGTGGCTCTGATCGGTAGTAAGATCATTATCGTTAGTCTTAGAGCTACAGTTCCCACTGGCCACTGGTGTTGGCTGATGATAGAGTACTACTGCCTGCGAGAGCAGGCATCACTGATGGGAAAATTCATCAGTCGCCTGTACGCTATAAATAAATAATAAAAAATATTAAAAATCAGCTTTAAACTCTGGTGAACTTTCTCATGGCATACAGTTTAGGGATGTGGTTGTTTATTATTTTTCTTTTGTTCCAGGGTAAATAGGCATCGGTGGATTAGGTGTAAAAGTGAGTATTATGGTTGTTTATTATTTTATGCTTTTTACAGGTGACATGGCCTTCAATGGATTAGGTGTTAAAGCGACTATAACTGTGCTTTTTTATTTTTATTTCAAATAAAGGAGTCTGTGTCATTATTTCAATTAAAGGATTTCATTCAGGCTGTGTATTTTTTACAATCTAACTATGAGGTTAGTAACGGGGGTGTCTTATAGATGCCTAACTATTACTAACCCAGGGGCTCGATGTCAGCGGCCATAAAACAGCTGACCTCAACCCCACAAATATTACCCTACTTGCCACTGCACCAGGTCAAGTGGGAAGAGCAGGATAAAGCACCAGATTTGGCGCATCTAATAGATGCGCCTTTTCTGAGGCGGCTGGGGGCTGCTATGTTTAAGCTGGGGGGCAATATCCATGGCCCCTTACCAGTTTGAGAACACCAGACCCCAGCTCTTTGCTTTAGCTTGGCTGGTTGTCAAAAACAAGGGGGAATAATAAAAAAAGGCGTTGGACCCCTTTATTATTGATAACCAGCTTACAGGGTTGCAGCCTGCAGCTGTCAGTTTTGCCTGCACTGGTTATCAAAAAAAGAATTGACCGCACATAATTTAAAAAAATATATATTTATTTAGAGCAAAGGAGCTTTCTGATGAATATCCCATCAGCCTTGCCTGCTCTCTTTGTTATCAGTGACCGGACGCATATGCTGATGGGAGTAGTACTTTCTCATCAGCTGACGTATGTGCCCGGAGGTAACTTTTTTTTTCATCTGATAGCATGGAATCTCAGATCTCTGACCAATGGTAATGATCTTAAAACCAATCAGAGCCCATGTTTGCTGTGCAGTCATGCAGATGACATTGTAGCAAATGACGGATGCTCAGTCCCCCTATTCATCTGAATGGGATCCGGGTTTAGGTACCATTGTGGTAACCAAATCAAACTTTTTTTTAGATTATCAACCTATCCCGCTGGACCCAAACATCCATGGGTTCGCCCATTGCTAGCTGCAACACAACCCCAAAGCATGATTGATCCACCCCATGTTTAATGGTTGGCAAGTTGTTCTTTTCATGAAATTATGTGCTTTTTTCTCCCTTTACAGGCTTTTTCCCCTACACTAAAACTTAGGAAAAGGGGGTGTAATAAAAAATATCTTATATTCACCTCCTGGGCTGCTACTACTACTCTACACTTGGCACATTAACATCTGAAGGTGTTGTCATGTGACCACTGCAGCCACTCAGGGGCCAATGTTTAGCTGTAGCATTTACACTCTGTCTGAAAAGCCAGATTCTTTTGCTCAGATGGAATTTATAAGTATTACAGGTTCCCATTCTGCACTTTTTAGTGAGAGGGAAACAGAATAACATGGTGCAGAGCTCTACAAAAAGTGTTTTACTGCTCATCAGAGCTTTTTTCCGATCAACACAGCTCAGCTTTGCTGTGTAATGTTTACACTCTTTGCTTCAGCATCTGTCTGTGAGCTAAAAAGTGAATGAAGAGCAGGAATTCTCCTCTTTATGCAGTGCTGCCTATAGGATAAATCACTGCAGCTTGTCTCCTAACCAAGCAAACAATGGATTGCAAACTACAGATATAGCATGAAGAGGGGAAAACTGGTAAGAATGCAGGATGTGATTCACATAATGGCCAGAAATGGTGAAATTCCTTATGTATACACACAGTGCACCTTTTTCTGAATAGTTACATGAAAGCACAGTTATACTTTAAGACTTAGACATTGGACAAAATACTCTCGCTTCCCAATTAAAGGAGCATAGAAATGTGTTTGGCACATAAAATATATATGAATCGCATTTTTCACTATTCCATAGACATGAAACATTCATTTTTTTAAGTTAGATAAATATGCGGGTCAAAAAAAGTCATCTTCTCCATGTGTTTGCAGCATGTGTTGGGAAATGACCCTGGAGGAACAGAAAAATCTAACAGCAGATAAAACAAAACAGAAAAATGCAAAGATAAAGAGCACCTGGAAGATTATTCTTTTCCCAGTGGGTGTAAAATTTATGTATGTGCTATTAATGCATATGAATACTGCAACTGCTTCTAATTTAACACTTTAGGTCATATGTACAGAATGCGGTGTATGCAAGGCGTAGTAGAGGGAACAATTAAGTGTAGATAGAAAGCTGAAATAATTTGTGGCTCTCAAGCTATTTGGTAAAAAAATGTTTATTTTACCATAATTTTAGTAAGGCTATGTTCACACTAGTGTCTTGGCATTCCGTTTGTCAGCTCTTATTTTAGGAAGAGAAACTGAATTAATGTCAAAATGGATCCACTGCATAACTAATGAAAATGTAAGTAGGGAGGCCTCAATGACTTTTATGGAGTCTGGGTTCTGCTATGTGTCCATTTTTAGAATGAAAGAAAAGGCACAACATGCAAAACTTTTTCTTTTTAAAAAATGGACATATAACAGAACACAGACAGCTTCCATAACAATAAAAGGGGTCCCATGTGCTTTCTTTCACATCAATTATACAACTGATCAGTTTTTTTTACATTATTTCTGCCTGTTCCTAAAAAGGGAATAAACAAAAAAGTCTAACTGTAGCATAACATACAATGTTCTAATAGTATGGAGGATTTGTATTTTTGGCAACTTGGCCAAAGATACCTGTAAGCAAATATTACTACCTCAGTGTAGTATTGTATTCAACTTCAGTTACTACAGGTAGTAACAGAAAGATAGGTAGACATAAGAAAAGGACAGCCTTCAAAATGGCTATCTTTGGTTACTTCCATTTTACATAAGGAAGTGAGAACAAAGCAGAAATGACTTACTTTAATGTGGAATACAGAGTATATTATGAAAACTTACACAATATGCACACTTATTAGGCAAGTAAAAAGTGTAATATCATTGTAATATCATTGTCATACATATTTTCCAACTCCAAGCTGTACAAATCAGAATGCTTATTGGATGAAGCAGGTCGGTCAGATGATGTGTATGTGTGTAATGAAGCAGGATGTGGCCTAAGGATAGAAAGGGCGAAACGCGCGTTGGGGCAGCGGTGAAAGTATCTTACCAACATTTACTCATACTTATTTGCCATACAGTTAACTAATCCTACCATCCTATACAATTATTGTTTGATACTATCCACATAATGTTTGCTAAACACTGCTTGCACACATGCAGGTTGGCTATACTACACACATGATAAAAAGCTTAAAGTGTTTGGTACTGCTCGTTAATCTTACCTGGGATTGGCATGCTATATATCTATGCACCTTAATAGCAGCACACTGATTTTATTTATTCACTTTTAATATAATATTTAATAAAGAACATTTTGGTTTAATATATTCTGCAATATCCTTGGTTTATTTGTACCTATGAGTTGGTTGTGATAATGCTATATATGAGTATTGACCTTGTTACCAATATGACTCCATATAGGATTTTTTTTGCATCTAAGAGTTTTAACTGACTCTGAAAAGTAAAAAATTGTTACATGTCTTAAACAGGGTTGCAGCAGTCTTGAAATTGATAATATATTGTCGTGTGATCATAGAAGCATCACAATTTTTGATGCAAAGAGTCAACAGGGTCACAAAAAACATATTGCCAAAAAAAGACAGATTAACGGCCAAAGATTTGATAAAAATCCTGTATCAAGCAACCAGGAACCCATTATCCTCCAGAACTCCAACCTCACTAGATACTGATGTGCATGAAAATTTGCCTCCAGGGCTTATTGTAAAGGAAATGTTACTTATGTGAGACATGTAACACAGAACAGAAGAACTGAACTTTGTCTCTTTACAAACATGTTAGCAGCTGTATCTCTCACAGCTCTGCAGTATTACAACAATATTGCAACCCTGTCTGCCTGTGATATGGAGGCTGAAGCTGAGAGGAACCTGCAGATGTGTCAGGTATAATCACACACAGGTCTGCAGTGGGATTAGGAGAGCAGAGAGGCCATTATGCATTATACTCTGGAGGCAGATTCTCATGCAGATTTATGTCCTGCAAATAGTCCTGAACTTCACATTTACAAATAAGAAAAACATGGATTTCTCTGGAAAAAGACATCAGATTATAAAAATCAAGGTATCTTTTTATTCAGCTTTCAAAGACCTACAGTCATGGCCAAAAGTATTGACACCCCTGCAATTCTGTCAGATAATACTCAGTTTCTTCCTGAAAATGATTGCAAACACAAATTCTTTGGTATTATTATCTTCATTTAATTTGTCTTAAATGAAAAAACACAAAAGAGAATGAAGCAAAAAGCAAAACATTGATCATTTCACACAAAACTCCAAAAATGGGCCGGACAAAAGTATTGGCACCCTCAGCCTAATACTTGGTTGCACAACCTTTAGCCAAAATAACTGCGACCAACCGCTTCCGGTAACCATCAATGAGTTTCTTACAATGCTCTGCTGGAATTTTGGACCATTCTTCTTTGGCAAACTACTCCAGGTCCCTGATATTTGAAGGGTGCCTTCTCCAAACTGCCTTTTTTAGATCTCTCCACAGGTGTTCTATGGGATTCAGGTCTGGACTCACTGCTGGCCACCTTAGAAGTCTCCAGTGCTTTCTCTCAAACCATTTTCTAGTGCTTTTTGAAGTGTGTTTTGTGTTATTGTCCTGCTGGAACACCCATGACCTCTGAGGTAGACCCAGCTTTCTCACACTGGGCCCTAAATTATGCTGCAAAATTTGTTGGTAGTCTTCTGACTTCATAATGCCATGCACACGGTCAAGCAGTCCAGTGCCAGAGGCAGCAAAGCAGCCCCAAAACATCAGGGAACCTCCGCCATGTTTGACTGTAGGGACCGTGTACTTTTCTGTGAATGCCTCTTTTTTCTCCTGTAAACTCTATGTTGATGCTTTTGCCCTAAAAGCTCTACTTTTGTCTCATCTGACCAGAGAACATTCTTCCAAAATGTTTTAGGCTTTTTCAGGTAAGTTTTGGCAAACTCCAGCCTGGCTTTTTTATGTCTCGGGGTAAGAAGTGGGGTCTTCCTGGGTCTCCTACCATACAGTCCCTTTTCATTCAGACGCCGACGGATAGTACGGGTTGACACTGTTGTACCCTCGGACTGCAGGGCAGATTGAACTTGTTTGGATGTTAGTCGAGGTTCTTTATCCAACATCCGCACAATCTTGCGTTGAAATCTCTTGTGAATTTTTCTTTTCCGTCCACATCTAGGGAGGTTAGCCACAGTGCCATGGGCTTTACACTTCTTGATGACTCTGCGCACGGTAGACACAGGAACATTCAGGTCTTTGGAGATGGACTTGTAGCCTTGAGATTGCTCATGCTTCCTCACAATTTGGTTTCTCAAGTCCTCAGACAGTTCTTTGGTCTTCTTTCTTTTCTCCATGCTCAATGTGGTACACACAAGGACACAGGACAGAGGTTGAGTCAACTTTAATCCATGTCAACTGGTTGCAAGTGTGATTTAGTTATTGACAACACCTGTTAGGTGCCACAGGTAAGTTATAGGTGCTGTTAATTACACAAATTAGAGAAGCATCACATGATTTTTCGAACAGTGCCAATACTTTTGTCCACCCTCTTTTTTATGTTTGGTGTGGAATTATATCCAATTTGGCTTTAGGACAATTCTTTTTGTGTTTTTTCATTTAAGACAAATTAAATGAAGATAATAATACCAAAGAATTTGTCTTTGCAATCATTTTCAGGAAGAAACTGAGTATTATCTGACAGAATTGCAGGGGTGTCAATACTTTTGGCCATGACTGTATATGCCTATATAGACAGCTTAGGAGGGTTTATCCTACCGACTGATTCCTTTTAAAGAGCATTGATGGATAATTGCTTTTTAAAAAATGCAAGAACACTTTTGTAGTTAAAAGAATGAGATCTCATAAAAATATGCAAGTGCTTGTGCATTCACAGTAAGGCTATGTTCACAAATTGCATTCGTTTTTGCTGCATTTTTATACAAATTTTAAGCTGCCTTTTAAGGTACCAGCAAAACCTATTAGATTTCAGAAATCTCATGCACAGTGCACACACATTGTTTTTTTTCCTGACTGATTTGGCAAACTACAGCATGTCACTTCTTTCAGTGTTTTTTTTTTCAGCGTTTTTTTCACCAATGGAAAGCAATGGGTAAATGTAAAAATGCAGAAAAAACCGAATGCATCAGGCTTTGCTGCACTCTTGGTGCCAAAACCTTAAGGGTATGTGCAGATTTGGCTGTGGATTTTCTGCAGATTTTGTGCGGATTTCCCCTGTGCTTTTACACCTGCGGATTTCTATAATGGAGCAGGTTTAAGAACGCTGCGGATTCCGCACAAAGAATTGACATGCTGCAGAAAATAAACCGCAGCAAATCTGGGCGGAATTTTCCACAGCATGTGCACAGCGTTTATTTTCCATTGGTTAAAATGGTACTGTACACTGCACCAGAATCTGCTGAGGATCCGCAGGGCCAAATCCGCTGCGGATCCGCACCAGAATCCGCAATGTGTGCACATACCCTAAGGAAAATATGTATATGTGTAGGTGGGCACCACGAACAATCTAATATATAAAGCTCAAAATGTGTATGTATGTACAGTCATATGTAAAAGTTTGGGCACCCCTATTAATGTTAACCTTTTTTCTTTATAACAATTTTGGTTTTTGCAACAGGTATTTCAGTTTCATATATCTAATAACTGATGGACTCAGTTATATTTCTGGATTCAAATGAGGTTTATTGTACTAACAGAAAATGCGCAATCTGCATTTAAACAAAATTTGACCGGTGCAAAAGTATGGGCACCCTTATCATTTTCTTGATTTGAACACTCCTAACTACTTTTTACTGACTTCCTGAAGCACTAAATTGGTTTTGTAACCTCATTGAGCTTTGAACTTCATAGCCAGGTGTATCAAATCATGAGAAAAGGTATTTAAAGTGGCCACTTGCAAGTAGTTCTCCTATTTGATTCTCCTATGAAGAGTGGCATCATGGGCTCCTCAAAACAACTCTCAAATGATCTGAAAACAAAGATTATTCAACATAGCTTTTCAGGGGAAGGATACAAAAAGTTGTCTCAGAGATTTAACCAGTCAGTTTCCACTGTGAGGAACATAGTAAGGAAATGGAAGAACACAGGTACAGTTCTTGTTAAGCCTAGAAGTGGCAGGCCAAGAAAAATATCAGAAAGGCAGAGAAGAAGAATGGTGAGAACAGTCAAGGACAATCCACAGACCACCTCCAAAGACCTGCAGCATCATCTTGCTGCAGATGGTGTCACTGTGCATCGGTCAACAATACAGCGCATGCATAACGCCTTTTTGTATGACCAAACAACTCAATCTTTGTTTCATCAGTTCACAGGACCTTCTTCCAAAATGTAACTGGCTTGTCCAAATGTGCTTTTGCATACCTCAGGCGACTCTGTTTGTGGCGTGCTTGCAGAAACGGCTTCTTTCGCATCACTCTCCCATACAGCTTCTCCTTGTGCAAAGTGCGCTGTATTGTTGACCGATGCACAGTGACACCATCTGCAGCAAGATGATGCTGCAGGTCTTTGGAGGTGGTCTGTGGATTGTCCTTGACTGTTCTCACCATTCTTCTTCTCTGCCTTTCTGATATTTTTCTTGGCCTGCCACTTCTGGGCTTAACAAAAACTGTACCTGTGTTCTTCCATTTCCTTACTATGTTCCTCACAGTGGAAACTGACTGGTTAAATCTCTGAGACAACTTTTTGTATCCTTCCCCTGAAAAGCTATGTTGAATAATCTTTGTTTTCAGATCATTTGAGAGTTGTTTTGAGGAGCCCATGATGCCACTCTTCATAGGAGAATCAAATAGGAGAACTACTTGCAAGTGGCCACTTTAAATACCTTTTCTCATGATTTGATACACCTGGCTATGAAGTTCAAAGCTCAATGAGGTTACAAAACCAATTTAGTGCTTCAGGAAGTCAGTAAAAAGTAGTTAGGAGTGTTCAAATCAAGAAAATGATAAGGGTGCCCATACTTTTGCACCGGTCAAATTTTGTTTAAATGCAGATTGCACATTTTCTGTTAGTACAATAAACCTCATTTGAATCCAGAAATATAACTGAGTCCATCAGTTATTAGATATATGAAACTGAAATACCTGTTGCAAAAACCAAAATTGTTATAAAGAAAAAAGGTTAACATTAATAGGGGTGCCCAAACTTTTACATATGACTGTATGTATGTATGTATGTATGTATGTATGTGTGTGTGTATGTATGTGTGTGTATGTCCGGAATAGGCATCTGCACTGTCGCAGCTACAGCCAAAAAATTTGGCACAATCACATGTCTGGACCCCGAGAGCGTCCTAAGCTATGTTGTGAGCTGAAATTTTAACCCCGCGCGTTCCAATTTACCAAACAATTTTGCCCCTATCTACATAATGGGGAAAAAGTGTGTGCGCGGCAAGCCCCGCCCCACTTTATGATGTCATAATGCCCCTATCTACATAATGGGGAAACAGTGTGTGCGTATCAAGCCCCGCCCCTCATTATGATGTCACAATGGTTGCCATGGCGACACTAATGTCATCAAGCCCCCCCCGCTCATTATGATGTCATAATGGTTGACTATGGGATGGAGGATGCATGATGGGTATATGGGCACTGGACTATGGGATGGAGGATATGTATGACGGGTATATGGGCACTGGACTATGGGATGGAGAATATGTATGATGGGTATATGGGCACGGGACTATGTGATGGAGGATGTGTGATGGGTATATGGGCACTGGACTATGGGATGGAGGATATGTATGATGGGTATATGGGCACAGGACTATGGGATGGCGGATATGTATGATGGGAATATGGGCATGGGACTATGGGATGGAGGATATGTATGATGGGTATATGGGCATGGGACTATGAGATGAAGGATGTGTGATGGGTATATGGGCACTCGACTATGGGATGGCGAATATGTATGATGGGTATATGGGCATGGGACTATGGGATGGAGAATATGTATGATGGGTATATGGGCATGGGACTATGGGATGGAGAATAAGTAAGCTGGGTATATGGGCACGGGACTATGGGATGGAGGGATATGTATGATGGGTATATGGGCACGGGCCTATGGGATGGTGGATATGTATGATGGGTATATGGGCATCGGACTATGGGATGGAGGATAATTATAATTTGTTTTAAATAACCACAGCTAGTTACTATGTTCGGGCAGCGCCGGGCTCTTCAGCTAGTATAACATAAATACAGAAGCTGGGTGCAACACTGTGCCAGGGAGAATAGATGAAAAAAAAAAAAAAAAAGAGACACAGGATAACATGCACACAACAGCAGAATATCCAAGTGAAAAAATTCTTTTATTTGACATACAATAGCCAGGAAGGTCCAAGTGTACAATAAAAACAATTAAAAACCACAAACAGAACAAAACTGGGCAGGTGAAGAAGTCATGCAGTATACAGAAAAAGAAATAATTATATCATTACATATTCCAAGTATGCATTCACAACAATGCCCTCTATCACCATATAATATGCATAGAATATTTAGTATAAACATATGGACAAATTGCAACAGTAAAATCTGATCGACCTAATAGTCACTTAAATAATGAGGAAAATATGCAAATAGTGACAAATGGTAGATATATGAACAATCCAAATGATTACCATGCAAGTCCATAGATGAGGGAAGGCAATTGCTGGGTCATAAGTCAATTTCCCTGACGAAGCTGCAGGCAAGCAGCGACACGCGTTGGGTATTGTGGGCAGTGTGAGTATACTTGGGTGATTTTCATGTGATCCAGCAATTGCCTTCTGTTGCAATTTGTCCATATGTTTATACTAAATATTCTATGCATATTATATGGCAATAGAGGGCATTGTTTTGAATGCATACTTGGAATATGTAATGATATAATTATTTATCTTTCTGTATACTGCATGACTTCTTCAGCTGCCCACTTTTGTTCTATTTGTGGTTTTTAATTGTTTTTATTGTACACTTGGACCTTCCTGACTATTGTAAGTCAAATAAAAGCTTGTTTTTCAATTGGATATTCTGCTGTTGTGTGCATGTTATCCTGTGTCTCTTTTCTCTTTTCTATTTTTTTCATACCCTAAGGAGGTTGCATCATGATTTTTGGGGGGGCATTCATTTATCAGCATGCACAAGAGGCTGCAAAAATGCAGCAAAACCTCCTTTCTGTAAACAGCTACTTTACTGCTAAGAGAGCAGGTTATGCCTGCAGAAAAAAAAATTCAGCATATACATAAAGTGTGAACATTGCCTTAGAGTCTGCTTACACTGCAAGATTCTTGTGAATGAGTATCCATAGAAAGTCTTGTAGAAAACAGGCTGCAAATGTTAGGCGTTAAGATTCTCCCACTGCTTGGGATAGATCCCAGGCATGGTCTGGTGCTGTGGTCTCTCATTCAAGTCCAGCCTCGGCAGGTGCTGCTTAGCACAGACATTGGTTCCAGCGTCTTGCTCAGGCTCATGGTGTAAGTTTAGCTCCTGCTGGCTCTCCAGCCGGCTCTCCAGCCAAGGCTATGGTAACTAGTGATATACAGGTGCAGCCTTTCGCTCTGGAATCTAAGTCCAGAGATCACCTTACTGAGAATGCCCGCGATGTGGCGTCTTCTCATTGGTGGTCAGACGTTAGCTGCTCTGTTGATGTGGCAGCTCCAGGTTGGCCCGAGCCCGATAACACAGCCGGCTTGGCGTGAGTGTTTAGGGTGGAGCTTTGGGGTAAAAAGGTTCTCAGCTGAACACGTGGGTGCTCTAGTATCATTCAGGTTCAGTGGTTGTAGGTGGATACTCTACCACTCTGTCTGCATGTATATGTATTTGTCCACCTTCTGAGTCTGAGCTTCTTATGGTTTATTCCACTTGGCTTAGCATCAGTCTCATTCATGTGTGCAGTTAGCACAGTTTAATTACATAAGAAGCCCAACCTATGTGCTGTACTACTCTGTGAAGTTATCAGGGTTTTGTACCTAGCGTCATTTGAGTTATTTCTCTTGACTTAACATCTGTTTCGTTTTTGTGTGCCGTTAACACAATTCAGTTACAGAGCAAGCTCAACCCTTTTGCACTACCTCTCCGTGGAGTTAAGGCTAGTTTCACACTTGCTTTTTTTTGCAGCGCGTTTTTCCCGCAAAAAAATGCATTGAAAAAACGCATACAAAAGCATACAACTGCTGCGTTTTTTTCAAGCATTTTTATGAGCATGCATGAAAAAAACGCAGCGTTTTTATGCGTTTGTATGCGTTTTTAGTGCGTTTTTACCGCGTTTGCGTTTTTTTCCAACATTAGGTGGCCCCTCACACTAACCCAAACCATGACTTTACTAACCCT
The DNA here is from genome assembly GCF_039654945.1 of Dendrobates tinctorius. NCBI lineage: Eukaryota > Metazoa > Chordata > Amphibia > Anura > Dendrobatidae > Dendrobates > Dendrobates tinctorius. The sequence continues at coordinate 64,004,464 of NW_027361679.1, forward strand.
AACCCTGACCCTAACCCTGACCCTAACCCTTAACCAAACCATACTTAACCCTAACCCAAACCCTAAACCCTAACTAAACCTAACCCTGACCCTAAACCTAACCCTGACCCTAACCCTAACCCTAACCCTGACCCTAACCCTAACCCTGACCCTAACCCTAACCCTAACCCTGACCCTAACCCTAACCCTGACCCTAACCCTGACCCTAACCCTGACCCTGACCCTAACCCTAACCCTTAACCAAACCATACCCTGATCCTAACCCTAACCCTGACCCTAACCCTAACCCTAACCCTGACCCTAACCCTAACCCTGACCCTGACCCTAACCCTAACCCTTAACCAAACCATACCCTGATCCTAACCCTAACCCTGACCCTGACCCTAACCCTAACCCTTACCCTAAACCCCCTTAACTAACCCTATCTCTAACCCAAACCCCTAAATTCCATTGTCTAAACTAATGGTAAAAAAAAAAACGCATGTGCAAAAAAACGCATACATAAGCATGCCAATGCGCACATATGCTCACCATAGACTTATAATGGGTGTCTTGCTGTAAAAAAATGCATTGTGCGCGCATGCGTTTTTTTGAGGCAAGTCGGACGCTCAAAAAATGCAACAGGTTGTATTTTGTGCGCCCGAGCGCATACCGCAAAAAAACGCATGCGCGGTAAAACGCGTACAAACGCATGTGTATGCGCACATAAGCGCATCCCATGCAAAGTATAGGGAAAAAAACCGCATGCGCTATTTAGCGCTAAAATACCGCAAAAAAAACGCAAATGTGAAACCAGCCTAACAGAGCTGGGTATTCTGTGTTCTGTTCATAATGTGTGGAATTAACACAGTCTGATTAAGGTGAACGCTCACTGCTTCGTTCCGCCATTGTTTGCACTAGCAGCAGTTGAACATCTCTGCAGGGTGGATCCCGGGTTGCGATTGCACATTATTTTTTATTTTATTTAGTGCAATCCCCCAATTCTAACAGCGGATCACCCAATGAATGAGAAAAACGTTTGGCCATCGGGTGATAGATTATCGTTCTCGGCAGTGCATTTTCCTGTGTAAACTTGACACATGCTGCTCAAAGCAAGGGCAGTCTATACACACTGAATGATCTGCCAGGGTAAGCAGGCTAATAAATGGCCACCGATAGGTAAATATTTACCAATTAACTGTTGTTGAACCCCATAAGGACCAAGCCACTTTGTATGTTAATGACCGAGCCTCATTTTTAAAAGCTGACATGCGTCACTTTATGAAGTAATATCTCTATAACATATCCCAGTGATAATGAGGCTATTTTTTTTAACATGTTGTACTTCATGTCAGTGGTAAAGTTTGGCCTATTTGCTTTACATTTATTTATAAAAAAAAATTCCAAAATTTGACAAAATAATCTGAAAATGTCACAATTTTCAAACTATGAATTTTTATGCCCTTAAATCAGATAGTTATATCATACAAAATAGTTAATAAATAACATTTGCCACATGTCTACTTTACATCATCATTATCTTTAAAACATTTTTTTTTTGGCCACGAAGTTCTCTTTCTGGGCTCCTTCTGGTGGTTACTGGAGATAGTGGAGCTGGTTAGATTGACAGAGGCTTGCCACCTGATAATGATGATGACGATTGGAGATCTGGGGTTTCTGACTGGTGTATTTAAGACAGCTGACTTTCTTCAATCCCTGCTAGTGATTTTCTTCCTGTGCCTTCTGAGGTCTGATGTCTCCTGCTCTGTTCCTTCATGGTTCAGCTAAGTGGTTCGTTTGCTAATCTTTTTGCATTTGATATGGTTTTGTCTATCTCTGCTTTGTGCGGGTCAGCTTGCTCCTGCTGGGGCTGTGCTGGATCACTGCCCATATGTTACTGCTTGTGTCAGTTTGTTCTGTCCCCTGTTATATTGGTCTCTTTTTGCTTTGCTTTCAGTATATACCAGAGTGCTGATATAGTGGGGGCGAAGTCGTGTGACTTCAGTGTTTTTTGTGCATCAGACGTGTTGGATTTTTCAGGATTTTTGCATGATTGCAGACAGTGTCTTTCCTTTCCTGTCCTGTCTAGTCAGTTTGGGCCCTATCATTTGCTCAGTCTATTTTTCTGCCTGTGTTTGTGTTTTCATCTTGTCTCACCGACAATATGTTTGGGGGCTGTCTATTCCTTTGGGGTCTGCTCTGGAGCAGTTTAGATTTCACCTTTCTTGCTTTAGGCTGAGTTAGTTCTCCGGCTGTGCCGAGGCATCTAGGGCATCGTAGGTACGCTCCATGGGTACTGCTAGTTGTGTGGATAGGATCAGGGGTCTGCAATCCGCTTAGTTACCAACCTCTCTGATTTTCTGGTCCTGCTATCCTCCTCGGTGACCCATTCATAACAACCATGTCGTTGGATCAAAATGCCACTTCGAATTTAAAATATATCAATAAAGTCTATTAGTTTTAATTACACTTGCTCCAATAAGCTAATCCAAACCCCTGAGGGATCTATTCACTATATTGATGCAGCAGAGTTACTCTGGACTCCATCTAGCCTCTGTTCAGCATTGTCCTTCTTTTCAAAAGTGCACAAATCTGTCACAGTCTGCATTCTTATGCACACCTAAAAAGATTGACATCACCGATTCACAGGTCATACACAGGCCTCCATCTGCCTCATTATAGGGAATGTTCCACAGGGGATCCCGTCTGAATCACGTATTTCAGAGATTTACACGGAAACAACGGTGTAAACACTCAGTGCAGGATAAGTGTGCGCCGAGCCTTACTGAAATCTTTCGGAGGCAGAATGAAAAAATCAACAGCAGGTGAAGAACTGGCTTTATTTATTTTTTATGCAATTCCTCATGCCGTATAAGTGATTAGGCAACTTTATTAGTCAGTTTTATGTTTGACTGCTGTCACACAGTCACTTTTTATTGCAAAAACTGGTTTTAGTTATTTATTTATTTTGAGAACTATAATTTTTCATATTTCAGATGAGAGTCATATGAGGTTATGTTTTTTGTGGGACGAGATGATGTTTTTATTGTTTCTATTTTGGGGACATGATTTTTTTGGTCACTTTCTATTCCGATTTTTGTGGAGGCAGAATGAACAAAAAATAGCAATTCAGGAATTGTCTTTTAGGTTTTTTACAGCTATACCACATTTACTGTAGTTTTATATTTTGGCACTTTTACACAATAAAAAGTTTTATAGAAAAATTACTTATTTTTGCGTTCCTTTATTCTGAGAGCTAAACTTTTTTATTTTTCCACTGATAGCTGTTGGCACTGAACTGTCTCTTCATGTTTACTTTCAGTGACAGTTCAAAGTCAAGACAGACATAGCCCATCCTGGTGCGAGAATTGACACCCACTCAAGACTTGCTAAGTCCTTCATTAGGTGTAATGGGATTAAGAAAAACAAAACTAAGACTTTGAAGTGGCGACATCACCTTGTTAGGATCGCTGGTGTGTCATGATCGCTGGTGAGCTGTCAAACAGGCAGCTTCACCAGCGATCAGGACCAGCGACACGCGGGTAACAAGCGACGCACTGGGGCGTGCTGCACTTAGAAACCCGATGTGTACCTTGGTTACCAGCTCCCTGCATCAGCGCGCTGGTAACTAAGGTACTCATCGGGTTTCTAGGCACCGCGCGCCCCTTACAAAACCCAATGTTTACCTTGGTTACCAGCTCCTGCTTGCTGGTCTCCCACCTGTCACACGCAGCGATGCTTGCTGGCCAGCAGGAAACCAGTGACCCCAAAAATGTCCATATGTTTCAACAATGACCAGCGATAACCGGCAGGGGGGCCGGGCATGATAGCTGTCACACACAGCAATCTCGCTGGTGAGATCGCTGTTGCATCACAAAACTAGTGACTCAGCAGCGATCTCACTAGCGAGATCGCTGTGTGTGACGGGGGCTTTAGTCAGAGTCCAGACCTTAATCCGTTTAAGGTGCTGTAGCATTACGTTAAAAAGGTGGTTCATTCTTAGAAACCCTCCAATGTGGTTGAGTTACAATTCTGCAAAGATGAGTGGGCCAAAATTCCTCCAGAGCACTGTAAAGTTATTGCAAACACTTGATTGCAGTTGTTGCTGCTAAGAGTGGCCCAACCAGTTATTAGGTTTAGTGGGCAATCACTTTTTCAAACAGGGCCCTGTAGGTTTGGATTTCTTATTACCTGAATAAAAAAGATCTTCATTTAAAAACTGCATTTTGTAATTATTTGTGTTATATTTGTCTAATATTTAAATTTTAAAAATTTTTGGTGATCTGAAACATTTATGTGTGATAAACATGCAAAAGAACAGGAAATCAGAAAGTGGCCGAACACTTTTTCACACAACTGTATATGTGACCCAACAGATAAAAAAAACCACCACTTTTGGTGAGCAATAAGAGCTCAAAAAGGTACAAACTGCTTCAGTATCAATAGTCATAAAATCTTCTTTAACCCCTTTCCGACATTGGGCATAATAGTACGCCAATGTCAGACGACTCTTGTTTGGTAAGGGCTCCTCGCTGAGCCCACACCTTTCCGGGCACATGACAGCTGATATATACAGCTGACGTGTGCCTGCAACAGCTGCGATCCACCAGCGGCTGTTAACTAGGTAAATGCCTTTGTCAATCTCTGACAGCAGCATTTAACTCGCGCTTACCGGAAGCGCATCACTAAACTCGCCCATCGGTGACCCCATCACATGATCACGGGTCATCGATGGGTTGGCATGACAACCAGAGATCTCCAGCAGACCTCTATGGTTGTCATATCCAGATTGCTATGAGCCCTGCCCGGTGGTTGGCGCTCATAACAAGTGAGCATTTTTGCTACACACAGGTGATCTGAACATCACCTGTATGTAGCAGAGCCGATCTGACAACTGCAGCTTCTAGTCTCCCATAGAGACTATTGAAGAATGCAAATAATAGTAAAAAAATTAAAAAAAATTAAAAAAATATAAAAGTTCCCCTTTTGCCCCATTAAAAATAAAACAATTATGAATAAAAAATCAAGCATGCACATATTTGGTATTTCCATATTCAGAATCGCCCGATCTATCAAATTAAAAAAGAATTGACCCGATCGTTAAACGGCGTAATGAGAAAAAGTAAAAATGCTAGAATTATATTTTTTTTTGTTGCCGCAACATTGCATTAAAATGAAATAACGGGAGATCAAACAACTGCATCTGCACCAAAATGGTACTTTTAAAAACCTCAGCTTGGCACGCAAAAAATAAGTCCTCACCCAATCCCAGATCACAAAAAATGTAGACGCTACATTACTAACTTTGGAATTTGTCAGGACCTGGAGAATCATAATGTCAGGTTTAGCATTTAGTTAACATAGTAAAAAAAAAAAAAACAACCGAGGGATTGCACTTTTTTTGCAATTTCACCTCACTTGGAATTTTTTCCCGTTTTTCAGTGCACAATAGGTTAAAACCAATGGTGTTGTTCAAAAGTACTACTCGTCCTGCAAAAAAACAAAAAAAGGGAGCAAAAAACGAAAATGCAAAATGAAAAATACCTTTGGTCGTTAAGGGGTTAATCAAAAAACAACCTATTTGGGGTTTAAAATAAAAATACTACCTAAAATATTTAGAGGATGAGGGTTTTTTTTATAAAAAATGTTTCCAAATCAGATATATAATTTATATTTAAACCACACACATATAAAGAATATCGCTTCCAGGAAGAAACATCCACCAATATGTATAATAAAATGAATTACTTTCTTCCTGAGGCAATGTCCCTATCATTACATTGTCTTTTATGTTCGGCAGCATTCGGTTTCTAAGTTTCTTATGGAACACTATTTCAATGAGTTTATTTTTGCCTTGGATATCTTAGTTATACTTAGAAGGGAGTTTTGTTTGAAAACAAAGAACATCTGCATAACTCATGACTATGTCATTTGTGAAGCTATGTCAAGGAAAAAAGAATATTATTAGACCTAACCACCAGCTAGAATAAGTGTATACATGGGCAGACATACCACCTGTGCAGCCCGTGCGGCTGCATCGGGGCCCAGAGGCTCCACGGGGCCCCTGCAGGGTAGCTAATAATGACGATAATCTGTCTTGTTTCTCTGGGCCTGATAGCAGCGGAGCGGACCTGCATGGATCCATCCTGCTTCCTGCCCAGCACCCGCGCCTCCTGTCTCTGACACAGATAGCAGCACTGCTGGATGATGCCATCATTCAGCGGCCGGCTGTGCCAGAGAGAGGAAGCAGTCGGAGGCCGTGATGCGGCCGTGGGAGAGCGTGCGGAGAGGTGAGAGGTGCTGTGTGTGTGGGGGGGTTGTATGCTCATTTGTTGTGTGTGTCTAGAGATGAGTGGTGGTGTGTGTATGTGCATGCATGCATAGCGCTGCGAGGGAATGTGCAGAGAGGTGAATGGTGCTGCAGGTGTGTGTAGATGGAGGAGAAGGCAATGATGGGGTGATGGGGAAAAGGCAATGATGGGGGTGATGGGAAAAGGCAATGAAGGGGTGATGGAGAAGGCAATGATGGGGGTGATGGGGAGAATGCAATGATGGGGGTGATGGGGAGAAGGCAATGATGGGGGTGATGGAGAACGCAATGATGGGGGTGATGGAGAAGGCAATGATGGGGGTGATGGGGAGAAGGAAATGATGGGGGTGATGGGGAGAAGGCAATGATGGGGTGATGGGGAGAAGGAAATGATGGGGTGATGGAGAAAAGGCAGTGATGTGGTGATGGAGAAGGCAATGATGGGGTGATGGGGAGAAGGCAATAATTGGGGTGATGGGGAGAACGCAATAAAGGAGGTGATGGGGAGAAGGCAATGATGGTGGTAATGGGGAGAAGGCAATAATGGGGGTGATGGAGAAGGCAATGATTGGGGTGATGGGGAGAAGGCAATGATGGGGGTGATGGAGAAGGCAATGATGGGGGTTATGGGGAGAAGGCAATGATGGGGGTGATGGAGAAGGCAATGATGGGGGTTATGGGGAGAAGGCAATGATTGGGGTGATGGGGAGAAGGCAATAATGGGGATGGTGGTGGAGGAGGAAATGATGGAAGTGGTGGAATGGGCAAGGATGGGGATGTGGGGGAGGAGGAAATGATGGAGATGGGGAGAAAGGAATGATGGTGGTAGTGGAAAAGGGAATGATGGAAGTGCTGGGGAAGGAGGCAATTATGGGGTTGATGGAGGAGAAGGCAATGATGAAGGTGATGGAGAGGGCATTGATGGGGTGGTAGGGGAGAAGGTAATGATGGAGGTGGTGAAAAGGTCAATGATGGGATGGTGGGGAAAAGAAATGATGATGGGTTGATAGGGGAAAATGCAATGATGGTGGTGGAGAGGAGCAAATAATGGAGGTGGTAGAATGGGCAATGATGGGAGTGGTGGGGGAAGAGACAATGATGGGGTGGTGGGGAAGAGGAAACAATGAAGGTGGTGGAATGGCCAATGATGGGGTGGCAGGGGAGCAAGCAATGATAATGGTGGGGGAGAAGACAATGATGGAGGTGGTGGAGAAGGCAATGATGGGGAGGGGGAGAGGACAATAATGGGATGTGGGGGAGGAGGACAATGAGGGGTATAGGGGATGGGGTGGGAGGAAGGGGGACTTTTAATGGACTTAGAAACAGGGGGAGGTGTGTACAACACAGTCCCTGAGTATATAGTGCACTCACTTATTATGTCTAACACAGTCCCTTAGTATATAGTGTACTCACTAAATCCGTATAACACCATCCTTAGTTACATAGTTTCCTCTTTTATTATGTACAACACCATCCCTTATTACGTACCATCCTCTCTAGTTATATATGGTGCCGCCCCTTATTATATAGCTTCCTCTGCTGTTATGAACAGTGCTTTCTCTTACATAGTGTATTCTTGTTAATTTTGTTATTCACTGCGCCCTCCTTATTACATAGTCCCCTCTCTTTTTAAATATAAAATGACTGCTGATGGAGCAGCCGGTGACCAGACTACCAGTCCATCTGCTCTTCCATTAGAAAGGAAGCTCTCACATGCTCCATCAGCCATCATTGCATTATACAGCTAACAAGACAGGACGGTATGTAATAAAAAAAACAGGGCTCTATATAATCCAATATGTAAGGGACGGTACTGTACATAACAAGAGAGGGCACTGTATAAGGGACAGCAATAGACATAATAAAGGAGACTATGTAATATATATGTGACGCTATATATATGTAGCTTTGTCACCATAAAAGGAAGGGGGCCCAGACACATTTCTTGCACAGGGGCCCCAAGCTGTCAGCATACGCCCCTGAGTGTATATGTTCGGTATATCGGTATATATAGTATATTATACAGTGTTTAGGATAAATTACTACATCTCTTTTGAAAAGTAAGATTTTAATCATTATCTCACTGTATATAAGAACAATTTTCAAAATTTTCACAAGACTGAATTTCATAGAATATTATTTTGTAACCCATAACATGAAAATAAGGTTGGTAATATACCTTTCATTACAAAATGTTCAGAATTAGTTGAGGCAAAAATGAATACTCCCCACATCAAAACTACTACATCTAGTATTTTGTACAGGGCCGCCATCAGGGCTTTACTGCCATGACTGGTGTATGGGGCCTGGCCAGCAGAGGTTGCCCGCATCGGGCCCTGTCTCTTCTGCTGATTGGGCCCCAGTGGCAGGATTTTGCCCATGCAGTAACTGATCTTGCGTCCGAGATGCAGGGTTCAGTTATTCTATTGCCGTGTGGGCAATTGGAGGCTGACAGCTGACGTCAGTGCGCACATCGCCAGCGTCTGACGTCATTGTCATTCGCCGGCGAGTGCACGCTTTCAGCCTGGAGGGAAGATGGAAGATTGCTTGCTGCAGGAGCTCGGCAAGGTAAGGAGAAAGGGTTTTTTTCCATTGTTATATTTATTGAAAGCGGCAAGCCGGCCGGATGGAGACAAGTGTCCATCCTGCCTGGGGCATAATGTAGACGGGGCAGAATGGAGACAGGGGGCAGGATAAAAGATATGGGGGCATGATTGGAGACACAGGGAGCAGAATGAAAGATATGGGGGCATGATTGGAGACACGGGGGCATGATTGGAGACACAGGGGGCAGGATGAAAGATATGGGGGCAGGATTGGAGACATGGTGGCAGGATGAAAGATATGGGGGCAGGATTGGAGACACGGTGTCATGATCTGCTGAGTTTGTGTGATCAAGTAGTTCAGAGGTTAATCTGGACAGCCTCACTCTAAAATTTTGGGAGGCTTTTTATAGCCTCATTTGGGGCTCACTCCTTGTCGCTTATACTCAGACCCTTGGCCAAGTGTGTGACCCTAGTGTGCTTTGTGACTGTGATACCTTATGTTTGCTTGGTTTTGATCCGGTTCTGTCCCTGTTACGAGTTCTGCCTGTTCCTTTTGTACTGCTCTGCTATCTCCGTGTATGACTATTTTGCCTTGGACCTGACTACTCTCTGACTGCATTGCTATCTCTGTGTATGATTCATTGCTTACATTTTGACTATTCTCTGCTTGTCCCTCTGGTACCGTGCCGCCCTCTCTGTGTATGACGCCCATTTGTCTGACCTGAGTTTCCCTAGCCTTTACTCCAGGATTCCTATAATAGAACCCTACAGCCCTCTCCTGCAGCAGGATGCTAAGCCACGCCCCCTGTTGTCACATGATCGTAGGTCCTTGTACTGCTAACTACTTTCAGTGTCGCAGATCCTATTGTTTGAACTTTCCCTGCAGTATCGGACCCCGGGTCCTCCCGTAGTCTTGGTGAGTTACCCTGTTCAGCCGCGGCAGTCCACCGGCGCTGACAGGATCCTGATACACGGAGGCAGGATTGGAGACACAGGGGGAAGGATTGGAGACACAGGGGGCAGGATTGGTGACATGAGGCTGGATTGCAGACAGGGCAGAATGGAGACAGGGGGCAGGATGAAAGATATGGGGGCATGATTGGAGACAGGGGGCATGATAGGGAACACAGGGGGCAGAATGAAAGATATTGGAGCATGATTGGAGACACAGGGGGCATGACTGATGACACACGGGGCAGGATGAAAGATATGGGGGCAGGATTGGAGACATGGTGGCAGGATGAAATGATTGGAGACACAGGGGGCAGAAAGAAAGATATGGGAGCATGATTGGAAACACAGGGGGCAAGATGAAAGATATGGGGGCAGGATTGGAGACATAGTGGCAGGATGAAAGATATGGGGCAGGAATGGAGACATGGTGGTGGAAGTATGATAGATATGGGGGCAGGATTGGAGACACAGGGGCAGGATTGGCGACACAGGGGGCAGGACAGGAGAAATAGTGGCAGGATGAAAGATATGGGGACAGGATTGGAGACACAGGGGGAAGGATTGGAGACATGGGGCAGGATTGGAGACATGGTGGCAGGATGAAAGATATGGGGGCAGGATTGGAGACACAGGGGGCATTACTGGAGACACAGGCGGCATGATTGGAGACACGGGGCAGGAATGGAGATATGGTGCGGGATGGAGACAGATCGGGCAGGATGGAGACAGATGTGGCACGATGGAGACAGATGGGGTAGGATGGAGACAGATGGTGCAGGTTCATGGGACAGGATCATGGGAAAGATGGGGCAGGATCATGGGTACAGATGGGGCAGGATAATGGGACAGTTGTGGCAGGATCATGGGACAGATTTGGCAGGATGGGGAGATCATATGGGGGCAGGATGGGTACTCATGAGGGCAGGATGGGAGAACATATGGCTGGAGCCAGGAATGAGACACATGGGGGCCAGGATTGGGGATATTATTACCATAGGGGCTAATTAAGGGATATTATTACTGCAGTGATGTATTTATTTTATTTTTTGAGTATACTATTTTAAATGAGGAGGCGGTCCTGTTACTGTACAGTGATACTATGTTGCCTTTTTTCTTCATTGGTGTAGTGTAGAAGGTGGGAAAAAAATAAGTAATGTGTTGTGCAAGTGGTGCTCTAAATAACTGTGTTATTTCCTACAGAGACGAGCCCTGGCTGGCAGAAGTGATGTCGATCTGTGCTGGATGAAGATGAAAGACTTCACCTAGAGGTGTCACTGGTGAGTCAGTGTGTTACCTATACACTGATACTATACACTGTATACTATATACAGTGGTCCTGTGAACAATGTCACCAGTGATCACTGTATTACCCTTACACTGACACTGCATACTAAGTACAGATCTCCTGTGTATAGTGGCACATATGGTGATATTAGAATTGTGTTTTTTTTTATTACTGATCAGTATTGTAGTATTCAGTCACAAAGTGGTGGTAATATGTTGTCCGGCCAAGGTGTGGTGGTATTTTTTCCTTGTATGTGGTGTTATTCGTCACCATGTGGTGGTAATATGTGTCTTGTCATGGTGTGGAGGTATTTGTCCCTTGTATGTGATATTATTTGGTCACTGTGGTTTTAATATGTGGTCTTTACCTGGTGTGGTGGTATTTGTTCTTTGTATGTGGTATTATAGGTCCCTATGTGGTGGTAATATGGTGTCTGGTCATGGTGCGGTGGTATTTGTCCCTTATGTGTGATACTATTGGTCATTTTAAAAATTTAGAAATATACCTAAATTGTCTTGCATATTTTAACAAATGTTTAACAGGTTAGAGTAGAGTAGGGCCAGGCCAAAAGAGTCTACCGTGTCGTGGTGGTGGCTTAAAAAATCTTTTGGCCAAAACAAAGGCTGCTGGTTATATGTGTGATGTGGTGATGGGAACTGTTAATGTGTGATTGGTGAGAAGTGGAGTTTTTCCAAGAGAGAGCGGTGGGACTGTGGACAGTACGAGGGGTGGAGGCGGGGCTGGGGTGGAGCCTGGGCAGAGTCTCAAGGGGGCCCCAAAAATGTTGCCAGTATGGGGACCGAAATTCCTAGTGGCAGCCATGATTTTGTATGACTTCTATGATATTTAAGGACAACATCAAGTCTTCTATGCATGGAATGAACAATTTGTTGACATACTGCAACATCTATCTTTTTCTATTCAATGCATTTTTCTAAATTCATTTGTCTAAATGAATGGTATTACATTGAAACATGGTGGAGGCAGTGTCCTTCTGTGGGGCTTCATGAGTGCTGTTAGTGTTGACGAGCTACATTTCATTGATGATATAATTAATTCACAGACATACAGTAGATTGTAAATAAAAGCAAAGTTTTATCATTGTAGGGTGTTGAAAGATTGGTAACTTTTATTTGTAACTACTCATAGCAAAAGTCAGGGTCAGACTGTGCAGGATTAAGCATGCAGCCATGTAAAGGAAGCTTGATCTCAGTAAGATCCCTTCACAGTATGTAATCGAAGTGAGTAACGTTCAACCTGCTCATGCAGGAAGAAGGGGACCTGGATGAATTTTGGGCAGAAAACAAAGGAATCATAACTGAAACTGTTCAAGTGCATGTGCCAAACAAGAAGCCATTGAACTAGTCAACTGCAACCACCCTCCAGAATGCCAGAAGAAAGAGGCCAAGACTAAAGGCAGGTTTAATGAGGCGAGACACCTTAATGCTGATTTCCAAAGAGAAGCCAGGAAAGATAAGTACAGTTTCCTGAATGTCTGATGCAAAAAATATTAAGGAATTTTTTGAAATGGTGAAACAAGTGAAGAAGCCATGATGGGCATTAAGTGAGTGACTAGCAGGATGTAAAGCAGAGATCAAAAGAATACTCAAAGAAACTAAATGCCAGCACCAGAACAGTCAATAATGAGGAACGCAGAACCATATATATTGGAAAGTGAAGTCAGTTGGGCTCTGCCAAATGACAAGACACCTGGCAATAATGATATCATTGAACAGCTACTCAAACAATTCCCAAGTGCTGCACTGATACCACTATACCAGATGATCTGGAGCACTTGCACATGGCTAAAGGACTGAAAAAGATAAGTTTTCATCCCAATACCAAAGAAGGGCTGCATCAGTGACCCTAGCCAACTATGGTGCAATTGCCATGATCTCCCATACCAGAATGGTACATCTGAAGATCAGAAGTGCTTGGGCAGGGGCGTGGCCTAGACTGTCATGGAGTAGGACGTGCAGTCTAAGATCTCCCGGCACATCCACCCTAAATCAACTGAAATCATAGCCCATCCAGGCTAAATCCTCACAGAAATCCTCTCAGAGTCACTCAGGAGTGACACCCCAGGCCTTCGGAGCCCTATTTGCCAGTTCCCACGGACTTTTGAGGTCTGGTACGTGCGAGGCCTAACACTTACTGCGGGGCCTGTTGAGGCCTACGGGCCATACCCGGACTGTATTACTTGGGCTCAGATCCCACCTGAAGAATTGGGGTAGAATCCCCCTCAGCAATCATCCGAACCATCTTCGGCACGTAAAGGAGCTTATATCAGGCTTATTATAGCCCCCTCTAGGGATAGAGGATCCCAGACCTCAGGCTCCCTCCCTCAGCCCTGATTCGACCCCCCACCTGGGCCACGGCTCTCATAGGAGCTCCTAAAGAAGATTACCGCCTATTTCTGAGGTAACCGGAGACAAAGACGCTCATATAATAGTTCACAGAAAGATTTATTTCTTCAATTGACTATTAATTTTTGCTGACGGGCACTCAGGTGCTTTTACAGAAGAAAGAAAAAAAAAAAACCCACTGCGCAGGCGCGACATTCCCTGGCCGCGGCTGACACCGCCGAGTGGCTTGAGGCAATAGCGCGCGCCTGAAATTCAGACTTCGGCCGCCCGCGGCTGCATCTTCATTACGGTACGCCTTTCCTTCCCTCCTGCCTCCGCTACCTAACCTCCCACGGTCAGAACAATTGCCCGAGACCCGCCTGGAAAATCCTGAGGAGCGAATCTGTGGCAGCGGTTCAGAGCCATATTTACAAGCGCCTTGCGCAGGAGCACCTCCCCTCGGCTGATAAACCCGACTGCCGTAGCTACAGCGGCACAGGAAGGCATTGCCATTCACCGTCCCCACTGCAATTAGCTCCTGGGGTCCTCGCCACCCCCACCACCAAGATATCCTCCTTCAATTGCGTTCTTAGCCCCCTCAGGGCTTATCGGGAGCCGCTCTCTCTTCTCTCAGAGCGGCTTCCTGATTCACAGCTGCGCACTCCACATACGCAATTTGCGTAAAATCCGGCGTATCTTACGTCAAAGGAGCAGCCTTCTAATCCAGCTCCATAGTGCTGCTGGCTTCAACTCCCCACATAACGTTAATCACTGGTGGACTGCCCAGACGGTTTTTTGCCATACACGAAATCAAACTAAAACAAAAAAGAATTAAAATAATAAACAAATAAAAAAAAAAAAAAAAAAGGGTGACGAAAGTCGCTGCCACCACTTCCCAATTCACCCTCATTGTCTCTGCAGCCTAGTTCTATTCATACCGATAAAATGAGTCAAAACAGATCAAACAGCCTCAAACAACCAAAAACTCCTTCCACAACTACTATGTCCGCCAAATCGGATAAAGACAAGAGACAATCATCTCACCCTTCCTCCGATTTGGGGAATACCATCAGTCCTACTAGATCCAGGACGCCCCACAAAATTACTGACTCCATGGATACATCAGCTTCCTCAAAAAGACGGAATCCGGGGGCTTGGAGTGAGAAACTTTCTTTTCTAAATGACCCCAAAAACGACACGGACAATGATTCTTGGGCTTCAACATCAAATACCAGCCCAGACAAATCCAGACCAAAACTGGACTCTCATGTTGAAACGAGCCATGACACCATCGAGGCTTATATGGCCTCACTGGCCGACAAAATTAATAATAACCTGAAGCTCACTCTAGAATCCACATTAGAGTCACAAATGAAAATCTTTAAGTCTACGTTTGAAACGTTTAATCAAAAACTGGAAAATCATGAATCCAGAATGGTGTCGTTAGAAAAACAAACAGAGATGTATGCAGACGAAAATCAGCAACTGAAGTCTGAACTCATAAGGCTGGAAAGAAAACTAGCAGATTTAGAAGACAGAAGTAGAAGGAATAACGTGAAAATCAGGGGCATCCCGGAATCTGTCACCCCTGCCAAGCTTGAGGAGTATGTTCAAAAAGTCTTCAAGAAAATTGATTCGTCACTTATTTCCCAAGAGACAATTATCGATAGAATCCACAGATTACCAAAGCCGGCCCACCTACCCAAAGATACCCCGAGGGATACCATTCTTAGGATCCACTTCTTTCATATAAAAGAGAGGATTCAAAATGCCATCAGGGACAATGGCGGCTTCCCAGAACCATTTTCCCATCTCAAGATATTTACAGATTTATCCAAAGCTACAATCGAAGGTAGGAAATCCTTCCAAGATATTACCATTCCCTTGAGGGATAATAACATACCATACAAGTGGGGATTTCCCCTTAAATTGTTGGTCCACCACAGTGGTAAAACTACTGCTATACTATCTGCGGAAGAAGGCCACAAGTTTCTCAAATCTATGAACATTAAACCTAGAAGCAAGCCTGCGGTGTCTCCGGACTCCAAATCTTCTACTTGATCTTCAGGGACTCATGGGTCTTGTTTAGGCCCAAGGAAATTCAACACAGTAACACTTTATATATTATTATTATAATTATAGTTATGATAACTCTTCCTCCAGGCTCGATCCTTTGGAATACTATCTTTCAACAGGCCTATACTTTAGTAACACATCGAAAATGTTTACCTTATATATTGTTTAGTTATCAGTTGGACTCTAGGTTCGTCCACCTTTTACTTCCCTCAACCACTCTTGGATG
Organism: Dendrobates tinctorius; assembly: GCF_039654945.1. Lineage (NCBI taxonomy): Eukaryota > Metazoa > Chordata > Amphibia > Anura > Dendrobatidae > Dendrobates > Dendrobates tinctorius. The sequence goes on from NW_027361679.1 coordinate 64,020,185, forward strand.
AGCGTATTTCTCCCTTCAGAAGATGACGCCGGGAAATCCTCACACGAACTTTCCCCCCGAACTGAGCAGAGTTCACCTTAGAATTCTGCTCCTGTTGGTCCCTATAAGTTTATTCTGACCAAACTTGTTGCTAATTTGTCTTGTTTTTTCCTTTATTGTGTGTTTCAGTTGCAGCCAATACACCCTTGACCTTATCCATCTGAACCTAAACTTCTCCATCAGCCACAACCTCACCAAGAACAGCAGCATCACAGGTATCTTCTCAGCCACAAAACACCACACTGACAATGAAAATAAACCTGGCCACATACAACGTCAGGGGCCTGAACAGCCCTAGAAAGCGTCATGTAATATATCATGAGACCAACGGGCTGGGTTCTGATGTTGTGTGTCTTCAGGAAACGAAATTTAAAAGAGGCGCTCACCCTAACTTTTCCCACAAAAACTTTCCCCACATATATGAATCATCGGGATTAAAGAAAAAGGAAGGAGTCCATACTATGATAAAAAACTCCATCAACTTTAAATTCATTGAAGAACTAAGAGACGAGAAAGGCCATTATCACATCCTAGTTTGTAGCATCAATAACTCAATTTTTACTATTGTAAACGTCTACGTCCCCAACACGGGCCAAATTAGATTCTTAAATAAGCTTCTAAAGAAAATCAACCTAATAAAGAAGGGTTCCTTAATATTCGCAGGAGATTTTAACATGGTCCCAAATGGAAAATTGGATTCCTCAGCCCCCAATAGACATAAAACAGAAACGTTAAACAACTGGATTTATTACAACGAATTCTTTGACACTTTTCGTTGTCTAAACACGACCTCAATCGAGTATAGTCATTATTCGGATGTCCATCACACTGCTTCTCGTATTGGCCTAATTTTAACAGATATTTTCTCACTTCCCAAATTTACTTCCATCTCTATCCACCCTAAAACGGTCTCTGACCATGCTCCAGTAGTAGCTACATTCACTGTTGGCCCTGCCACCAACCAACAGTTCCTATGGAAATGCAACTCCTCATTACTCAATATTCCACACTATAATGCAGAGATTACTACAGCCTTACGAAATTACTTCAAAGAAAATGATACTGAACTTTCCAGCCCTTTCACCTATTGGAATGCTCATAAGGCCGTTCTGCGAGGAATCCTAATCAGGATATCCTCAAGACATAAAAGGGCAAACTGGGAAAAAATAACAGATCTGCAAAATCAAATCAAAATCAAAGAAACCATGATAACCGATAATCCCAATTCAGGTATTGACGTACGCTCAGAACTCTCCAGGATAAGACAGGAGCTTAGGGCCTTGATTTTCTCGTTTCATGACTCAGCAGTCAAAAACCACCGCTTTAAACAATACCAGAATCTAAATCGGCCATCTCGCTATATGACTAACATCTTGAAAAATTCTAGACGGAAAAACAGGATTGACACCATCCTCTCCACCAAAAATACCCCCTTGTCCCACCCACAGGACATAGCTAACTCCTTCGCTACATTCTATGAGAATCTCTACAACATCAATCAAAATTCCTCCCTCCCCTCTCCAAGTCATTCAGATATCACTTCTTTTCTAACCAAAATTAATCTCCCGAAACTAGATGAAGTTGACAAATCTACCCTATCATCTCCTTTCACTGAAAAAGAAACTCTAGATGCAATAAACCACCTTAAAACCTTTAAAGCTCCCGGCCCTGATGGGTTTACGAATAATTACTATAAAACTTTTGCCGAAATCCTTGCACCCCACTTGACAAAAATTTTTAACACAGCTTCTACTTTGGGCCATTTCCCCAAGGAAATGCTCGAGGCCACCCTTATTCTTATCCCCAAACCCAATTCGGACACAACCCTCATGAAAAACTTTCGGCCAATTTCGTTAATAAATACAGACATCAAACTATATGCTAAATTATTATCAAACAGACTGAACTCCATACTCCCTAAGCTAATCAACAAAGATCAAATCGGGTTTATAATCAATAGACAATCTACAGACGGCACCAGAAGATTGATGAACCTTATGAAACTCATTAATACACATAAAACCAAATCCATTTTAGTTTCTCTTGACGCCGAAAAGGCCTTCGACAGATTAAATTGGGATTACTTGTTCACCACTCTAGCCAAATTTGGCTTTCATCATGAACTAATCACTAGCATTAGAGCATTATACACTGCACCATCGGCCAAAGTTTACGTTAACAATCACCTTTCAAAAGTCCTCCAAATATCCAATGGTACAAGGCAGGGTTGCCCGCTTTCCCCTCTACTGTTTGCCTTGGCAATTGAACCCCTAGCTCAGTCTATCAGAGATAACCCGGATATTCATGGCATTAAAGCAGGCGATAAAGAATATAAAATATGCCTCTTCGCAGACGACGTTATTCTCACCCTGTCAGATCCAATCAAATCAATTGTTAAAGTCCAAGAACTTCTGCTGAAGTTTTCGGACATTTCCTGTTTCAAAGTCAACGTTTCAAAATCCAAGATGCTATCCCTTCATCTAGACAGCGACCAAATTAACTCCATCAGCCGCTCTTGTCCTTGGAGCTGGACTTCAGACTACATTACATATTTGGGACTTAAATTTACCAATAATATCCCTTCCCTCATGCCTCTGAACCTAAAATCCCTTACAGAGACCATCTCAAAAGACCTAAAAATATATGGGGAGAAAAACCTCTCTTGGTGGGGTAAAATTATAACATTTAAAGCCTATATCCTCCCCAAAATAGTATATCTTTTTAGATCACTCCCTTTACCCATTTCCACCCCCGCCCTTACCAACCTTCAATCCATGACAAACAACTTTGTTTGGAACGGGAAAAAAGCCAGAGTTGCAAAAAATATTTTATATGGCAACAGGAGATTTGGTGGAGCTGGCCTTCCGAATATCTCAGCTTACTATTCCTCACTCCTTGTCAAAAACAGCCTCCCTTGGTGGTCAACCGAGGACCCTCCGGCATGGGTCAACATTGAAAAGGCGTTAAACAACAATAGGTCTCCTTCCCTTCTCGTCTTGGAGTCTATCCTTCTCAAAAAGGTACATTCTATCACGCATCCAATCTTCCGCGCAACACTAGAAGCTTGGGGTCTCTTAGCTAAACAACAAAAAGGCCTCACTAATACTGACCCGTTAGGACCTCTATCCCTTAACGTGATTGCGTCTCTTTTTCAGCTAGAACTGCCCTCCATCTGGTCCGACCATGGTGTCAAAAAATTAAGGGATCTTTGTGGACACAATCACATCTCTTCCTTTAGCGATATGAAACACAAGTTCAGTATTCCATCATCAGCATTTTATGACTATATTCAACTAAAAGAATTAGCAACTACACTTAGGAAGAAAGACGCAAAACCCTCTGAACCTTTCTTTAATCTCACTAACAACATAAACCATTGCCTTTTCTGGAGGGTTTCGTACATTTATATGTGGTTCAATAAGAGCCACGAATTCATCAAAACAAATAATATAATTAAGTGGGAGACGGAACTTGGGATAAGCCCAGGGGCAGCAGACTGGGAGCAGGCTTGTTCCTCCTCTATGTCCGCCACGTTATCTTTGTCTCTTCTGGAAACCCATCAGAAAAAAATCTCCCATTGGTACTATACCCCAGCCAGACTAGCCAGGATATATCCAGAGATCTCCCCATTATGCTGGAGAGGATGCGGACAACACGGGAACCTTCTTCATATATTGTGGTTTTGTCCGGTGATCAAACCTCTTTGGAGAGATATCTCTCTCCTAATAAACTCCCTTCTCCAAAAACCCATCACCCTCTCATCTCAACTGGCCTTGCTATCTATCACCCCACAAGAACTAAATCAAACACTCTTCCCCCTTTAATAATTCATATTCTTCTTATTACCAAAAGTTCCATAGCTTTTCATTGGAAACGACCGGACATTCCAACCATTGAAGATATAAGAGACAAAATCTCCTTACATAAATCTTTTGAACTAAAACTAGCCACTATTAACAATAATATTGGCCATTTCTCCCGCAAATGGTTCAGATGGATTGCATTATCTCCCTCAAGCTAACTCTACAGCAATTGCTGCACTGATACTTTGTTGTTTGTTCTTTTCTCTGTTCCAGAGATAATCTGGCGACTGTTAAACATATAGTTATAGTATTGTTCTGTTTATAAGATAACCCAGTTAATTATACTACACCGCTAATGTCTTGAAAATAAAAACTTGTTCGGACCATTTGGTCCTTCCCCCCTTTTCCCTTCCCTCCTCACCCTCCCATCCCCTCCCTGAGACCCCTTTTTCCTCACTATTGTAAAACCCCTTAATAAAATTGGTTTGAAACAGAAGTGCTTGGGCAATAGCCTTCATAGAGAAGATGAGAGCATAACAGAAGAAGCTTTACATGGGATTATTGATTATGCTTTTTAATGTGTTGAGCATGATAAGCTTTTGGAAACATTTAGTGAGGTAGGAGTGATTGTGCACCTAATAAGTTTAATAAGTTCTCTCTACAACAATTAATAAGATACAGTGCAAATCATATGTAGTAATACTGAATGGTGCAAGATGAAAATGACACAAGTATGAAACCTCTTTCCTTTTCTTTTCAAATTCTATGCAGAAGTAATTATGAGGAAGCTGGATTTAGATAATTCAAATGTTGGGGTGAAAATAGTAAAGAAAAATTCAGCAGTCTGAGATATGCAAATGATACAACTTTGCTGGCAGAGTGAGCCAATCGAAGGTGATCCTGAAATTGAAAGAACAAATGAGAGGATGGGGCTTTACTGGAACATCAGGAAGACCATAATCATGACGTCAACGAGGAAGTCCAAATAGAGATAAACAATGAAGAAATTGAAATGGCCAATAACTTTGTTTTTATTGGGTCCCTCATTAATAAAAGTGGCAGTACCACAGTAAAGATATCGTATAGCACTGGTGCTTATAGCCATGGTGAGCATGGACCAAATATGGAAGCGAAAAGACATCTCAGCCACTGTGAAAAGCTGACCACTGCAATTGAATTCAAAATTATGACATATAGTTGTGAGATGTGGATACTCACAAAAGCAGACATAGGCAGAAGAAAAATTGTTGCCTTTGAGCTGCAGTACTGGACAAGACTTCTACAAATTCCATGGACAGCTAGGACAAAGAAGTTCTTGATCATATAAACCGATGAACATGTTACTTCCTTTATTGTAAGACAAAGAAGAGATCAAACCTATAGAGAAGGGAACACCTCAATTGCACAAAGAGAGCGTATATATATTTGCAAATTTAACTTTATTGACCAATATCAAAAAAGGATATGACAGGACAGAACACATACAGGATAAAAACATTTAAAATTGCATCCAATATATGCAGAAAGACCTAACCAGATGCCAAGTCTTAATATAGAGGCTATGGCAATCCACGCAATGTCCCCAAAGAAAAAGGCACAACAACAATAGAAATCACTGGCTCTAAATAAGTAACCCTAAAATAAGCTTTGAGTATCAAACACTGATCGAACTGTCAATGTGTCCCACATGTGCAACAAGATAATGGTGAACATACAATACCATATGGGTCCAACAGCATTCGTGATGAGAAATGTACAGTGGCTTGCGAAAGTATTCAGCCCCTTGGAACATTTCAACCTTTTCCCACATATCATGCTTCAAACATAGAGATACCAAATGTAAATTTTTGGTGAAGAATCAACAACAAGTGGGACACAATTGTGAAGTTGAACGAAATTTACTGGTTATTTAAAATTTTTGTGGAAATTCAAAAACTGAAAAGTGGGGCGTGCAATATTATTCGGCCCCTTTTAGTCCATGAGCCGGGCCAGATATCGGTACTACCCGGAGTGACTAATTCTCTTTGGTGTTTTTAGGTAGATGCATGTCTGTAGTTTATGTTTTGATATGATAGCCCTTGCACATCAGTAGCTTAACCCCTTCAGGCCTATTTGTACCCAAATGCCTAGGCCATTTTTTGTAAATCTGACCTGTCACTTCATGCGGTAATAACTTTGGGACGCTATCACCTATCCACGCCATTCTGAGATTGTTTTCTCGTGACATATTGTACTTCATGGTAGTGCTAATTGTGAGTCAATAGATTTTACCTTTCTGCATAAAAAATTACAAAATACACGAAAATTTGGGAAAAATTCGCTATTTTTGAACTTTGAAATTCTCTACTTTTTACAAAAATGCTGATACCCCCCATAACAGTTATTAGTTTACATTCTCCACATGTCTACTTCACATTGGCATCATTTTGGAAATGAAACTTTATATTTTTCGGATGTGATAAGGCTCATAGTTTTATACGCAATTTTTAAAGTTTACGACTAAATTTCCAAAACCCATTTTTCCAAGGACCAAGTCAGTTCGGACGTCACTTTATGGGTCTTGTATAACAGAACTCACCCATACATTACCCCATTTTGCCAACTACACCCCTCAAGGTGTCCAAAACGGATTTTCAAAACTTTGTTAACCCCTTAGGTGTTGCACAGGAATTCAAGCAAAATGACAGTCAAATATCAAAATTTCAATTTTTTGGCAGATATTCCATAGTAATCCAATTTTACCTGCAACCCAGCAAGGGTTAACAGCAAACCCAAACCCAAAATTGGTTACCCCAATTCCGCAGTTTATAGAAACACCCCACATGTACACGTAAACTAAATTATGGGCGCGCAAGAGGGCTCAGCACAGAAGGAGAGCTAGGCGGTTTTTGGGATAATAGATTACACTGGAAGAAATCCAGTGGGCCATGTCGTATTGGAGAGACCCTGAGGTACCTCCAGAGTGGAAACCCCTAAAAGGTTACCGCATTTTGGAAACTACACCCCCTAAGGAATGTTTTAGGGGGTATAGTAACCACTTTGACCCAACAAGCGCTCCATTGGAGTTATATGCACTTGGTTGAGGAAATTGAAAAGTACGTTTTTTACCGAAAAATGTCGCTTTAGGCCCACATTTTTCATTTTGAAAAGGGGGACCAGGAAAAAGTACACCCCACTTTTTATTCCCCATTGTCTCCCGAACACGGCAATACCACAAGTGTTGTCTAAAACCACAGTATTGGTGCACGGCAGGCTTTGTAAGCGAAGCTGCGGCAAAATTCACTGTAAGAAATCTACGGGGCCATGTCACATTTGGAGACACCCTGAGGTCCCGCACAGTGGAAACCCCAAAAAAGTGACCCCATTTTTGAAACTACACCCCCTAAGGAATGTTTTAGGAGGTACAGTAACCACTTTGCACCGGGAACCGGCTCCCGACCCGCGGCGATCGCCCAGCATATGATCCGGGTACGATTCGCCGTACCGCTACGGCGGCCGGCGCGAAGGGGTTAATGGTATTTTTCACCTTTTGAATAGATCCTACCTATATTTCCAAAAAATAATGATTAAAGGTCGATTTAGGGGAAATGCCAAAATGTCAATACAATGCATGTAGTATTTGTAACAAAATTTAATCCAAGTTATGTAAATACACACTGAACATGTCATGGGCTTGTCCATACTAATGTGTGTGTGTGTGTGTGTGTGTGTGTGTGTGTGTGTATATATATATATTGTGTGTGTATGTATAATTATATAACGTTACTCCATAATATCTTCAACATCAGACTCTGAATCTGACTGTTGTTCTACTGGCTCGTCTTCAATACCCTTGTTCTGGCATGTCTGTAACCTGCACATGTCCGTGCACTTCAGGCCATTGCTGAGGCAAGTACACTGAGGAAGTTCGCATGACCGCACACACTTGCAGGACAGTAGCTGGATAATAGCTTCTGGTGCTGGTGCCCCTCGCATCCACTTGACAAAAAGCTTTCTGTCATTATCTATCATCCAACCGCAGTCTGTTGGGTTTGCAACAAATGGCTGGCTCTGCAGACTTCTCCTCCAGATCGCAGCCTGGTAGTTTGCACGCAGTGCATGCATGAAAAGGCAGTCTTGGCAAGGAGGGAGTTGACTTGACTCTACCACCCCACGTCTGGCACAGAACAGCTGATACCGGAGCCTGTTTACCTCAGTTGTTTGGGTAGTTGGCAGGTACATGTGGCAGTTGATTTCCTGTAACTTCTCAAAGAGTTCGGGAGACACTTCCCATGAACGACCAACTTCCTGAAAGGCATCCTGGTATGTCTTGTTCATCTTCAACTGCTTGAGTGTCGTCATCTTCCCACGGCCAGCGAATGCACTGACTGTGTCACAGCCTGTAAATGCATGCATACCAATCAATGAATCACACACGCTGCCTCCCAATGTTCTGCTCAGAGTGGTGATATCCAGGAATCTTGTCCGGTTCTGTGTACCGCATTTCTGGAACAGGTGGGATGGGATTTTGTGGCACATGCCCAGACACAGGACCATGACATCCGTATCCTCTGAAGTGATGATGACAGACTTGTAACCAGATTCTGCTGCATGAAGAGCATGGAGAAGGAGGCATGTGTCTGCTTCTTCTTGACTTGACTTAAGGTCAGCAGCCTCTTCCCACTGTTCTTTGGTGATCTTAAAGCAGAGCTGCTCACATGTGACATACATCTCCTTCTCCTCAAGCTTCTCCCTGTGGTGTTTCGCCTTCCATTCTTCTACCAGAAACTTTATGAGACTTGCCTTGTTGGAGGAATTACTTAGTAGCTTTCTCCACTGCTGGATGTTGTGCCCATGTTGAATGTTCTTGAAATGGATCCCTGTGCCTTCATATCTGTTGACTCTTTCTGTATCTTTGATGGATGTCTCCTTGTAGACGTCAAAGACAATATCAATGCACTTGCTCTTAGCACCCTCATGGATAGCGCGACTCATTGCTGTGCATGCTAGCTGGGCAAATGTTGCATCGTTTCCCTTCAGTTTCTGAACCAGGCTCATCCCATCAATGATGGTTGCAGAGGGCTCAGGGATCACCTCTGCAGGAGGAGCATTCCTCTCCAACTCCCTTGCTAGGGCAGCCTTGTTGGTCTTGCGGATAGACCCATCACCGTTGGCAAGTGCCCATGGCAATGGCCCCAGGGGATGAGTCAAGGCATCACTCATTTGTAGCTTTCTGTTCTCAGCTACAAGTATCATCTGGCCAAATAGGTTCCTGTCAGTCTTCAAAATTACCTCCTTGCCAAGGCCTTGTCTGTGTGTCTTCATTCTGATGTTAGAGAACGTTTTAAGATTGTTCTTCGTCATCTTGTCATGAAACAGTGTAGTTGGCGTATCGGTACCCAAACGCTCATCCTTGAATGTGTGATATGCATCCTCTCCTATACTGTATGCCCCTAGAAGGTCTTTGGCTACATCTGGTGGTGCTGCAGTCGCTGTTGATAAACTGATAAGTTCACCATTATGCTCTTTGTTGAAGGGGTTCAACCAACCAGTCTCCAGCAGTTCAACAAAAGATCGGACATCGGCTTCATCTCTTCTAATCCTGAACACCTGTAGGTCTGAATGACTGAAGTCAGTATATTGTTGGCCTCCTAGGGCCCTCAGCTGCCTCAAGTACATGCTGCGGTACTCCGATGTCAGGTAGAATCTGGCGACAGCTCCAACTTTGAGGCTGAAGCCTTTTGTGCCCCCTGGTGTCTGGGTGTCTTTGTTGATTGTTTCTTCGATGGTCTGGTCCACAGGAATCCGTCCAAAAGGATTCGTGCTACCGATCTGGACCGAAAAGCCACCTTTCATGAAGTATTCATGGACCTCTGGGTGGTCTATGGGCAGCCGAGACATCGTAGCATAGTAATAGGTTAGGTATCGAGCATAGTTGACCTTGTCATAGGCAAAACACCACGGTATCATCTGTCGGATTGCTCCTAGGTGAAGCATCCAGTTGCCTTCTCTTGAAGCTCGAACCAGGGCCAGCATGGTCTCGACCATGTCCAAGTATGACATCCAGAATGCTGAGAGTTGTTCATTTCTGAAGGTCTCAAGATAAACTTGAAAGAGCTTCAGGGTAAGTGTGCAAGATTCATTATCCAAGAACTTTTCGAAGGATCCCTGCGACACACTGATGCGAAAGTTTGTGATGTTCTTCAGTGTTTCATCCAGATGGTGAAGGTCCCTTGCATGGTTTTCTTCTAGCCATGGAAGGAAGTTTTTCCATGCAAGCCTCATAAGTGCTTCATAGACCAGCTTGTGTAGTCTCACTGCTCTGTTGTACCTCCGGCCGTCCATCACTCCAGACACTGATCCTTCAGCGATGACACCGGATTCAACACACAGATCTCTAAGGCCTGCATCCTGAAATCTCTTACCTATGATGGAGAGGAGATTACAGATTGTGTGGAAGACACCCATTCTAATTATAATGTTCTTGAACTTCTCCTGTTTCCAGATAACCTCGGCAGCTTTGGCATGTGTTTGCTCCAAGACTTCATTCACAGTGGACATGGCTGTTGCAGGAGCATTGATAGTGGGCAGGTAGCTTACAGTGTCCTGGGCCACTACAATGTCGCTGCGGATATGGATGTTGAACCCAGTCCAACTGCTAATGGTCTGATCCTCATGGTCTGACATTCTAGCCAGAAGCCAGACATGGTTCTTGGTTTTTGAATCCTGGACCTCCTCGGTAGTGTTAACATTCGCAGTCTCAATCCTGGGTGGCCCTCCCCGCCGCCCAACATTGTATATTGGTAGCATTAATTCTGTCGGAATTATGCTTCTTTTCTTCGACTTGGTTACATCTGGCAGGACTTTTGTCACAGAGCATGCAACATTGGACTGAACAGCGATGCCATTGACTCTATGAGATGTACCTGCTCCACTTAGTGTCTCCTCAAGTCTGTCAATGTTATCCCAGGCCAAGGTTGTGAACACACCAGGGTAGATATTTGCTGGCATTGGGATATCATCCGTTGAACATTCCAACTTCTGGATACAAAGGGCTGTATCGATCTCCTCAGCCATTGAATATGACACACAGTGGCCAAGACGATTCAGAGTTCGAACCAGTTCTGTATTGCCGGTCAAAGACTTAATTGCAAAGGACAGCAGTACGTGCTTGGGTGGCTTTGTCTTTCCATTGGTAACAGCAAAAACCAAGTCACTGCCGAAGGATGTGGCAAGACGTTGAGCTCTTTCAGAGGGAGTTTGGCACTCACAATCTCCTGTAAGCAGGGTTTGCAGGAATTGAGTGACTAATGCAGGAATGACATTCTGATCTTTATCGGGAGGCCATGCCTGACTCACATCTTGCTTCTTGATCTCATTTCTCAGCTGCATTGCTGCTTTTGTTACGACATCTCCAGAGTTAGCGGCTCTTGCTTCTTGCAGATCTTTTGTCATGCTGTGTGCTTGCCGGGCAAGGTCGTCCATTGATAGGCTATATGGATAGACTAGAAGCTTACCTTTCTCATCGGAGAGAAAGTGGAGTGATTCACCAAACTCTGTTTCAAGTTTTCGTCGAACATGTTTCTTTGTCGATGGTTTCAGTTTGATGATACCACGGGACATCATGCATCTCTGAAGCCTAGATGTGAGGTTTATCATAGGCAGTACTTCTGGGTTTGGGAACAATTCAGTCCTTATATACAAGAAGAGTTCCTCAAGGGCTTCTCTCTCTGCCTCTCCGTAGCGTACTTCCTTGCTTTCTTCCTGGTTTTCTGCTGCACCAGACCTACAGGCCACTTGGGAATCATCTTTTGTGAATAGTTTGTAGCACGACTTGTGGTAGTGCCCCTCTGAAGCAACAAAGTCTCTGCTAAGTAAACCAAGGATTCTCTGTGTGCCTTTCCTTATTGCTGCTCTGCGGATCGTCTCATCTGCTCGTAGCTCAACACACTGGACGATTGGCTCCCTTGTTTTTTCTCCTTTGAGATACTTGCTTGACTTCTCGCAGAACATACATACTTTGGCATACACCCTGCTATCACTGGGGGTACCCCTCGGTAGCCTCCTCCTGGGGATTTCGCTTGCTGTTTCGACATTGACACCCTTGGCAAGGATAGAATCCAGTGACTTCTTCATTGTAAAGAGACTACGACATTTACGGTGATATTTTATGTGTGGTACTTCTCGTTCTTCAAGGCCCTTAACTGATTCCAGGACGGATTCATGCTGTCTGATCTCTGCAGCCCTAAGGCCTGTTTCACACTTGCTTTTTTTTGCAGCGCGTTTTTCCCGCAAAAAAACGCATTGAAAAACGCATACAAAAGCATACAACTGCTGCGTTTTTTTCAAGCATTTTTATGAGCATGCATGAAAAAAACGCAGCGTTTTTAAGCGTTTGTATGCGTTTTTAGTGCGTTATTACCGCGTTTGCGTTTTTTTCCAACATTAGGTGGCCACTCACACTAACCCAAACCATGACTTTACTAACCCTAACCCTGACCCTAACCCTGACCCTAACCCTAACCCTTAACCAAACCATGCTTAACCCTAACCCTGACCCTAACCCTTAACCAAACCATACTTAACCTTAACCCTAACCCTGACCCTGACCCTAACCCTGACCCTAACGCTAACCCTAACCCTAACCCTGACCCTAACCCTAACCCTAACCCTGACCCTAACCCTAACCCTTAACCAAACCATACTTAACCCTAACCCTGACCCTAACCCTTAACCAAACCATACTTAACCTTAACCCTAACCCTGACCCTAACCCTAACCCTGACCCTGACCCTAACCCTTAACCAAACCATACTTAACCCTAACCCTGACCCTAACCCTGACCCTAACCCTAACCCTGACCCTAACCCTTAACCAAACCATACTTAACCCTAACCCTGACCCTAACCCTAACCCTAACCCTGACCCTAACCCTAACCCTAACCCTGACCCTAACCCTAACCCTAACCCTTAACCAAACCATACTTAACCCTAACCCTGACCCTAACCCTGACCCTAACCCTGACCCTAACCCTAACCCTAACCCTTAACCAAACCATACTTAACCCTAACCCTGACCCTAACCCTTAACCAAACCATACTTAACCTTAACCCTAACCCTAACCCTGACCCTAACCCTAACCCTAACCCTTAACCAAACCATACTTAACCCTAACCCTGACCCTAACCCTGACCCTAACCCTAACCCTGACCCTAACCCTTAACCAAACCATACTTAACCCTAACCCTGACCCTAACCCTAACCCTAACCCTGACCCTAACCCTAACCCTAACCCTTAACCAAACCATACTTAACCCTAACCCTGACCCTAACCCTAACCCTAACCCTGACCCTAACCCTAACCCTAACCCTTAACCAAACCATACTTAACCCTAACCCTGACCCTAACCCTTAACCAAACCATACTTAACCTTAACCCTAACCCTAACCCTGACCCTAACCCTAACCCTGACCCTAACCCTTAACCAAACCATACTTAACCCTGACCCTGACCCTAACCCTAACCCTGACCCTGACCCTAACCCTTAACCAAACCATACTTAACCCTAACCCTGACCCTAACCCTAACCCTAAACCCCCTTAACTAACCCTAACTTTACCCAAACCCCTAAATTCCATTGTCTAAACTAATGGTAAAAAAAAAAACGCATGTGCAAAAAAACGCATACATAAGCATGCCAATGCGCACATATGCTCACCATAGACTTATAATGGGTGTCTTGCTGTAAAAAAACGCATTGCGCGCGCATGCGTTTTTTTGAGGCAAATCGGACGCACAAAAAATGCAACAAGTTGCATTTTGTGCGCCTGAGCGCATACCGCAAAAAAACGCATGCGCGGTAAAACGCGTACAAACGCATGTGTATGCGCACATAAGCGCATCCCATGCAAAGTATAGGAAAAAAAAACGCATGCGCTATTTAGCGCTAAATTACCGCGAAAAAAACGCAAATGTGAAACCAGCCTAAGCAATGTTTTCCAGGAGTCCAAATCCTGTAGGGACGCCAGATCATCACTGTCATCATTAGAGCAGTGTATGATACAGTCGATCTGTGATTTCTTCCTCGCTGGTACTTCCATCATGCCATTAGATATGTCAGTAAACACCTGCAAACACAAAGAAAAACATTAAAACCCTTGGCACACACACACACCTACACACACACACACACACACACATTAGTATGGACAAGCCCATGACATGTTCAGTGTGTATTTACATAACTTGGATTAAATTTTGTTACAAATACTACATGCATTGTATTGACATTTTGGCATTTCCCCTAAATCGACCTTTAATCATTATTTTTTGGAAATATAGGTAGGATCTATTCAAAAGGTGAAAAATACCATTAACCCCTTCGCGCCGGCCTCCGTAGCGGTACGGCGAATCATACCCGGATCATATGCTGGGCGATCGCCGCGGGTCGGGAGCCGGTTCCCGGTGCAAAGTGGTTACTGTACCTCCTAAAACATTCCTTAGGGGGTGTAGTTTCAAAAATGGGGTCACTTTTTTGGGGTTTCCACTGTGCGGGACCTCAGGGTGTCTCCAAATGTGACATGGCCCCATAGATTTCTTACAGTGAATTTTGCCGCAGCTTCGCTTACGAAGCCTGCCGTGCGCCAATACTGTGGTTTTAGACAACACTTGTGGTATTGCCGTGTTCGGGAGACAATGGGGAATAAAAAGTGGGGTGTACTTTTTCCTGGTCCCCCTTTTCAAAATGAGAAATGTGGGCCTAAAGCGACATTTTTCGGTAAAAAACGTACTTTTCAATTTCTTCAAGTGCATGAAACTCCAATGGAGCGCTTGTTGGGTCAAAGTGGTTACTATACCCCTAAAACATTCCTTAGGGGGTGTAGTTTCCAAAATGCGGTAACCTTTTGGGGGTTTCCACTCTGGGGGTACCTCAGGGTCTCTCCAATACGACATGGCCCACTGGATTTCTTCCAGTGTAATCTATTATCCTAAAAACCGCCTAGCTCTCCTTCTGTGCTGAGCCCTCTTGCGCGCCCATAATTTAGTTTACGTGTACATGTGGGGTGTTTCTATAAACTGCGGAATTGGGGTAACCAATTTTGGGTTTGGGTTTGCTGTTAACCCTTGCTGGGTTGCAGGTAAAATTGGATTACAATGGAATATCTGCCAAAAAATTGAAATTTTGATATTTGACTGTCATTTTGCTTGAATTCCTGTGCAACACCTAAGGGGTTAACAAAGTTTTGAAAATCCGTTTTGGACACCTTGAGGGGTGTAGTTTGCAAAATGGGGTAATGTATGGGTGGGTTCTGTTATACAAGACCCATAAAGTGACGTCCGAACTGACTTGGTCCTTGGAAAAATGGGTTTTGGAAATTTAGTCGTAAACTTTAAAAATTGAGTATAAAACTATGAGCCTTATCACATCCGAAAAATATAAAATTTCATTTCCAAAATGATGCCAATGTGAAGTAGACATGTGGAGAATGTAAACTAATAACTGTTATGGGGGGTATCAGCATTTTTGAAAAAAGTAGAGAATTTCAAAGTTCAAAAATAGCGAATTTTTCCCAAATTTTCGTGTATTTTGTAATTTTTTATGCAGAAAGGTAAAATCTATTGACTCACAATTAGCACTACCATGAAGTACAATATGTCACGAGAAAACAATCTCAGAATGGCGTGGGTAGGTGATAGCGTCCCAAAGTTATTACCGCATGAAGTGACAGGTCAGATTTACAAAAAATGGCCTAGGCATTTGGGTACAAATAGGCCTGAAGGGGTTAAGCTACTGATGTGCAAGGGCTATCATATCAAAACATAAACTACAGACATGCATCTACCTAAAAACACCAAAGAGAATTAGTCACTCCGGGTGGTACCGATATCGTCAAAATTGGCTCTTGGCTCATGGACTATTTAACTTAATACTTTGTTGCGCCACCTTTTGCTGCGATTACAGCTGCAAGTCGCTTGGGGTATGTCTCTATCAGTTTTGTACATCGAGAGACTGAAATTCTTGCCCATTCTTCCTTGGCAAACAGCTCGAGCTCAGTGAGGTTTGATGGAGATTGTTTGTGAACAGCAGTTTTCAGCTCTTTCCACAAATTCTCGATTGGATTCAGGTCTGGACTTTGACTTGGCCATTCTAACGCCTGGATATGTTTATTTGTGAACCATTCCATTGTAGATTTTGCTTTATGTTTGGGATCATTGTCTTGTTGGAAGACAAATCTACGTCTCAGGCTCAGGTTTTTTGCAGACTCCAACAGGTTTTCTTCAAGAATGGTCCTGTATTTGGCTCCATCCATCTTCCCATCAATTTTAACCATCTTCCCTGTCGCTGCTGAAGAAAAGCAGTCCCAAACCATGATGCTGCCACCACTATGTTTGACAGTGGTGATGGTGTGTTCAGGTTGATGAGCTGTGTTGCCTTTACGCCAAACATATTGTTTGGTATTGTTGCCAAAAAGTTCGATTTTTGCTTCATCTGACCAGAGCACCTTCTTCCACATGTTTGGAGTGTCTCCCAGGTGGCTTGTTGCAAACTTTAAACAACACTTTTTATGGTTATCTTTGAGAAATGGCTTTCTTCTTGCCACTCTTCCATAAAGGCCAGATTTGTGCAGTGTACAACTGATTGTTGTCCTATGGAAAGACTGTCCCACCTCAGCTGTAGATCTCTGCAGTTCATTCAGAGTGATCATGGGCCTCTTGGCTGCATCTCTGATCAGTCTTTTCCTTGTTTGAGATGAAAGTTTAGAGGGACCGCCGGGTCTTGGTAGATTTGCAGTGGTATGATACTCCTTCCATTTCAATATGATTGCTTGCACAGTGCTCCTTGGGATGTTTAAAGTTTTGGAAATCATTTTGTATCCAAATCCAGCTTTAAACTTCTTCACAACAGTATCACAGACCTGCCTGTTGTGTTCCTTGGTCTTCATGTTGCTCTCTGTGCATCAAACAGAACCGTGAGACTATCACAGAGCAGGTGCATTTATACGGAGACTTGATTACACACAGGTAGATTATATTTATCATTAGTCATTTAGGACAACATTGGATCATTCAGAGATCCACAAGGAACTTCTAGAGTGAGTTTGCTGCACTGAAGGTAAAGGGGCCGAATAATATTGCACGCCCCATTTTCAGGTTTTGAATTTCCACAAAAATTTTAAATAACCAATAAATTTCTTTCAACTTCACAATTGTGTCCCACTTGTTGTTGATTCTTCACCAAAAATTTACATTTGGGATCTTTATGTTTGAAGCATGATATGTGGGAAAAGGTTGAAAAGTTTCATGGGCCGAATACTTTCGCAAGGCACAGTATATGTAAACGCCAGAAGGCTAGAGTGTTAATGGCCCCAAAGAATAGGGGCTACTCACTGAGTCAGATGTGAAGGACACATAAGATGCAGAGGAACAAAATGCGGTAAGTTTAAAATACAGAAAAAAGACACCTCTTCAAAAATGACAGCAAAAGTGAAACCTCTTCATGGAAAACACTGTCGGAAGTGGCTCCGCTAGGAAAATCTCGGTGATGTTGTGTGTACATACTCTAAGGGTGTGTTATCATTGAATTTTTTTGGTGAGTTTTTGCAGTAAAAATTGAGCAGAAATTTAATGCTTTTGAGAAGAATTTTAGTGCATTTACGCTCAGTTTCAGCACCAAAAACTTAGCAAAGAACCTTAATCAAAGTGATTCAGCCAAAATTCTTGCATAGATAGCTTTTGCCAAAATGGACGTAGCTAGGGCAGGACGCAGTTGTTATGTTACAGCTTATCTAATTCATGATGAGTTGTGTTGTGCCTTACAGCAGAAATGTTACTCCAGTCCCTGATGTGCACTTCTTAATGAATTAAGAATGCATGACTCCAATTCGCCCGCCTCTTTCCTCATCAAGACCGGCTTTAGCATTACTAGTCGTGATGGATTGAGATATAGTTTTTTTTCACAAATGTGTTTAACCACCTAATATCATAGCCAATTTTGTACTTAATGACCAAGCCAAATTTTACAATGTTCACCACTGTCACTTTATGAGGTCATAGCTCTGGAACGCTTCAACGTATCCCACTGATTCTGAGATTTCGTGACATGTACTTCATGTTAGTGGTAAAATTTCTTCGATATACTGTAACTTGGGTTTATTTATGAAAAAAACGGAAATTTGGCAAAAATTTAGAAAATTTAGCAATTTTCTAACTTTTTT
This sequence comes from Dendrobates tinctorius, assembly GCF_039654945.1. Taxonomy (NCBI): domain Eukaryota; kingdom Metazoa; phylum Chordata; class Amphibia; order Anura; family Dendrobatidae; genus Dendrobates; species Dendrobates tinctorius. The sequence continues at coordinate 64,038,224 of NW_027361679.1, forward strand.
ATTTTTTATACATTTAAATCAGAGAGTGGTGTCACACAAAATAGTTAATAAATAACATGTCCCACATGTCTACTTTACATCAGAACAATTTTGGAAACATAGTTTTTTTATTAGGATGTTATAAGGGTTAAAAATTGACCAGCAATTTCTCATTTATCCAACAGAATTTACAAAACCATTTTTTTAGGGATCACCTCACATTTCAAGTGAGTTTGAGAGGTCAATATAACAGAAAACACCCAAACATAACACCATTCTAAAACCTCCATCCCACAAGGCGCGCAAAACCACATTCATGAAGTTTATTAACGCTTCAGGTGGTTCACGAGAACTAAAGCACTGTGGAAGGAAAAAAAATGAACATTTTAATTTTTTCACAAAAAGTTTAATTTAGAACCAATTTTTTTATTTTCACAAGGGTATCAGGAGAAAATGGCCTATAAAATTTGTTGTGCAATTTCTCCTGAGTACGCCAATACCCCGTATGTGGGGAAAAAACACTGTTTGGGAGCTTGGCAGGGCTCAGAAGGGAGGAAGCACCATTTGACTTTTTCAACGCAAAATTGGCTGGAATTAATGGTGGCATCATGTTGCGTTTGGAGACCCCCTGATGTACCTAAATAGTGGAACCCCCCAATTTTAACTCCAACTGTAACCCCCAACACAGCCCTAAATCTAATTCCAACCCTAACTATAACTCTAACCACAACCCAGCCCCAACATACCACTAACCCTAATCCCAACCCTAAACATAATCCTAACAAACCTCACACTAACACACCCCTAACCCTAATCCCAACCATAACCCCAACCCAAAGCTTAGTCCAACCCTAACTTTAGCCTAACCCTAACTTTAGCCCAACCCTATACCTAGCCCCAACCCTAACCCTAGACCAACCCTAACCCTAGCCCAACCTTGCCCCTAACTTTAGTCCAACTCTAACCCTAATGGAAAAATGGAAATAAATACATTTTTTACATTTTATTTTTTTTACCTAAGGGGGTGATAAAGGGGGGTTTGATTTGCTATTTTTGTTATTTTGAGCACTGTGGTAGGGTCTCTCACAGTTTTCAAAATGAACCCATAGGAAAAATTTCCTATTGTTGCCGGGTGCCGACCAGCAGATCTCTGCGGCGCACTGCGCATGTGCCTGCCATTTTCTTCCTGGAAGAAGACACCAGTGGCCAGGAGACAGGACTGGTGGATACAGGGGGGTCCAGGAACATTGGAGGTACCGGGGGGAATTGGGGGACCCCATTTTTTTCTCCTCTGATGTGCAATCACATCAGAAGAAAGAAAATATATGGGAAATCATATTTTTGTTGTGGTCACCGTTATTCTGTTAATAACGGCGATCGCAACACTGGGGTTCGGTAAAAGCCGACCTGAATCATGCTCTCTGGGGTCTCAGCTACTGGGGGAAAGTCTGACTCTGGGAGGTGCTATACACATTTCTCAGCGCCATTAAAAAGCTGAGGATTAAGTACCCTTAATTCCCCTGTTAAAAGGCGTATCGGCAGTCGTTAAGGGGTTAAAAATGGGCGTGTGAAGGAGGCATAAGTTTTCATCAACTCATTACTATGCAGGGGGCATTTATGCACACTTTATCCAAGTACAGTTTATCAAAGTACTGGCAGTTATAACATGGATGAATGTGACACGCATCTCTATTCTCTTCATACAGGTAACCAGCTTTTCCAATCTCTGCTCTGAATCCACTCCTGTGTCTCCATTCAATGTCAGCAAGCAGTTAATCCTGAATGCTATCTCTGTGTTTTCAACTCTGCAAGCTTCTATATGGTAACCAGCTTTTCCAATCTCTGCTCTGAATCCACTCCTGTGTCTCCATTCAATGTCAGCAAGCAGTTAATCCTGAATGCTATCTCTGTGTTTTCAACTCTGCAAGCTTCTATATGGTAACCAGCTTTTCCAATCTCTGCTCTGAATCCACTCCTGTGTCTCCATTCAATGTCAGCAAGCAGTTAATCCTGAATGCTATCTCTGTGTTTTCAACTCTGCAAGCTTCTATATGGTATATAGTTTTTTTCAACTTACTCTGCTTGTCCCCTTATGTTGTGAGGTCAAGAAACTTTTCAAAGTGCTTTATGATCCATGTAGTGCTGGACATGTGTTTATTTGACCATAACATTTTATTGGGTCCTGGTGTCTCAATTTAGTGTGATTGATTAACGAGAAGAGAGAGAGCCCAAAAAAAAAAAAAAGTTCTAAGTCTTATCCTCCTATATATTCAGACATAGCTTGGGGATAGCATTTATGCAGGGGGCATTTATGCACACTTTATCCAAGTACAGTTTATCAAAGTACTGGCAGTTATAACATGGCAGTTAGACAGGGCAGGAGACAGGTAAGACATTTATATACATCTACTCCCTGTACATTTGGAGTACAACAAATATATACCATATGCATTTGTGTAATTTTAATCCTGGCCGCTGCATTCACACACATCCACCGCCCTGGCATTAACTCTCTACACTCCATCCACATTGGCCCCTCGCTTCTTTCCTCTCCTATGTATAGCACTCATGCTCTTTTCACGTTGTTAAACTGCACAGATCCAGTCAGTCCCACCATTCAACATCAGAGACGCTCTCACAAATCACTTAACCATCTGCTCACTCTTTCTATCCTCCTTCTCCAAGTCGCAGGAGACATTGCTCCCAACCCTGGTCCCCCATGTTATAGAAAGTCAAACCTCCCGACTGCTACACTCAGAAACCCCTCTAATCTTATTAATATTCCCTGCATGCCATCTGTCTCTCTTAATTGTGCACTTTGGAATTCTCGCTCAGTGTGTAACAAACTCTCCTTCATTCATGACTTTTTCCTTTCTAATTCTCTTAACCTCCTGGCTCTTACTGAAACCTGGATCCAGCAGTCAGACACTACCGCTGCTGCTGCTCTTTCATACGGGGGGCTTCACTTCTCTCATACTCCAAGATCAGACAATAGAGCTGGTGGAGGCGTTGGTCTGCTCCTATCACCAAAATGTACCTTTCAGGTTATCCCTCAAGTACCCTCACTTGTCTTCCCTTCTTTTGAGGTCCATGCCGTCAGACTCTACACCCCCTTCTCCATGCGAGTGGCGGTGGTGTATCGTCCTCCCGGCCCCTCCCATCAGTTCCTGGATCATTTTGCCACTTGGCTTCCACATTTTCTCTCCTGTGACATCCCTACCCTCATCATGGGTGATTTCAACATCCCCATTGCTCTTCCCCTCTCACCATCTGCTACTCACCTTTTATCTCTAACCTCCTCATTTGGCCTTTCGCAGCTTACTAATTCTCCAACGCATGAAGACGGAAACTCCCTCGACTTGGTCTTCTCTCGGCTTTGTGCAGTGGATGATTTTTCAAACTCCCCTCTCCCGCTCTCTGACCACAATCTTCTTTCATTCTCTATCAAGAACTGCCATGCTGCTCAGGTCACCCCCACTGTCCATACTTATAGAAACATACAGGCCATTAACACCCAGAAACTTATGAAGAACTTGCAGTCTTCATTGGCCCCTATCTCCTCCCTCTCCTGTCCTGATTCTGCATTGAAGCATTACAATGAAACACTTCAAAGTGCCCTGGATGAATTTGCACCCCCTATAAATAGAACACCACAACGCAGACGGCAACAACCCTGGCACACGGTGCAAACACGTTTCCTGCAGCGGTGCTCCAGGTGCGCCGAACGTCTGTGGAGAAAATCCAATCTACCCGAAGATTTCATCCATTTTAAGTTTATGCTTAGAACATACAACACTGCCCTTCACCTCTCCAAACAAACCTATTTCAACACCCTCATCACCTCACTGTCCAATAACCCAAAACGTCTCTTTGACACTTTTCATTCTCTACTCAATCCAAGAGTACAGGCCCCAACCACGGAGCTCCGAGCTGACGATCTGGCCAATTACTTCAAAGAAAAAATTGACCAGATCCGACAGGAAATTATCTCCCAATCACCTCATACCATGCACTGTCCTCCCTCCCCCACTGCATCGAACTCACTCTCTGATTTTGAACCAGTCACAGAAGAAGTAAGCAGGCTCCTTGCATCTTCTCGCCCAACTACTTGCACCAGTGACCCATTTCCGTCACAGCTCCTTCAGTCCCTTTCCCCTGCTGTCACCCCTCACCTAACTAAAATATTTAACCTCTCTCTCTCTTCTGGTATTTTTCCCTTCTCATTTAAGCATGCCATCATACATCCACTACTTAAAAAACCATCCCTCGACCAAAACTGTGCCGCTAACTATAGACCTGTCTCTAATCTTCCCTTCATCTCTAAACTCCTGGAACGCCTGGTCCACTCCCGTCTTATCCGCTATCTCTCAGAAAACTCTCTTCTCGACCCTCTCCAATCCGGTTTCCGCTCTTTACACTCCACTGAACCTGCCCTCACTAAAGTCTCTAATGATCTGCTAACAGCTAAATCAAATGGTCACTACTCCATGCTAATTCTCTTGGATCTCTCTGCAACATTCGACACTGTGGATCATCAGCTCCTCCTCACTATGCTCCGTTCCATTGGCCTCAAGGATACCGTTCTCTCCTGGTTCTCCTCCTATCTCTCCGACCGCTCCTTTACTGTATCTTTTGCCAGTTCCTCCTCCTCTCATCTTCCCCTTACTGTTGGGGTCCCCCAAGGATCAGTTCTAGGTCCCCTCCTCTTCTCCTTGTACACTGCCCCTATTGGTCAAACAATCAGTAGATTTGATTTCCAGTACCATCTCTATGCTGATGACACCCAATTATACGCTTCTTCTCCTGACATCACGCCAGCCTTTCTAGAAAACACCGGCGATTGTCTAAACGCTGTGTCTAATATCATGTCCTCACTATATCTGAAACTGAACCTGTCAAAGACTGAACTCCTGGTGTTTCCTCCCTCTACTAATGTACCTATACCCGACATTGCCATTTCTGTGTGTGGTTCCACTATTACTCCCCAGCAACAGGCCCGCTGTCTTGGGGTCATACTTGATTCCGAGCTTTCCTTTGCCCCCCACATTCGATCACTGGCTCGCTCTTGTCATCTGCACCTCAAAAACATTTCTAGAATTCGACCTTTTCTTACCTTTGACTCTGCAAAAACTCTTACTGTTTCTCTTATTCATTCTCGTCTCGACTATTGTAACTCTCTTCTAATCGGTCTCCCTCTTACCAAACTCTCCCCCCTCCAATCTGTCTTGAATGCTGCAGCCAGGATCATATTCCTCACCAATCGTTACACCAATGCCTCTACCTTGTGCCAGTCATTACACTGGCTACCCATCCACTCCAGAATTCAGTATAAACTTATTACCCTCACTCACAAAGCCCTCCATGGCTCAGCACCACCCTACATCTCCTCCCTTGTTTCAGTATACCACCCTACCCGCGCCCTCCGTTCTGCTGATGACCTGAGATTAGCATCCTCAATAGTCAGAACCTCCCACTCCCGTCTCCAAGACTTTACACGTGCCGCGCCAATTCTTTGGAATGCACTTCCCAGGTCAATACGATTAGTCCCCAATCCCCACAATTTTAAGCGTGTCCTGAAAACGCATTTATTCAGACTGGCCTACCACCCCAACACATTAACCTAATCTATCCCTGTGTGGCAGAGCCAAAAGTTTTACCATAACCAGGTTCCCCGCATCATGTTCCCACATGCTTTATGCCTCCATTAGCCCTATGTGTCTGTACTGTTACACACTTAACATTATGACTGGTCCATACAATCAGGGTAACTGTTACCACCCACCTTTCGTGTCTCCCTCTTTCCTCATATACTGTAAGCTTGCGAGCAGGGCCCTCACTCCTCTTGGTATTTGTTATAATCTACTGTATGTGATTATTGTTATGCTGTAATGTCTATTGTCTGTACAAATCCCCTCTGAAATGTAAAGTGCTGCGGAATATGTCGGCGCTATAAAAATAAAATTTATTATTATTATTACTAATAATACGATGTAGTATTCCTGAAAGCCTCAGCCTTGTATTAACTTAAAGGTTCATTGACTTAAGGAAAACATTTTACAAAAATATGTAATTTTTTGTGAGGCTAAGCTATACTATAAATAAAAAAATATTTAAAACTGTTAAAAATATAAAAATATCAACAAATTATAGAAAGACATTAGTTTGATAATGTCTACAAAAAATAACTACAAACTAAAAAGCTACAAAAAAAGGAATTATAGCCATAGGTTTATGGAAAAAAAGTCATATTTAGGGAAAAACTAGAAGATGACTTGACGTTAAAGTGAGAACTGAAAGTGTCAGTGTTCCACGCTGTGCTTTTCCAGGTGCACTTCACTCAATGGATCTGCTGAATGAGCTGCCGGGGATTCTGCTGTCGTTCCAGAGAACAACTTAAAACTCACTTGATATTAGACACTCTGCACAGTTTGGAAACATATTAATTATCATCTATAACAGGATAGCACTTTCATACTCAAATTTATGACTCCCTGAATGGTAGGTATTTTTCCATAAGCTTTCATGTCTCTGCCAAGGAAGGTGTTGATATCTAACAGCTGTATTGGTCCTCTTGAAGTGCATATTATTATTTGCTGCCTTCAAGTTCTGGTCAGGGACAGTGCCTATGAAGAAGAGACTTGTAAATCTAATGGACAACTATTAAAAAGCCATACCTTATATCAAGAGTTTGCTACCACGATTCCTGGAAGTGTATTTTCACTACAAACATTTTATTTAGGTTTAAATATGTGAAATTACACATTGCTTTACTAGGGTTCAGGTACTGCACAATGGGCTCTTTTCTCAAAGTTCCATGAGCTAATGACGTTCTACCTATGAGAGTCCAAGTCCTTACTTGAAACTGAAGCTCTTCTCTTCCTGTGGCACTCCATTTTTTGGGTCCCCAACTAGCTCTTGTCGCTCTTTTAAGTCTAACTTACTCAGATGTGCTGCTGCTTTGGGACTTTTTATCACTGTTGGAAATATCACCTTTAAATTTCAACCATAATGTTTATTTTTATTTTTTTATTTCTCTTTTTTTTTCAATTAAGAAAAAGCAGTTGAATTAAATTTTTTTTAGTTTTAAAAACTTTTTTAAAAACTTTTTTACATCAATTTTTAGACCTTTTAAGGAGACTTGAACCTGTAATCAATTGATCGCTTATACTATACACTGCAAAACCACAGTATTGAAGTAAATAGTTAAATTACTGCAAAACCGGTCTTCACAGTTGGGCCTACATGACAGCCATGTGGGACTTCATCAGGATCATGAGGCCCCATAGCAAATGCCCAAATATCATAATCACACAAGGTTATGCCTCCCACCTTTTATAGACAGGGGGAGGGCATATATTGCAGCATGTACACAATAATTGTGTCCCTGCTGAAGCCCCCTAGTGTTTTCACCCACTAATATAATCCCCACATGCTCCCCCACACAGTAAGATGCCCCCACACTCTTGCTGTATGAAGTATGATTACCCCACAGCCCCCATACATACAGTATGATGGCCCCAAACTCCCTATACACAGTATCACGGCCCCACAGACTCCACTATGCACAGTAAATGCCCCGTATTCCCTAAATATAATAGTATGTTGCCTGCATTGCCCCTATTCACAGTATGATGGCCAAGTAGCCCCTATATGCAGTACGGTGAATATATAGCACCCTATACACAGTATTTTGTCCCCCTAGCCATACAATACACCATATGACGGTGGGGAGGGCCAATATGCACTCAGCCATTTAAACGCCACTTTTATTGATTGACAGTAGACTTTGGTCAAAGAGCAGCTACTAAAACAAGCTCTGGACATTTCTGTTGCAGGAGGATGCTGGCTGTGTAACACAACCGATGTCTGCCAGATATGGTGCCGCTATGTGCTTTATACTCCTGAAGTGACCATATGACCAAACTTTATATGATGTGATCGAGAAACAGTTAAACTGGTCACATTGTTTAAAATGGCACAAAATAGTCAGTGTGAATCAGACCAAAATATGTCCTTTGTTCAAAGTAGAGAGCTTTATTGTCAGAGCTGGGAAACACACTGCGTATGACATGCTCATTGTAAATGTTCATATATCAAAATATAGTGCATAAACATTTTTCTATAAAGATCTGATGAAGGTCACGTAAGATAACCAAAATGTCACATGTTGTGTCCTTGAATTGTACAGCAATAAACTCATCTAATTCGCAAGTGATAATTGAGTGCCGCGTTCTTTCTACTGTACATAAGGCGATCACTTATGATATATTAAAAGATGGTAAAGACCATAGAGTAGCATCAGTAAATTAAAAAAATATGGTAATTCCTCTATTCCGCTGCTCTGGTGTTTGTTGATAAGCTGCAATGATAATGGGTCACCCTCCCAGGGCTGTGGGGGTACTCGGTACCGGGCTCAATGAGCTTCAATGGGAGATTTCACGGCAGCTGGGACCCGGCCCGTGGCCCTGGGCGCCCATTGTAAAAGGGGTTTGTGGCAGTGTGCTTATTGTGGTGAAAGTTTATAAGTGATTCGTGACGCTACCTGTGGTGTTCGGCAATGGAGATGTAAGCCGACGCTGCAGACAGATCCTCTGGGACAGATGGTGTGGTGCAGCAATGATGTTATAGCCCTCCACAGGCAGGGCTGTAGTCCCAGGGCAGAGTAAGTGAAGTGACACGTAGATGGTGTAGTGTTTGGCACAAGGGATGTAGCAGTGCTGGATGGGCTGGCGCAGGAATGAGTGGAGGACACCAGGGCATGTAGTTCCAAAGCTTTACTCACAGTCTGCTGCACAAACAGGTGCCTGCCTCTGTGCCATGTCCTCCGGGTCAGGGACTCAGGCAACCTCCAGGCCAGATGGAATACTCCTTTCCAACACTCCGCCAACATGTGCCTTTCTGAACGTCTCCTCTTATAGCGCCTGTAAATGAAGTACTCCTAGTACTGAGTTACACTGGAGTTCCTCCTGTCTGATGTTCTTATGAACTCTACTTGTACGGCAGACAGCTGTAGCCTGCTTCGGGGACTCCTTGCTACTAAGTCCCGGCTCACTATCCAGTTGCTGTTGTACCCCCAAGTCTGGTGTGGGAATAAAGTGGTCACTACTTCTATTCCTCCAGTGTCTGCTGCAGGACCATTAGTATCCATACAACCTCGGGGACCGGGCCCCGGCCTTGCGCTTAGAACTTCTAGGAAGGGTTCTCTTCTAAGCCACGTCCTCTGTTCTCTTTTACGCCTCACGTTCCGTACTAATCTTTCTTTCTATGGAGAGTCAGGCTTTCAGTCTATGTTGCTCTTTCTTTCTTCCTTTCCTGTGCCAGCAGACCCAAGTCACTGGGATCTGCTGCAGCACTTCCATCCATCTATCCCTCTCTCCGGGGATCTTCTTCTCTCCAACTCTCTAACCAACTGACTGACTACTCATCCTAAACTCTTCCCGCTCCTTGTAATGTAAACTAACTCCACCCACCTCCCAGCACGTTTCGTGTTCCAAGCAGGGAGCCACCAATGGGTGCTTTGCTATACTCCAAGCAGGGAGCCGCCGAAGGTGCTTTGCTACACTACTTTGTGGTGTGGGGTGCAGGTGTTGGAGTGTGGTCAGGAGTCTCCACCTTACCTGGATGGTGGGATACCACACCTCTGGAGGTGCAGTACCTCTGTGGCGACTGAGCCTCAGGGGTGCCACATACCCACCCGTTAAATACAGCACATCCGCGGGCTGCAAGGAAACAAAGTTGACAATACAGGAACAAACAAATTTTTATATTGCATAATGAACATGTCTTATACTAAATTTCCCAATGTGGGAGGCACTGTTTCTTGAATGTTACAAACAAATTAACTGTCTATCTATATTTAAAGTTATGCTACCTAATTCAAAGTGCTATGGAAGCAAATTCACTATCAGAACACATTTTCTAGCAACACATTGCTTTTCTGCTATCTTTCACATTTTCTACTTTTCGTCTTCTTAGGCCTCTTTCACACTTCAGTTTTTTGCATCAGTCAAAATCCGCCAAAAGGACGGATGGCGGATCCGTTTTAGTACCGATGACAACGGATGTCACCCGTCCGTTTTTTTGACGGATCCGACAAATGAAGAATTATAAAGGAATCGCAGCCTGGAAAAGGAGAGAGAGGTTTTTTTTTTCGTCCGGCACCCAGAAAGAATTTCGGGTTAAATCAGTGTCTGGAGGATCTGCCAGAGAAAAAAAAATGTTGCAAGCTCCGTTTTAAAATCTTTGAGGATGGTGACGGACAGCAACTTTTGGCGGATCCTCAAAACAAACGGATGCAACGGACGGCAATCCGCCAATAATGGAAGTCAATGGGGAAAAAAAACCTGGCGGATTGTGACTGATTGTAAAAAACTGAAGTGTGAAAGAGGCCTTACCCTTAAGTGACAACTGCTGGTGTCTGATTCATCATCTGCATATTTTTTTTTTTTTACTCAATTCTCACATCTTTATTCAAACACGGTAAAACATTCGCTATACTTCATTCTCAATTGGACCCTATAAAATCTGTCATTAATACTTTTACTACACATTATCACTTTCTAGTTTCTTGTTCAAAAATACTAAGCAATATTCATAAGTGCAAAGAGTCTATAGACGTTGGACCGGCCATCATGTCTGGAAATGTCTTTAGAACGAGGAAGTCCTTGTTCCAAGGGAAAGGTTCCTATGTAAAACCAAGAGAAAGCACCTAGAGAGGTGCAAACTATTTACAATGACAGTTCTGGATCACTCAGCGTCCATGATCTCCACAGTTCAAGTATGAAAAACGCTGCCAATCAAACTGGGCAACAACTGGATCAACAGATGAACATCATAATCAAAAATAGAAAAAAACTGGAAACTTGCTAATACCCTCCTGGGCAACAAAAGTTAGTTCAAATCAAGATTATGGCTAATGATCCGCTCCTGGGGTTCTGGAAGCTGTTTGCTTGGGCTGCTTCCAGGGGAGAAGCTCTGGGTGTCCACCAGATGCGATTGCAGTGGTCGAGGATGCTGCCTGAGGTACAGCAGGGGTGGTGACTTGTACTCAGGGACGCTGGATTGGTACAGATTGGCTTACGGGCGTGGGTACCAACACAGTTTTGGTGATCATGGTGGGAGGTACCGGGGAAGTGCAGGCCTTTTCCTTCTTGAAGGTGGCGAGAAAATCCTCTGGTATCCGGCGTACGTTTAAAGCGTACCAGCCATGGAACCCTTCATGCCGTGTGAAAGTCACGTATTCCCCGGTTGCAGGTCTCGAGCAGGGTGTCCTTTCCGGAGATGAGACTCCACATCTCTCCTGCTAAAGAACAGGTCGGAGATCCGTGTAGGGTCTGCGATGAAGCAGAACCCCCGCTCATGATTCACATTAAGGACCTGGCCCCATCCTACCGAATCCCGGGATCCATAGTGACCGGCACGGGCTCTCTCCTTGCGGTCCAGGTCAAGGCCCAGCACAGCCAACCTCCGCTGTTCTCTCTCCCGCTGCTCGGCTGCCAGTTGGCGGATGGTTTCCTGACAGTAGTCCCTTGTACCTTCCTCCTCCTCCTCCCGGGACCGGCCCCTGCCCACCGTGGACCGCGGCACCACTGTCAGGGGTTCTGATGTTTCCCCCCGGGGACTGATATCCCGGTCCCAAACCAAGTCCAGCACCACCTGCCTGGCTGCTGTGGCCGGCGGGCACCAAGTGGCTTCTCTAACTTCAGGGCCGACGGGCATACCTGGTGCCTCCTGGCGATGTTGTGGTTCCGGTGCAGGCCTGAGACGTGGGCAGCTGCAGGGGTATCCACAGGGGTAGCGGTGGTAGTTGTAGTTGTCCGGTCTCCGGGGGTCTCCGGTGGGACCTGCGCAGCCGCGTCAGGTCCAGACGGGAACTCCGCTTCCTCTGCTTCAGCTCCCGAAGCTTCACACAGCGGCGGTGGTAACGGAGAGATTGCAGGGGACGCTGCGGTGGTATTGCAGCGGTTGCAGGCTCTACAGGGTTTGCCTGGGGAAGATCCAGTGCAGTGACGGCGGGTACCGGTGACTGGGGTGCCGCGGGTGTAGGCGCCTCCAGGGCGGGCTGCCACTTCTTCCTCCAGAGTGCCTCTTGCTTCAGCCGCAGTTCATGAGTCAACAGGGCAATCTCCTGCTCCAGCTGTTGACAGTCCATCCTGGAAGCCGGGTTAGAGCCTTCAGCCATTGCGCCGGGGAGACTCAGCTCAACCTCCTCGCGCTCCGCAGGCCTCCTCCCTTCTCCTTCCAATATGGCATTCTCGCGTTCTTCCTGGCTGGGCTCTTTTCCCGCCACTGGCTCTCGCCCCTCCTTCTGAGGGCGGCATCTTCTCCCTACTCCTCCATACCAGGCCAGTATACGAACCCCTCGGGGGGGTGGGCCATGTTGCTGTTGTATAGAAGTTCAGACAGGGGAGGCCCAGGACAGTTCGCGGTCTTTTCTTAGGACCACCCATGTTGTCACGTCCTTCTTCACTGCGCCGGCGGCCATTTTTAGTGTTCATTTTACAGTCTATTAAATTAGGTCTTCTGCACATTTTCAAAAGATCTGAGTCTTAGGCACACAGAACCCGATGGCATCGGGTCTCGTCATCCTGTTCGTGACGCCAAATAATGGGTCGCCCTCCCATGGCTGTGGGGGTACTCGGTACCAGGCCCGATGAACTTCAATGGGAGATGTCACGGCAGTTGGGACCCGGCCCGTGGGCCTAGGCGCCCATTGTAAAAGGGGTTTGTGGCAGTGTGCTTATTGTGGTGAAAGTTTATAAGTGATTCGTGATGCTACCTGTGGTGTTTTGGCAATAGAGATGTAAGCCGACGCTGCAGACAAATCCTCTGGGACAGATGGTGTGGTGCAGCAATGATGTTATAGCCCTCCACAGGCAGGGCTGTAGTCCCAGGGCAGAGTAAGTGAAGTGACACGTAGATGGTGTAGTGTTTGGCACAAGGGATGTAGCAGTGCTGGACGGGCTGGTGCAGGAATGAGTGGAGGACACCAGGGCATGTAGTTCCAAAGCTTTACTCACAGTCTGTTGCACAAACAGGTGCCTGCCTCTGTGCCGTGTCCTCCGGGTCAGGGACTCAGGCAACCTCCAGGCCAGATGGAATACTCCTTTCCAACACTCCGCCAACATGTGCCTTTCTGAACGTCTCCTCTTATAGCGCCTGTAAATGAAGTACTCCTAGTACTGAGTTACACTGGAGTTCCTCCTGTCTGATGTTCTTATGAACTCTACTTGTACGGCAGACAGCTGTAGCCTGCTTCGGGGACTCCTTGCTACTAAGTCCCGACTCACTTTCCAGTTGCTGTTGTGCCCCCAAGTTTGGTGTGGGAATAAAGTGGTCACTACTTCTATTCCTCCGGTGTCTGCTGCAGGACCATTAGTATCCATACAACCTCGGGGACCGAGCCCCGGCCTTGCGCTTAGAACTTCTAGGAAGGGTTCTCTTCTAACCCACGTCCTCTGTTCTCTTTTACTCCTCACGTTCCGTACTAATCTTTCTTTCTATGGAGAGTCAGGCTTTCAGTCTATGTTGCTCTTTCTTTCTTCCTTTCCTGTGCCAGCAGACCCAGGTCACTGGGATCTGCTGCAGCACTTCCATCCATCTATCCCTCTCTCCGGGGATCTTCTTCTCTCCAACTCTCTAACCAACTGACTGACTACTCATCCTAAACTCTTCCCGCTCCTTGTAATGTAAACTAACTCCACCCACCTCCCAGCACGTTTCGTGTTCTAAGCAGGGAGCCACCAATGGGTACTTTGATATACTCCAAGCAGGGAGCCGCCGAAGGTGCTTTGCTACACTACTTTGTGGTGTGGGGTGCAGGTGTTGGAGTGTGGTCAGGAGTCTCCACCTTACCTGGATAGTGGGATACCACACCTCAGGAGGAGGTGCAGTACCTCTGTGGTGACTGAGCCTCAGGGGCGCCACAATAACCTCTTCAATAGTACTTCAACCAATCAGTGAGGTCGCCAGCTTGTGCTGTCTACAATGGATGAGCTGCTGAGCTTTACGATTTGCGGCAATTGATATACCAGAGCAGTGGCAGAAAGGCATCGCTGGACCAAGAAGGTACGTAAGGCTCAGGCATATGGGCTAAAAATGCTTTAAATAGGACAACCTCTTTAAATGATACATTTTTGGTTAAAAATAATTTTTGCAATTAGGATTCTCCAAACAGTTAGCACCTTTTGCCTTCCATTGCTTATGGCCCTGATTCATTAAGACCAGCATTGTTCATGACCCCGTGGTGGAGTCAGACATCAGACTCTTCATGAATCAGGAGCAGCTAATAAGTGGCATGCACTTCCGTGTGCTACGCCAGAAATCTTACTCTAATCAGGCACTGGAGTGAGATTTCTGGCTTAGGAAACACCACAGCTCCTCATGAATTAATGGAGTAGTGGTGGCCCACCATGGCCATTTCCCCATCCGGCCCAAGCTACACCCATTTGTCAGAGCTGGGAGAAACTGGCGTGAAAATGCCAAGAGTTACCAAGTTGTGCCTAAATTTTGCGACTTTTCAGAGCTTTTACACTAGAATTCTGAGGCAAAAGCTTTGATGAATTGGGGCTAATCTGTTGAACTTTATAGTTTGAATTAAACCAAACTCACATAATGCATTGTGGTAACACTGTGTACGAGCAAAGTCCTCTCTCACTGTCCATAGAAAAATTAAAATCTGGATTTTTTGACAGACACTTTTCCTTATTCAAGCACTGTGTTGAACTATCAGTGGCTGAAGAATGAGCTAACCGAGATTCCGTGAGCTCATTGTCTCCCATCAGAATGAGCTCACTGAAAGATTTTTAGTTAATTCATTCTGCAGCCAGCAAAAGACAGTGCAACACAGAAAGCTATAGAAGGAAAACAGTGCAACATTTTTAATGAAACCCAATTGCAAAAATAACGTTTTTTGACTAAAAATCATTTAAAGTGGACCCTTCACTGGCTTTAGCATGTTCAACCAATCACATCATGGAATAGTGGCTGCAGAGCTGGAAAAAAATGTAGTTTTCACTTTTTAATTTATTATCTCTTGTGTGGAGATAATGACTTGTAAAGTTTAGATTATAATCTATGTTAAGTCCACGAGGGAGTTATCCGAAATACTTCTCTGGGGGTGTGTACCTCTTCCCCTCTATGATGATGGCCTATCATGAACAGACAGAAACAAACTGAGAAAAAAAAGAACACACCCACATAATAGCTCAAAACAGGTTTTTTCATGTGCTGCTAGAGGTAATTGATCAATCTCTCTTGATGCAGGTGCCTACCTAGATTTGTGACCATCTATAGTTCCTGATTGAATCTTTAAAATATATTTTCTCTGCAATGCCGGAATTTTATTTCATTTAATGGGTCCTTAGTAGCCAGTATAAGTGATGTCTAATTCTTTCCCTCTATTCATGGTACTTAATAAAAATTATCAAAATTTATCTTTAAATGGCGTACAGAATGTTGTCTCTTTGGATTCAACAGAGATGATAGGAGTGGGAGCACTACAGCAGAGAGCAGATTCTCAATCTATGAGCAGCATGTGTCATGCACTGTCTGTATGACCTCAGACAGGTATGTTTGACTCTAAAATACTATGACATTTTAGAGAACAACATACTTTAATAGCTGAAGGTGACTGAGCTGCTTTGGAGGCAGAGACCTGTCACTCCAGGTCAACAGTGGGCAGGGAGAAGCCTCCAGGGACACACCTGTTTGACTGGTCTCTTGTGCGGCTCAGTCCCCAGCATTATTACAGTATGTTTTCCTCTGAAACCTCACTACATTTCAGAATCAAACATACCTGGCTAAGTTTATACAGCCACAGATTGGGCAGTATGTATCAGTTGTCTGGCTCTCTTTAAGCCAATGTCATTCCAGCTAGTACATAAATGATGTAATAACGAGACTATACAATTCTCTCCTTCAAGCAATAAAGAATATGAAATGTGCAAGAATACAAACCACATTGCCAGAAGGAAGTAGTTAATGAGTGTATATTTAAGCGATATTGTGTTTCGCACTGCTTGCTTTGAACGCTCCAGCCACAACATGCTGAATGCTTCTGGACAGTATCGAGCAAATAGAAAAATGTTGGCTAGCCTTCCAGTAATTAACCACCCGAGAATCTATGAGAGCGTCAAACAATAATCAAACTGGATTTACACCCTTAATGTGTTACTGAAAAGTATGATAAACATACTGGCTCTTAGTGAGCAGTCAATGTTGCATCAGAAATTGGCCTGCCCACCATAATTATCTATGTTTTCACTGGACAAACACTCAACTTTGACATGTTTTGCTTTAGCCTTGTCTCAATTAGTCTTCTTCTCGTCTGCTGCCAACATATCCAGGTGGCAGATCATTCTACAAAAGCAAAACATGGAAGTGTTCGAGTATCAAAAAAGCATGATTACCTCTTTCCCATGTAAGATGTATGACAGAATCCAAGTGTTTTAGTTGTTTTAGTACCTATCATATTGAAATGCTGCAGACTAACACTATATTTTTACAAACCTCAATTCCTACTTTAGATTGCTTGCCATAAAAACAGCTGTAAGATGTGGAAATTTTCACATGACACAAATATTAGAAGTAATACATACACAACTGATTCCAAGATCCTAAAGCTGTCCAATAAAGCAGAAACCCTAAAGGTGGATGCAGGAGACCGAGCAAAATTAACCACCGTATATACTCGCGCATAAGCTGACCCATGTATAAGCCGACCCCCCCCTAATTTTGTCACAAAAAACTGGGAAAACTTATTGACTCGCGTATAAGCCGAGGGTGCACAGTGAGTGGC